>NC_133970.1:29833009-30163530 GCF_031877795.1 Strix aluco
AGGTTGAATAAAAAAACAGTTTAGTAATGGTAAGAAAACAACAGTAACAATAGGAAATCCAAACGGGTAATACACAGTGCGGTTGCTCACCAGCTGGCAACAGATACGCAGCCCGCCCCCAGCAGCAATCCCAACAGAACAAAGATCCCACCACACTAACCAGAAGCAGAAATGAGAGAGAACCTGCCTCCTTTATATACCGAGCATAATGTCACATGATATGGAATACTCCAATGGCCAATCCGAGCATGGCCCTCCAGCTGTGCTCCCTTCTAGCTCAAAGAAAGTTAACTCTATCCTGGCCAAAATCCGGGTTGGGCACTCTGGCTATGCTCTCTCCCAGCTCAAGAAAATTAACTTTATCCCAGCTGAAAACAGGACAGTTGAGATAAAAAACAATTTAGTAATTGTAAGAAAACAAAACAATAACAATAACAGAAAGTACAAATGCACAATGCGATTACTCACTACCCACCAATCAATACTCAGCCTGCTCCCAGCCAGCAATCACAAAAGAACCAAGATCCTGCTCTCACAATCCCAGAATCGAGAAAGAACCCGCCTCCTTCCCAGCCACCCTTTCTTTATATACTGAGCATGGCATCACATGATATGGAATACTCCATTGGCCAATCTGGGTCCAGCACTCTGGCTGTGCCAATCAGTACCAATCACTTCCGAAGCAGCTCAAACTCCTTCATATGCTGCCAATATCTCTTTTTCAGTTGGAGTATAGCGATCCTCGGATCCTCTGTATCCTCAACTCCAAAACCCCAGGGGTCGACCCCAACTCTCCCCTGGTGCTCTCTGACAAAGACTCCAGGTAGGGCCATTCTCCCCACCTGCAGTGTAGAGCACATTTTTAACATCTTGTCCTGTCTGAACTGGCCCAAGAGCTACTGCATGAACTATTTCCTGTTTAATTTGTTCAAAGGCTTGTTGTTGCTCTGGACCTCATATAAAATCATTCTTTTTCCGAGACACTTGATAGAGAGGGCTGACAATCTGACTTTAATTTGGAATGTGTAGTCTCCAGAAACCCACAACACCTAAGAAAGCTTCTGTCTCCTTTCTGTTAGTTGGTGAGGACATAGCTGTTATTTTATTAATCACCTCCATTGGAATCTGATGACGTCCATCTTGCCATTTTATTCCTAAAAATGAATCTTTTGTGCAGGTCCCTTGACCTTACTGCACTTTATGGCGAAACTGGCTCTCAGAAGGATTTGGATTATTTTCTCCCCTTTCTCAAAAACTTCTTCTGCTGTATTACCCCATATGATGATGTCATCAATGTATTGCAGGTGTTCTGGGGCTTCACCCTGTTCCAGTGCAGTCTGGATCAGTCCATGGCAAATGGTGGGGCCGTGTTTCCACCCCTGGGGCAGTCGATTTCAGGTGTATTGGACACCCCTCCAGCTAAAACCAAACTGTGGCCTGCACTCTGCTGCCAAAGGGATTCTGCACCTGTTCAGGAGTGAAGTTCCAATACACCAGAGATGCCCACTGTTCTAGGTACTTGCCCTTTGTACAGCAAAGAAAAAATCTTAATCCAACTCCCACGGGTGGTAAGCAGCAGCATGGGGACTATATACAGCAAATGAGGTGATGAAATTGTTAGGAGCCAAGTGATCAACATTATGACCAGCAACTGATAAGCCAATACAATGAATTCTTATAACAAATTCATTATGACACACTGATCAGATCTGTCGTTATCTCAACCCTTCGTGTCCCACATTGGGTGCCAAAAAGGACTGTCATGGTTTGAACTCGGCCAGCAGCCAAACACCACTCAGCTGGTTGCTCACCCTCCCCCCACCTAGGGAATGGATGAGAGAACATGGAGGACAAAGGGAGACTCATAGGTTGAGATAAAATAACAGTTTAGTGAATATAAGAAAACAAAACAATAAAAATAATAGAAAGTACAAGCGGGTAATGCACAATGAAATTGCTCACCACCCGGCGACTGATACCCAGCCCACTCCCAGCCAGCAATCATGAAAGAACCAATATCCCTCCATTGCAATCCCGGAAGCGAGAGAAAACCCACCTCCTTCCTGGATGCCCCTCCTTTATATAATGAGCATGTCATCACATGATATGGAATACTCCATTGGCCAATCTATGTCCATTGGAGCCCCCTACCAGCTCAAGAAAAATTAACTCTATCCCAGCTGAAACCAGGACAGTCATCTACATGGACTTCTATAAGGCCTTTGATACAGGTCTTCCACAACATTCTGGCCACTAAATTGGAGAGATATGGGTTTGATGGATGGACTGTTAGATGGACAAGGAATGGGCTGGATGGCCTCATCCAAAGAGTTACAGTTGATGGCTCAATGTCCAAGTGGAAACACTTAATGAGTGGAGTCACTCTAGGGTCCATACTCCGACAACTATTTAATATCTTCTTCAGTGACACAAAAAGTGGCATTGAGTGCATGCTCAACAAGTTTGTGGATGATACCAAGCTGAGTGGTGCAGTTGACAGGCTTGAGGAATGGGCCCATGTGAAAACCTCATGAAGTCTAACAAGGCCAAGTGCAACGTCCTGCCCCTTGGTCGGGGCAATCCCCAGTATCAATACAGACTGAAGGATGAATGGCTTGAGAGCAGCCATGCAGAGAAGGACTTGGGGATACCAGTGGATGAAAAAATGGACATGAGCTGGCAATGTGCGCTTGCAGCCCAGAAGGCCAATCGTATCCAGGGCTGCATCAAAAGAAGCATGGCCAGCAGGTTGAGGGTGGTGATTCTCTTCCTCTACTCCGCTTTTGTGAGACCCCACCTGGAGTACTGCATCCAGCTCTGAGGCCCCCAGCACAAGAAAGACATGGACCTGTTGGAGTGGGTCCAGAGGAGGGCCACGAAAATGATCAGAGGGCTGAATCACCTCTCCTCTGAAGAAAAGCTGAGAGTTGGGGTTGTTCACCCTGGAGAAGAGAAGGTTTGAGGGAGACCTTATTGTGGCCTTTCAATACTTAAAGGGGGCTTATAAGAAAGACAGAGAAAGACTTTTTATCAGGGCCTCTAGTGACGGGACAAGGGGAAATGGTTTTAAACTGAAAGAGGTAGATTTAGATTGGACATTGTCCTGGTTTTGGCTGGAATGGAGATAATTTTTCTTCTTAATATCTAGAATAGTTATGTGTTTTGGATTCACTATGGGATTTGGTATGAGAAGAATGTTGATAATACACTAATGTTTTCAGTTCTTGCTAAGAGATCAAGATCTTTTCAACTTCCCATGTCCTGCTAGTGTGCAGGTGTGCAAGAAGCTGGGAGGGAGCAGAGCCAAAGCAACAGACCCAAACTGGCCAATGAAATATTTCCTATCATATAAAATCATGCTCAGTATATAGAGGTGGGTCAGCCGGGAAGGAGGGGGCTCTCGCTTTTGGGATTGCGGTTTCAGTATCTTCTCTTCTCTGGGATCATGTGCTGGGTTTGTGTGTGTGGCGGGGGTTTTTGGTAGCGGAGGAGGGGGCTACAGTGGTGGTCCCCTTTGAGAAGCTTCTGGAAGCTCCCCTGGCATCAAGTTGGACCCACCTCTGTGCCAAGGCCAAGCCAAGTAGCAATGGTGGCTGCACCTCTGCGATAACATATTTAAGAAGGGGAACCTGGGAGGACGAACTGGAGTTGTGAGGAGAAGTTGCGAGGAGAACATCTATACAAACACTGAGGTCAGTCAGTGGAAGAAAGGAGGAGGAAGTGGGGGAGGTGCGCCAGTGCAGACTCCCTTGCAGCCTGTGGTGAGATGGCAGGGCCGGCCCCCTGCCACCCATGGAGGTCCACAGTGGATCAGATGGCCACCTGCATCCCCTGGAGGACCCCACACCGGAGAGATGGCTGCACCTGAAGAAGACCGGGACTCTGTGGGAAGAAGCCCCTGCTGTTGTAGTTTGGCACTGGGAGGATTGCAACGTGCGGCAGGGATCAATGACGGAGCAGCTCAGGAAGTGCTGTGGCCCATGGGAAGGACTCATGCTGGAGAAAGTTCATGGAGGACTGTTTCCCGTGGGAGAGACACCACGGTGGAGCAGGGGAAGAATACGAGGAGTTCCCTCGGCCCTTTAAGGAGGAAGAAACAGTGGGACTGACTGCACCCCCCCATTCCCTGCCCTCTGCACTGCTGTGGGGAGGAGGTAGAGAAATCGGGAGCAAAGCTGAGCCCAGGAAGAAGGGATGGGTGGGGGGAAGGTGCTGCTTATCACCCGTGGGAGGTGGATTAAGATTTTCACTTTGCTGTACTATGTAACACTGGTTTATGGCACGATAAAGTTATCGGTCATGGGACTAGTCCGGTATCTGTACTTAGCATTGTTGTCACCTCTGTACTTTGGGAGCCATCTAGTGGAAAATATTAATAATTACACCCTTTACCTTTTCTCCTCGGAGAGCCAATCCATGGGGGAGACACCTTTCTTCACCTTCCCCTTCTCCCACAGGTTACTTACAATAGCGTTTGAGAATTTCGAAAATTTTGAATATCCTTGGAATGTTGACACTAACATGGTCGTCTTATTGCTAGGAGTCAGCATGTCCCTGAATGTGGTTCAGATTTTGTTCAGGGTTAAGCAACTATTTAAGAGTATCACCCAGAGATCTACCCCAAGGCTGGAGAGTTATGAGTGGCTGGGGGTGTGGGATAGCATGGGCAAGTACCTAGGACAGTGGGCACTTCCAGTGTTTTGGAACTTTACCCCTGAACAAGTGCAGAATCCCGAAAAACTAGTAAAATATTTGGAAAAAGTATGCTGTCACCCTGGCAATTCACTGCAACATGCTGGGGCTTGGCCCATGCCTACCAAGCACTGTTCAACACTATTCAGCACACTGAGAGTGCAGTGGATGAGCCTCGCCCTTGGAAAACCACCTGCCTGATCATGGTGTCTCCCCTGCCAGGTAAGTAGGAAGAAATTTTTTTTACACTGAGGGTGGTGAGACACTGGAACAGGTTGTCCAGAGAAGTTGGGGATGCCCCATCATTGGAAGTGATCAAAGTCGGATTGGACAGGGCTTTGAGCAACCTGATCTAGTGAAAGATGTCCCTGCCCATGGCAGGAGGGTTGGACTAGATGATTTTAAAGGTCCCTTCCCCTAGTTCAGTATATTCTGTCACCAAAATGTTCTTGAACTGAGGAAGCAAGAGTCTGAACCATAATTTATGTGACTTCAAAGTCACAAAGTACAGTAGACAACAAGTAGGTAGAAAGCAACAAAAATCTAGTGGTAGGACATTGACGTACAGGAGGGTTAAGAGATGCAAAGAAGCCAGACTAAAAGATATCATAGAATGGTTTGGGTTTGAAGGGACCTTAAAGATCATCTAGTTCCAACCTCCCTGCCATTGGCAGGGACACCTTCCACTAGATCAGGTTGCTCAAAGCCCCATCCAGCCTGGCTATATTCTAGCTCTTTTCTGAGTCTTGCTTTAGTATGGAATATACAGAGTACATTCCTGGAAAACTTGCAAAATTATAGTGATTCTTTATATCCCTGCTCTCCAGAATGGCTGAAGGTGCAGCTATTCCACCAGACTGCAGTCATGTCATTGACTAACTGAAACTGTATGCTGATAATGGAGGGATTCTGCTGCAGGGTCATAGGGATGTGGCATGATTTGCCTGGACATTGAGAATGAAAACTTGGAAGTAGTTGAATGCATTTCAGTCATGGTGAAATTAAATCATCCATTCTCTTCCTATATACAATTAAGGGCTGAAAAAGTTTGCTTGATAAATTGCTATCTTGATATGTCATACATCAAGTATAGCTTCATTCCTAGTCAGTCTCAGACCTGTTAGAACTGACCATTGGCAACTTCAAGGTATTAGTTATTAATAATGCTGTGGGATTTCCATAAGTGAATACCTTATCTTTTTGTCTAGGTACATAACACTGAAGGGTCGAATCTAGAAGAAATGTGTGATTGCCTTCTTTAAAATGAAAATCTTCATTGTTCTAGGTTTCCTTTTCTGAACTAGATAAAGCAGCATCTAATCCATTACCAGGACATGGCTATGCCTTAATTTTTACCATATTCAGATGCATGAGACCATCTAGTACAGGAGATCATCTTATCCACACTGTGTCTAAACCCAAAAAGTTCTGAGAAATTTCTTTCTTCAGTGTAGCATACCATGAATCTGTCTAGACAGGAGAGGGATCTTGAGGGAAGTACAGTGCTTATTTATTCTGTACTAAAGCCTAGTAAAGGGGTCAGGCAATGACTGAAAGAAAAAGGTTGGAAGTACAGATTGAGGAATTGTCCAGTAGAAATCAAGTTTCAATGGAGAAAGGGTCTCTACAGACCTTCAGGCAAAGTTATCTCAATCAATATGATTTTCTTGGACTGAGAGAGGAAAAATGTCTTTACTAGAAATTTGCAGGTTGTGATCTGGGCATCCTCCCAGGCCTTTGTCAAATGTTAGAGTTGACATACAGGTTTTCACAGATGTAGCTTTTGGCAGAAGGATATTGCTGGCAGCTGTCAAATGCTAACATGTCATTGGCTCTGGGAAATCCCAAGCATCTGATCTAGAATAGAAGATATAAGGGAGAACAAGGTATTTTCCTTGTCTGTTGTTTTTCTTGGTTTTCATTGACCTCCCTTGAAAGTTCATGTTCTGAGTAATTTAGCACCATTATTTCTGCATTAGACCCTACTGAAAAAATTGAGATCTAGTCATGGTCATCCCTGTATATTAGTGCTGTCCTAAAAAATCGTTATCATTATACTGTCTGTGGAACTGCTGCTGATAGTCCCACAATGTCTGAGGAGGTTTGGAAGTCTGCATGAAGAAAGAGTATGTAATTATCAGAAGATCATGTGTTTGCGAAACTGTGTTTGCCAGTTCCACAACTGATTGCACTGGCATAGAAAATCTTGAATACAAGTGGGAAATTTTCCCCTTTTCCTTGTAGTAGATTACTAGTACGGTAAGAGTTTTAAGAGGGTTATTTTGCTTAATAACAAATAGGAAATACTTGGAATCTCCAAGTAGGTGCTACTTGTATTAAATCTCTGGTTTCTCATCCATACTACAGTATTTGGAAAGCACTTTTTTTTTTAAATTAGTCTCAGACATAGGATCTTAAGGCTAAAATTTGGATGAAATTTAGGCAGTATGAATGCTTCCTTTACATTCAAAATCTTGTGATTCTCAATTAAAATGACCATAAGTAAACAACCTCCTTAGTACCTCTGACATTCTGTATGTTGAATGTAAAGCTTGTAATAGATCTGTCTTTTGATTAAAATTCTTTTCTCCATCCAGATCTTGTAATCTTTCTTACCTATTTTCCAAGTATGTCTTTCATGGCACTGATCTCTTTCTTCCCCATTTATTTGATGTACAATGTTTGTTCATCTAAAATGTCTTTATTAGTTAATATATATATGCTTTAATAAATAAAAGGTCTTTAGGTAATGGTCAAGTATTTTAAAGATATAATTAAACCCTTCTCATCTCAAAGTTGATACTAGTTTATTTAAAAACCAAACATCTGTTCTGTTAAGTACAATGGCAAAATACTTCTGAGTGGCTTCTTGAGTGAGTTTAGATGCAAAAAATCATGAATTGAGACTGAGATTAAATTGAGGTTTTCCAGATGAAGCAGAGACTCTTTGTAGGGGGCCATTTCTGTTACATGGTAGAATATGGTGGGATGGGTTTAGTTCTTAGATGTTTAAGTTTTTGTGGGGAAAGTTTTCCTGAGAAAAGAGGTATAGAGTTTTTCGATTCTTGCAGAAGAGGGGGGTCAGCAGAACCTTGGACTTCTGGAGGGCAGACTTTGGCCTGTTTAGGAGCCTGGATGACAGAGTCCCTTGGGAGGCAGTTCTGAAGGGCAAAGGAGACCAGGAAGGCTGGACATTCTTCAAGAAGGAAATTTTAAAGGTGCAGGAGCAGACCGCCCCCATATGCTGAAAGATGAGCTGGCGGGGAAGAAGACCAGCCTGGCTGAACAGAGAGCTTTGACTGGAACTCAGGAAAAAGAGTTTATGACCTTTGGGGGAAGGGGCAGGTAACTCAGGAGAACTACAAAGTTGTTGTGAGGTTATGCAGGGAGAAAATTAGAAGGGCCAAAGCCCAATTAGAACTTAATAGGGCTACTGTCTTAAAAGACAATAAAAATGTTTCTATAAATACATTAGCAACAGAAGGAGGGCTAAGGAGACTCCCCATCCTTTATTGGATGCAAGGGAAAATATAGTGTGTTTGGTTTGTGTGTGTGGCAGGGTTTTGGTAGCGGGGGAGGGGGCTACAGCGGTGGCCCCTGTGAGAAGCTTCTCGATGCTCCCCCAGCTCTGAGTTGGACCTGCCTCTAGCCAAGGCCAAGCTAATTGGCGATGGTCGCTGCGCCTCTGCGATAACAAATTTAAGAAGGGGAAATTGAGAGGAGGAGGAGTTGTGAGGGAGATACCTATGCAAACACTGTGGTCAGTGGAAGAAAGGAGGGGGGGGGGGGGCGGGAGGCGTACTGGAGCAGAGACTCCCCTGCAGCCCATGGTGAGAGGGCAGGCTGTCCCCCTGCAGCCCATGGAGGTCCACGGTGGAGCAGATGCCTACCTGCAGCCTGTGGAGGACCCCATGCTAGAGCAGGTGGCTGCACCCGAAGATGGCCTTGAGTCTGAGGGAAGCCCCCACTGTTGTAGTTTGTCACTGGGAGGACAGCAATGCATGGGAGGGACCCACGCTGAAGTAGTTCATGAAGAGCTGCAGCCCATGGGAAGGACTCATGTCAGAGGAAGTTCTTGAAGGACTGTCTCCCGTGAGAGGGACCCCACTGGAGCAGGAGAGGAGTGTGAGGAGTCCTGCCCCTGAGGAGGAAGGAGCACTGGAAACAATGGGTGACTGCAACCCCCATCCCCTGCCCCCCTGCGCAGCTGAGGGGGAGAAGGTAGAGAAATCGTGAGCAAAGCTGAGCCCGGAAAGAAGAGAGGGGTGGGGGGAAAGTGTTTTTAAGATGTGATTGTATTTTTCACTGTCCTACTCTGTTTGACTGGAAAATTAAGTGGTGGCGGTGGTGGTGTTTAAATTAAATTGATGCTCTTTTTCTTCCCCTAATGAGTCTGTCTTTTCCCGTGACCATAATGGGCGAGTCATCCCTTCCTGTCCTTATCTCAATTACTGAACCTTTTGTTTTATTTTCTCCTCCCCATTCCTGGGGAGTTGGTGGCTGATCACAAGTGGTGTTCCCTAGCGATCAGTATTGGGGCTAGTTTTTTTAATATCTTTATCAATGATCTGGATGAGGGGACTGAGTGCACCCTCAGTAAGTTTGCAGATGACACCAAGTTGGGTGGGAGTATTGATCTTCTTGAGGGTAGAAAGGGTCTACAGAGGGATTTGGACAGGCTGGATTGGTGGGCCAAGGCCACTTGTATGAGATTCAACAAGGCCAAGTGCCGGGTCCTGCACTTGGGTCACAACAACCCCATGCAACGCTACAGGCTTGGGGAAGAGTGGCTGGAAATTACCTGGTGGAAAAGGACCTGGGGGTGTTGGTTGACAGCCAGCTGAATATGAGCCAGCAGTGTGCCCAGGTTGCCAAGAAGGCCAATAGCATCCTGGCTTGTATCAGAAATAGTGTGGCCAGCAGGACTAGGGAAGTGATCTTACCCCCTGTACTCAGCACTGGTGAGGCTGCACATCGAATACTGTGTTCAGGTTTGGGCCCCTCACTAAAAGAAAGGCATTGAGATGCTGGAGTGCATTAAAGAAGGGCAATGAAGATGGCAAAGGTTCAAGAGAACAAGTCTTATGAGGAGCAGCTGAGAGAACTGGGGTTGTTTAGTCTGGAGAAAAGGAGGCTGAGAGGAGACCTTATTGCTCTCTACAACTACCTGAAAGGAGGTTGTAGCAAGGTGGGTGTCAGTCTCTTTCCCCAAGTAACAAGTGAGAGGACAAGAGGAAATGGCCTCAAGTTGCGCCACGGCAGGTTTAGATTGGATATTAGGAAAAATTTCTTCATCGAAAGGTTTGTCAAGCATTGGAACAGGCTGCCCAGAGAAATGGTTGAGTCACCATCCCTGGAGGTATTTAAAAGACGTGTAGATGTGGCGCTTAGGGACATGGTTTAGTGGTGGACTTGGCAATGCTAGGTTAACAGTTGGACTTGATGACCTTAAGGGTCTTCTTCAACTTAAACAATTCTACAATTCTATGATCTTGTATTGGATCAATAATGTCTGGAAAAGCAGACACAGTTCTTAGCACACAAACTTTTTTTGCATGGCACACACAATCTCCCATATTTGTTTTCTTCCAATGTAGTTTCATTGATTTCATTAGAATTACTTCTCATTTATGGTGCTATGAATGAGATTAGAATGAGGTGTTCTAGGGTCATTTTTACTTTATAACTCCATGAAGACAGGGCAGGAATGCTGTATATAAAACCAAGTTAATCTCCCTTTTACCCTAAAATCTCCAGAAATAAATTTGGATAAAAGCAAAACTTCCATACAGGATGGAATTCCTTGATTTCCTGCTTTTCATTTCAGATGTAGTGATTCTGTGAAGTATCACTTTGTAACTCTAAATAAATAGTCAATGCCAGTTTCAAGGTTGAAGTTTTCTCATTCCTTTTAGTCTTACATTAGAGTCTTTTTCAAGGTAGGGTTTAGTTTTTCAAAGGGTCAGGCATTAGTTTTTAGCTTTATCCCATAACAGGTTTGGGGTATTCTTCTGCATTCTTTCTACTGCTGCAGACATTCCCAGTGGGAATTCTTACAGTAGATTTTTCTCAATTTAAAAAGTAGCGCTTCCTTGGAAGGGTCTATCCTGAGCTTTGAACCTGCTTCTCCAACTTTGTGCCAGCTATATGGTGGTGCATGGATTAAATGGATTTTGGAATGTGCATTTCAAAAGCACATAGTGGGTGACACTGCAGTAGTGTCCTAAGACCCTGTTGGGTCTTAGTCTGATAGCCTATGTTTGTTGTCATTCAGAGTCCATTGCCAAAAGCATATCTTCATTAATAAGATGGAACTACATATATTGTCAGTTATACATGTGCTTGCACACTTCAGTGGTTCATATCATGTTGCCCAACTGTTTGAGAGCTATAACCATCAGTTATTTAGTTTGCATTATGTGTTTTACGACAAAAATATTTCACACTTCACATTTCCCTTTCTGAAGGTTTTCAAACTTGAAATGAATGAAATACCTAGATACAGAATGCATCCACTTGATAATATGATCGCAAGTCTTCTGTTTAAGTCTCTGGGAAAAGCAAGATTATTTTGAGCAAAACTGTAAATGCTTGGTCAGATTAGTACCATGGCAAATAGGGTCATGGGTGTTCCTGGGATTTCACTCTTTCATTCAGATGGGTTTTCCACAGGAGTATGTGAAAGAATCTGCCCCATGAGGATTTAAAATACTTCTACCCCTGCATGAATACAATATGGCTTCTGTGAGCTCAGCATTATACACTGGAATCCTTCCTGATTGTCAGGAAATTGCTTAGAAAAGACAAAAAATGCTAATTTTCAAACATGATTTTAGAAGCTTACATTGTATCAGAAAGACGAGCTTTGATAAGTAGAACTTAATTTCAGTGCGTAAAATAAAGTGCCTGAGTAACTGAAGGAAGTGAGTAACTGAACGAGCAGGAAGTCAGGCAAAAATTCCAGGAGGCCTTCATGGATGAACAAGGAGCTTCTGGCCAAACTGAAACACAAAAGGAAAGCGTACAGAGGGTAAAAGCAAGGATGGGCAACCTGGGAGGAATACAGAAACATTGTCCAAGCATGCAGGGATGAGGTTAGGAAAGCCAAAGCCCAACTGGAACTGAATCTGTCCAGGGATGTCAAAGAGAACAAGAAGGACTTCTATAAGTACATAGGTGACAAGAGGAAGGCTAGGGAAAATGTGGGCCTGCTGCTCAATGAGGCAGGGGACCTGGCGATGCAGGACATGGAAAAGGCTGAGGTACTGCATGCCTTCTTTGACTCAGTCTTTATGAGCAAGACTGACCTTCAGGAATCCCAGGTCCCAGAGACCAGGGGGAAAGGCTGGAGCAAGGAAGATGTACTCTTGGTGGAAGAGGATCAGGTCAGGGGGTACTTAAGCAAACTAGACATACATAAGTCCATGGGCCCTGATGGGATACACCCACAAGTGCTGAGGGAGCTGGCATCTGCCATTGCAAGGCCACTCTAGATACTCTTTCATCAGTTATGTCTACTTAGAGAAGTGCCTGAAGACTGAAAGAAAGTAAATGTTGCTCCTATCTTCAAGAAGGGCAAGAAGAGAATTACAGGCCAGTCAGCCTCATCCTGATCCCTGGGAAGGTGATGGAGTAGCTAATCCTGGGAACCATTTCCAGGCACATGAAGGATGAGAAAATCATCAGGAGTAGTCAGCATAGCTTCACCAAGGGGAAGTCATGCTTGACCAACTTAATCACCTTCTATGATGAAATGACTGGCCTGTTAGATGAGGGGAGAGCAGTGGATATAGTCTACCTTGACTTCAGTAAGGCCATTGACACTGTCTCCCATAAGATCGTTATGGAGAAGCTGTTGATGCATGGGCTGGATGAGCAGACAGTGAGGTGGATTGAAAACTGGCTGAACAGCTGAGCCCAGAGGGTGGTGATTAGTGGCACAAAGTCTAATTGGAGGCCAGAAACTAGCAGTGTACCCCAGGGGTCAATCCTGGATCCAGTCCTGCTTAACATCTTCATTAATGATCTGGATGATGTGGCAGAGTGTACCCTCAGCAAGTCTGATGATGACACAAAAGTGGAAGGAGTGGCTGATACACCAGAGGGTGGTACTGCCATCCAGAGGGACCTCAGCAGGCTGGAGTCCTGTGTCCAGTTTTAGGCACTCCAGTACAGGAGAGACATAGACATACTGGAGACAGTCCAGCGAAGGACCCCAAAGATGATGAAGGGACTGAAGCACCTTACACAAGAGGAAAGGCTGAGAGAGCTGGGACTGTTTAGCCCAGAGAAGAGAAGGCTCAGGGAGGATCTTATCAATGTATATAAATACCTGAAGGGAGGTTACAAAGAAGATGGAGCCAGGCTCTTTTCAATGGTGCCCAGCGACAGGACAAGAGGCAATGGGCACAAACTGAAACACAGGAGGTTCTGTGTGATCATCAGAACATACTTTTTCACTGCGAAGTTGACTGAGCACTGGAACAGGTTGCCCAGAGAGCTTGTGGAGTCTCCATTCTTGGAGATATTCAAAAGCCATCTGGACAGGGTCCTGGGCAACCATCTCTAGGTGGCCTTGCTTGAGCAGGGACATTGGACCAGATGACCTCCAGAGGTCCCAACCTCAACCATTCTGGGATTCTGTGAAATCCCTGTTTATTTGAGAGACTTGACTATTTCGAGTTGGGATGACATTTCTTCTCTCTTCCATACCCTCTCCCACATGTAGACTAACATCATGCAGCCACCAAAATGTCTTTTTGTCATGTTCAGATAGAGGAATGCTCCATGGAGCACTTACTACATTGGTTGTCAGGCATTCTTCATTTTCTGTGAGCTTTCTACTACTGAGAACTATAGCTGCCTGAAACAACACTTGGCAGTGGAAAGCTGCCATGAATAACACTCCAGCTTTGTAGCCTTCATTGATAATCAGCTCTCAAAAGCCCTTGAAATGAGGTGAATGAAGATAATATTACTTGAATAATAATGTAATATTTGGAGCCTTTTGATTATGCACATTAAGAGAGTATCTGTGTAAATAATTTTCCTCAGGCTTAGCTTTTTGTTTGCATATTGAACTCTTGTGTGATAAATAGCAAGCTTAGCATGTACCAATACCTGGGAATAGTCATTGTGGTGGTTTAGTCCCTGCCGGGGTCTGAGACCACGTGGCTGCTGCCCCTCCCCCACAAAGGGAGTGAAATACAAAGCCCCGAGACTGAGATAAGGACAGGTTTAATACAGCAGTGCAACAGCAACACAACAAACAACAACAATAACAATAAGAATAACAGTGATAACAATGAACAGAGCAAGATATCTACCAATACAGCAGTGAGAACCGAGCGATGGCATAACACATATGTTAACCGACCCGACCCGTCTCCCTTCGGCGCCAGGATGTGATATCAGTATGGTATCTGAATAACCCAGCTAGAGCTTTCCCCCCCCACTGCTGGGGAAACTTAACCCTATCCTGGCTAAACCAGAACAGTCATCCAAAAAATAACAGTGAGAAACTGCACAGTATCTGTTCTTGTAATTAACTTTCCTCAGTTTACAGACTGCTACTGCCAGATGTTCGACTTAAGTGCCTTTTTCGACTTGAGATGGCAGCCTTCCATTTTCCCTCTTTGCCTCTAATAGCTTACATCAGTGCCCTGTGGAGAATTAATGAAAACAGTTGTGTCACCACAATGATCACGAAGAATTACAATTTGGCTGTGCTGATGTTAGGATTATCAAACAAGATGAGATGATTTTAAAGCATGGGAAACTGGAACAATATTTAAGCTCTGCGTATTTTTTTGTGGGTGAGTTTGTACAGGGTTTGACTGGAATAGAGTTAATTTTCTTCGTAGCAACTTGTATGGTGCTATGTTTTGGATTTGTGATTAAAACAGTGTTGATAACACAGGGATGTTTTAGTTACTGCTGAGCAGTGCTTACACAGCATCAAGGCTTTTTCTGCTTCTCACACTGCCCCTCCAGCAAGTAGGCTGGAGGTGCACAAGAAGTTGGGAGGGGACACAGCTAGGACAGTGAAGTGCTAAGGCTTGGACAATAAGCCCAAGCCAGAGTTGACCTATAGATGAATCCTGTATATTTTATAACTGATAACCATTGTGTTAATAGGCAATATACTAAGTTATAGCAAACCAACTATTCTGATGTAAAAGGTGGAAATACTGAAGGCTGAGCAACAGGCCCTGAACTGAAACTGCTAACTCCGTATGCAGTCATTAGTGAAATATGCATAGAAGATATAGCTTAAACATCATAAAACATGTCTATCTTGAATGTATCCTTGTATTTCTTTATGTGTGAGCAAGATAACAAGGCCACAGAAACAGTTGTCTGGCCTTGTGACCTTGCTCATAAATTAACTAGATAAGCAGGGAAACTCCCTTAGCTTCTCCCTTAAGCCCTGGCCAGGCTCTGGGGGGAACCTAATGTGAGATGAAAACCAGATATTTCCACTTAAAGCAAAGGTGCCAGCTATTCTGGCTTACTGATTTTTAGGTATATAAGGCTGGACCCGCTCACAGCAACTTTGGAAGCCTCACCTACGGGTGGACGCACCGCGTAGGATTTCCCACTTGCCGGGACAGGCTCTCCAAATCCTCGCTGTAACCGGGGCTGCCCAGCGACTGCGGATCTGGATGATGGTAACGTATGCAAGTGGTGAGGGATCTTTCTTAATCACTATTCTCTCTCTCAGGTAGTAATGATGTGATGCATTACCCTGTATTTTCCTATTTGTTTAAGTGCACTATTCTGTCTTTTCTTACTGTATGTTTTCTGTATTATTCTGTTATATTATTTAGTTATTTCTAGTAAAATACGCCTGCTCTTTTCACTCTGGTGTCTGAGTGTAATTGGTATCCCTAATCAGCAAAACAGACAGCTGAACCCAACTGACCAAAGGGATATTCCATAAAATATGACATCATGCTCAGCAAGAAAACTGGGGGGTGGAGGTTGGTGAGGACTGCTCTTGCTTGGGGACTGGCTGGGCATCAGTTGGTTGGTGGTAAGCAATTGTTTTCTTTTGCATCACTTGTTTTTCTTGGTGGCTGTTTTTATTTGTTCTCTGTCTCTGTTGGTTTTTTTCCTTCCATTTTTAAAAATTATTAAACTGTCTTTATCTCAACCCACAAGTTTTCTCATTTTACCCTTCCAATTCTCCCCCCCCCCATCCTGCTGGGGGGGAGTGAGTAAGAGGCTCTGTGGTATTTATCTGCCTACTGGGGTTAAACCATGACAAGACCATACTTGAACAATTAACATGACTTCAGGGACAGTAAATGTCCACTTACTTCTCGGCCAGAGGCCTAGTTCTCTTGATTCAAGGAGGAACAGCCACTTTTACTGCAATAACCACTTTTTTCTTTTGTCCTGTCTGAGTGTTTTCAGTAGAAAACATGAATATTTATTAACAGGTCAAATATTTGTAACAAAGAACTTTGTAGAGGACATTGTCATATCTGTGATTTATTTAAAATTCCCCCTCATTGATTATAATACTTGGAAAATGAAAGACATATGCCAATTTAGTCAACATTTATTTAAAACAATTGGTGTTTAAGTATGATAATAGCAAACATTTTGTTTGTTTGCTCTGGCTCTGATGACTATGTTTAATGGAAGAATGATGTCTCGTGTACTGGGAGTTTTTACACAGGTTTAGCAAGTAGCATGTAAACTATATAAAGAAGGCCATTCATCATCATTCCTCAGTTTTATAAAGTTAGAATAATAGAATCATAGAATGGTTTGGGTTGGAAGGGACCTTTAAAGATCATCTAGTCCAACCCTCCTGCCATGGGCAGGGACATCTTTCCCTAGATCAGTTTGCTCAAAGCCCCGTCCAATCCAACTTTGATCACTTCCAATGATGGGGCAACCACAACTTCTCTGGACAACCTGTTCCAGCGTCTCACCACCCCCAGCGTAAAAAAAAATTTCTTCCTTATGTCCAATCTAAATTTACCCTCTTTCAGTTTAAAAATATTGCCCCTGGTAAAATGTCTTTCTCAGTCTTTCTTATAAATCCCCTGCAAGTATTGAAAGGCCGCAATAAGGTCTCCCCAGAGCCTTCGCTTCTCCAGGGTGAACAACCCCAACTCTCTCAGCTTTTCTTCAGAGGAGAGGTGTTCCAGCCCTCTGATCATTTTCATTGCCCTCCTCTGTACCCACTCCAACAGGTCCATGTCTTTCTTGTGCTGGGGGCCCCAGAGATGGATGCAGTACTTCAGGTGGGGTCTCACCAGAGCGAAGGAAGAAAATCACCTCCCTCAACCTACTGGCCACGCTTGTTTTGATGCAGCCCCAGATCCAATTGGCCTTCTTGGCTGCAAGCACATTGCCAGCTCATGTCTAATTTTTCATCCAGTGGTATCCCCAAGTCCTCCGCTGCATGGCTGCTCTCAAGCCATTCATCCTTCAGTCTGTATTGATACTGGGGATTGCCCTGACCCAGGGGCAGGACCTTGCACTTGGCTTTGTTGAAAGTCATGAGGTTTGCATGGGCCCATTCCTCAAGCCTGTCCAGGTCCCTCTGGATGGCATCCCTTCCCTCTAGCGCATCAACTGTACCACTTAGCTTGGTGTCATCCACAAACTTGCTGAGGGTGCACTCAATGACACTATCTATATCAGTGATGAAGATATTAAATAGTAATGGTTCCAATATGGACCCTTGAGGGACACCACTAATTCCTAGTTTCCACTTGGACATTGAGCCATTGACTGTAACTCTTTGGATGAGGCCATCCAGCCAATTCCTTATCCATCTAACAGTCCATCCATCAAACCCGCCTCTCTCCAATTTAGCAGCCAGAATGTTGTGGAGGACCCGTATCATAGGAGATAGGAAAACTGTTCTCACCCTCTTGAATTTTATTTCAGCTTTCTTCTTCAAAAAAGGGGAAAAAAATTACAAAGAACTTGCTTGTCAGTCCAGTCATTCTGAATAGTTTTACCACCTTTCAATCAATATAAAGAATTTGTTCCAATTGCCAAGACCATATAGTCAGAATTAAAAGAGAAAATGCAACAGAGAGAGCTTAGTGAAACTTCAGATACAACACAATGAAAAGTTAATAGTCTGATCTTCATATTTGCCCAAATGGATACTCATAGCCTGCAATAAATTGTGGTTTTATTTCGTGAAAAATTCCTGTGATTTAAAATCTCATTTTATGGAAAATCCCTCAAGTCTTGCTATGAAAACCGGTAATTTTCTTTATTCAAATTATCTTATTTCAAACATATTTTTAAGCAAATTAAAAAATGATAGCTTGTATTATTATTCACTTTGGTTAAACACTGTACCACAGAAGATCTCCATTGGGCAGAAACATTCTAGTGTGAAAAGGGGAAAAACAAGTAAAGTTTGTCAAATTTAAAAAAGAATGAAGAAATATAAATAATAATTTCTAAATTTGAGAAGGGTATTTACATTTTGTAATTACGTCATCATCATAAATTTTCAAGGACTGCCATTTTGCTATCTTTCACCTAACAGGGAATCATAGAATCACAGAATCATTCAGGTTGGAAAAGACCCTTGGGATCATCGAGTCCAACCATCAGCCCTACTCTACAGAGTTCTCCCTTACACCATATCCCCCAACATCACATCTAAACGACCCTTAAACACATCCAGGGATGGTGACTCCACCACCTCCCTGGGCAGCCTATTCCACTGTCTGACCACTCTTTCTGTGAAAATTTTTTTCCTAATGTCCAGTCTGAACCTCCCCTGTTGCAGTTTAAAGCCATTCCCCCTTGTTCTGTCACTAATTGCCTGTGAGAAGAGACCAGCACCAACCTCTCTACAATGTCCTTTCAGGTAGTTGTAGAGAGTGATGAGGTCTCCCCTCAGCCTTCTCTTCCTCAAACTGAACAGTCCCAGCTCCTTCAATCTCTCTTCATAGGATTTATTCTCCAGGCCCTTCACCAGTTTCGTTGCCCTCCTCTGCACTCGCTCCAGCACCTCGATATCTCTCTGGTGTTGAAGTGCCCAGAACTGGACACAATACTCCAGGTGTGGCCTCACCAGTGCAGAGCACAGGGGGACTATCACCTCCCTACTTCTGCTGGTCACACTATTTCTAATACAAGCCAGGATGCCGTTGGCTTTCTTGGCCACCTGGGCACACTGCTGGCTCATGTTCAGTTGCTTGTCAATTAGAACCCCCAGATCCTTCTCTTCCAGACAGCTCTCCAGCCACACCTCCCCAAGCCTGTAGCGATGCAATGTACAGACCAAAATAAAAAAGCATGATCAATATAATTCCTCTGATTATTATTAAGAAATAAACAATTACTTGACATGTAAACTTACTAAAACAAACACAAGATTTTAGCAAAACTATGGCCTACTTAAACTGAAGTCACTGCATCCACAGATCCACAAGCATGACACTATCAAAGGATTCATGAGAGCATTTCTATTATAAGAAATAAAGCACAATTAAGAAGCCAGATAATCTTTCGAACCTTTTGTGGAAATGCAGTGATATACCAGTGTATGCTATAACATTATGTAAATACAATGTAAAGCTGGTATAGTGCTAAGCATATTAAATAAAGAATAACATGGTTGTTGGATCATCTGTCCCACAGGAAGTATCTTAGCTCAGAGCAAGGTTGACTTTAAAACTCTTGATTATATTCAGCAATCCCAATTGTATACCATGGAACAAATCTGGAATATACAGCTGAGATGCAATTCAAACTATGTGAGCAGTATAACTGAGAAATACAGAAGATTCAGCAAAGTCAATATACACATCTGCCTAGACGTGGAAGTGATCTAACTTTTTTGCAAGGGTGGGTGATGGAAATCCAAACTATATAACTAGATGTCTTTATCCAAATGATACAGAGAAATGATTACTTGTTTTAAGACTTATTTACTTATTTACTTATAGAAAACTGCTTAGCAACTTATTTACTTACTTCTAGCAACTTATAGTATTACTTATAGTATTTTTGAATATTGCTAAGAATCCTGCTTGCCCAGACTGTTCTGTGGAATTTTACCAAGGACTGCTGTGTCCATCAAAACAAAGCAGTTTACTGTGAAAATCTACCAAGAACTGCAGTGTTCAGCAAAATAGCATGTTTTTGTCCTTGAGGAACAGGTGTGCTCTAACTAGTTGGGCCTCGGTAATGAGTAAAGATAGCCATATACGGATGGTAGAAGTTTCATTGGTTCCCTTAAATAAGATAGGATGAGTAAACCAGCTGAAAAATATTTTTTGTTGTTCAAGAAATTGGCCAAGAGAATCTGCACATGCTCCAAAGGAAAAACAAGGTGAGAAAGACTATGAGCCTTCCTCCCCAAGACGCCCCCCAGGAGGCAATGCGCAGGTGCAAAGAGAACATAAACTGCTGACACCAGCCTTTTGAACTAACCCAGCCTCAGTCATGCATATGTATGTTTGTGTTATGTAATCCAATGAATATGTATATTATAAGTTTTTAGTAAAATGTGCTGTTGGTGTGCAAGCTTTGTGGAGAAATCCCCTTGCACCCCGGCGCCGGAGTAAACATACCTGCTTTATAACTCTATTTCAAGTTGTAGAGTCTGTTTTCCGCAAATCACAAACTAGAAGTAAATGTGGCATTCCTATTTGCAGAAATGTTAGCAATTCTGAGACCTTATTCCTGATAATACTTGTAACATGTGCCCAGATACCACAGGTACCAGTAACACCAAGACTTGGAGAAACACAGCCCATAAGTAAAAAGAATGTGTCAACAAGACCATTAAAACAAATACTATGGTTCAAATGGTAAACAAAATTGCATGGTCTGTTAAGACACTGCTGACACACTGGGAATTTTGAAGGGAACTCTGATTCTAAGTACATTTGGTCTGTGTTTCCCATCTCCATTTCTACATGCCCTCTTCAGGCTAGTCTTATGAACTAATATTTTATAGGCCACGTTCTGTGGCCTTTAATCCCATGTGTGTTTCCTGGACACAAGTAATCTTAGTGGCTTCAGAGGAGAAGATGATGACAGGATAAAATTTTATTTTGCTTAATATTAACCTCACAGGTGACACCATTTCAAGGATGTCTCAGATCACCTGCTCTCCTACCTCTCTGCTTGGATTTTAACAAGTGGATGCATACAAATGCCCTCCAGTCTAGCTCTTAACTGGATCAAGGTCTTGAAATAACCTGAATAGCAAATTAAGTCAGCAGGACATACACAAGTGTTCTGAGGTCCAGTAGCTCCCCAAATCGACCACAGCAAATATAAACATGTCCCTGGGACCAGCCAACTCTCAGGCCTGCTGGCAAAGAACATGCCAATGGATTTTCTGGACATGGTTGAAACAAAGAGCTTCACTCAACAGTCAGTATTCAGTATAACTGTTAAGCAGGTATTCTTTATTTGCAGAGCTGGGCAGCACTGGGGATCGCTCCACCACAAGTGCTGCACTTACTAACAAAACGCTCTGACTAATATACACAAAAAGCATACATATGCATCAGATTTCCTAGAAAAGACAGTCTTATGCTAATGGGTTCTCAGAATTCATTTACATAGTCTGCGCATGCCTAGTAAAAATAGAGTGAGGGTCTTCTCCCCTCCTTAGGGGTCCACATAGCCTTTCTCACACTGTCCGTTAGTGAACTTTAGGTTTCTCGTGTCCATATATGGTCATAGAGTTACCTTATCCGTCCTTCAGCTCCTGTTTGTTCCAAGGGGGTTAGTTCAGACCAGCTTCCAGTCACTTATCTTGACACTGGTGTTGATCTGAGGAAAGCGAAAAAGGAAAAAAAAAAAAAAAAGGAAGCAAAGAAATATAGACAAAGTTGTGAGGCCCCTTAAACAATGCTAGCCCTTAGGCAATGTTAGCTAGATAACATTCTTACAGAAAACAGGATAGATAGTAAACTAATCCCTGTCTTTGAGATAAAGGGGGAGCCGTACCAGCTAAAGGATGACCAATTCCTGATAACACCAAGGATTTACTTCCTGGAACATCTTGATAGACACAAAAGTTCCAATTAACAAAACAAACAGGTAAAACTAACTCTACAACCTGAAGAGGAGCCAAAGGTCCGGAGAGCACGAGCAGGAAGCAAAGTCAAAAAAATTCATGAAAAGGAAGGAGTCTTACTTCATCCTGAAGACCCTTGAAGATCCCCGCCCACCCTCACCAGGAGGCACTGCACAGGCGCAAAGAAGAAGGACTTGGGGGGGGGCAAGAGGGGAATTTCTCGGAACTAATTGTAATATTCCCTCCTTATCTTCGGAATCCTAATGCATATGTAACATTTCAAACAATAAAAGGAGCTGGTTTTTTGGCTCCGGGCACGCACGTTTGTGGCGGAGCGATCCCCCGTGTGCCCGACGTCGTAATAAACATACTACTTTATAACTCTTAGTGAGTTGTAGAGTTTGATTCCGCGCCACAGTGTCTTCTTAGACACTTGTTTTTTAGGTTCCTGCTATTAGGGATGTACTCAGGGAGTTTTTCAGACTGTCCAAGGTCTGTCTTATCTTTACTAGGCAAGGAGTTAAAGGTTTCAAAACATCTTACAAGTGGGTAATGACTACAGAGGGTAGTTAGGAAAAACTATAAATGAAATTATATACATTGCAGTAAAATATGGGAAAAATAAAAGCTAGTAAAACACAAGTGATGGCTAATGTTAAAACTAAATGTCTTATTTTACAGGTCCCTGTACATTAGCAATCTCAAGTATACTTGTAGCAACTTCCCTTCATGGTCAGCAAAGTACTACTAGTGTAGCTCTGTACCATGTCAGGTTTTCAGTTTATAATGGATACCATTACACTCTGCCCTCCCACTGTACCCTCAACAGTATTTTATCTAAGGAAATGTAATTTTCACTGCTGTGGGTTTGCTTGCTGGTTTGTTGTGGTTTGTTTTTTTTTTTAATCCAACTGTTTTACAAAGCAAGCACAGGACAAATTCTGCTCTCACTGAAGCAAACAGCATTTAGTCTACTTATACAAATGCAAATCACACACATAACAAAGACAAAATAGAGGAGAACACTGCATTAAACATCCAAAGAATGTGTTCAAATTAACAGAAAACAGGCCACAGACTCTCCCATAAATGTCAGTATTAGAGAGCCTAGAATGAACACCTTTAAAACTAGATCACACATTTCTTATGAAAAAACACACAAGTTTTAGCATGCAAGAAAAACTTTGCATTTCAGATTTATGATTTAAGTTGTTGTTGATGAAATAATAGCTTTCCAATTACCAAGGACTTCATAGGAGAAGCAGGAATGCATTATGTGTTAATGATCACAGCCAGGGGGTCCAAGCTTTATTCTCTCGCCAGAAGTATAGCAGATCCTCCCTGCAGCTTCACCATGCCTGTTTCCTGTCAGACCACTCAGAGATAATGTCATTAATCTCAGGGTGGCACAAGACCTGTCATTAGATTTAATGAAAGACCTCAAAAAAAGGCTGGATGCAGTTTTATCCAGAGCTCATAGGCTGCAGTCATGCAAGTTACGTTTAAAAGAATAATTTTTCAGCTAACAATTCTAAAACACTTCTCTGAAGAGCAAAAAATTCTCTGCATGGAAAATATTAGCCAGTGGATTTATTATATACAGTTAGGTGACTGATCAGAGCTTGCTAAAGTTATCCTTTGGAAGTCTTTTTTTTTCTTCTTCTTCTTTTTATCTCTTAGGGAAAAATTGACAGAACTGTCAGAATAATTCAGGTTCTAGCTAAACAGTAAGATCTTTGAAGAACTGACCCTTATTGTGTTTGCGTGCAGGAGGTGATTTACTATTATAAAATCTTCAATGACTGAGCTTCTTACTGTTAGAGACCCATAGTTACCAGTGTTTTTAACAGCCAAATCTTATGTAGCTTTCAAAACAGTTTGCAGTCAAATAACAATAGACTTTGTTCTTTAATTACAGCAAGTGACCTCCTTGTCCTTTTATTTCACAGTGAATAAACCAGAGCCAAGACCAGCTAGAAAAGTACATGAAAAGCATATCTCCATAACATCATTAATCAAAGTACGTACTCAAATGATTTACATCGGTAGGTAAAATACACACAGAATTTCCTGAAGTGGAAAACACCCTCAATTCTGCTATAAGAAGAATAAAATAAATAATACCAGCCAACATGTTAATTTGCTTGACAACTTTCAGATGTGAAATGCAGTCTTAATGAAAAGCAATACATGAAAAATAAATTCTAATCTGAATATTACTACTGATTCATTTAAAAAAGGCAACTTTTTGGTTGGTTGGGTTTTTACAGCTCTGACGATACATTCAGACCTTCTGTATTATTTTCATTTAAGCGCACAGATTTGCATGCACCAAATATAACTTTCCCATCTTGGAGTAAAATGTGCCTGCTTGAATACCCAACCTCTCCCTGCAGCACATACAAAGCAAAACTTTCTAGATAATCTGAACACTTTTCAATGTAACAGCTGCTAAAATTTCAAAAGCATATGTCACCAAACAGGATAAAAGAACTTATCGACACCAATGTGATGTAGATAAGCAGACACTCCTTTATTAACGGCCGGGTGCGTAGGGGAGTCGTCTCACCAACGACACACACCTAACTCGTGTAGCATGCTGATTATATAGGATATAATGATGCATAGTAAATAGATTCTCATACATAAACATGATAATTCCCGTAACTCATGTTCTTATTCCCACCTCTTTCTGGTCATGTGCACTTGAGTTCTGAAATGAGTCGGGGGCTGCTTTTATGACCACCACGGACTACTGACTCAAAAGACCCTCCAGTGTCCTTGTCTCAAGGACTTTGGCTCACATTGTGGTTTTAACATGCTTCGAGACCCTTGCACAATGTATCTTTTACAACACCTGGTCTACAGGGCAATAAATCGTCCTTACTGAACAGCCTAACAATAGTACCTCCTCATGAGTCTTATTCTTTGTATAGAAATCTGGTTAATGATTATCACTAGTCTACATGGCCTCAGCCTGGGACTTTACAAAGGACTTTGTAGCATCATGACTGGTTGTATGGTTACTCTAAATCATTCCTTATTTAAATCAAAATCACCAAAAATCATTAAAATCAGCTCAAATTAATAACAAATCAGTAACACATAGGTAAAGCAAATGAAGAGTTCATGCTGACAAACAGCCAGTAACTGTGCTAAAAAAGTGTGGATGAGGAATGGAGACAGGTTGTAACACCAAAAATCTTTAGTAGTTAGGCTACCTGTCAAAGCTACTTATTCCAGACATGTCACTGGTGGCTTAACCACAAAATGGGCTACACTAATATAGTTCAAATATCTTAGAATTACAGAATACTTTGACTTTATCCACATATTAGGGGAGTAGTAATTTTTTAACATACATGCAGTTTCTGCATAAAAGAGCCAGCAGAACAGTCATTGATTTAATTAGGTTTCATAAGATCCAATGTATCACATTTTACATTACTTTCTGCAGCATGGAAACAGAATAAATAGACCAAAACCTGAAGCATGCTGTAAAAATTAAACAGTGACTACAATTCTTGGGAATTCGCTCCAAGCTCTTCAGAAACAGTAAACAAATGCAATATTCCACATCACATACAAAAACCTTCAGATTTTGAATCTGCATTAATTCATTTGTATCTAGGAAGAAAGTATCCAAATTCATGAGACATGTCTTTCATGAACATTAAGACAACTGGAAATTGATTTTAACATGCAGGCTTGAAAATTATATATTTATCTACAAATACAAAGTGTTTTGTGCAAGTATAGTGTATATATTCCAGTGTGTAAATAGTCAAAACAAGATCACAACAAATCTAAAATCCTTTAAAAGAAATCTTTCCAATTATTATTAAACATTTGGAAAAAAATCCAAAACAGCAAACAAAACACTGAAGTTTCACTAATAATACCACAGGCTAGGTTTAAAGTTGCAACCGTTGTCAGCAACGAGTGCTGAAAGGAGCATTCTTTAGGAATAGAAACACAAAGGAATGTTATTAAGACAGCAAGCAAGCACACCATTATGCCAGAAAATGGCCAACACTGCATGACTCTAATGTGCGAAGCCTATATTAAAGCAGGGCAGTGGCTGTTACTGAACATGCAAGCTCTAAATCTCCTATAAGAGCAGCAACTACAACACAAAGTGTACTACTGTCTCTAAACCACTCCATATATGTTTGTTCCTAATTTACATATGATCCAATTTACATTACATGAAAGACTACTTACTTCATACAATTTCCTCTGTGACTACAGAGTGAAAAGAACATTAAACTGGAGAAACCACACCACACTCTAACCTCTGTTGCCTTGACAACAGCTTTTGAGATACTGAAATGTTCAGACTGCCAGCTAAAAAAAAAAAATTGTTGAATGTGAACATTTAGCTGAAAGATTAAAATGCTAAAGAGGTTGCAAAATGGCAGTACCTCCCACATTCCAGGCAGCCACTGAATCCAGTCAGATAGCTGACTCTGTGAAGACCAGATTAAGTCAATTTATCTAGACAGTTAAAGCAGATTATAGAACTGCAATTTGAAAAGCATTGGCAACAAAAGTAAATGTCTACTGTACTAAATTAATAAAGAGGCGATAGGATTTTAGGACACCTTTTCACAGGGAACAGAACTTTCATAAATCAAAGTATAAATATAAGCCTATGAATTAAAGCAATCTGGTTTTCTTTCCATTGTGTTTAGAAAAGGTCACAAGGCTCATTCAAATTCATCTGTAGCTATGATATCTTAAAAAGCAATAATATGCATACAATATGAAATTTTCTCCTTGTCTCAAACACAAGGTCTTGAAATTATCTTCAAGTCGTCTTAACAAATATTTGATGTGACAAACCCAAATCTAATCCTCAGAAGTCTACTTAAATATTACACAGCCTTCAACATCACTGAAAAATAAAAAAAACAAAAACAGGTCATAAAAAGGTATAACTTCCCCGAGATCTTCAGTCCTCCCAGGTACTTGCAAACCATGCCATACAGTTAACACCAACCCAAAAGTTTTCCCATCACTGAATGTTTGCTCAGGGAAGTTGTAAAAGCAGACAATCAAGTCATGAACACCCTAAAATTGTGCATGTGAGGGGTGTGTGGTTCTGCTTTACTTTTCAGGTAGACTTTGTTTAACAACCTGTAGAATCTGACTTGCGATCCTGGGCCAATGCTAGCCTCCCCCCAGATCCTCAAGAAGCCCTTTGAACAGAACAAATCCTTCTGGTACCAGAACGTGCCTAAATGAGCACTAACAAAAGCCAAGTTCTCCCTCCACCCTTCCCTAAGAATACATGACCGTTTATTCTTACAGAGAGCATCCTTCATACATTAATAGAAAGGAAGAAAACCACACACTCTCATTTGATTTCTTTTATACATTTCAACCCCTCAATAAACAAGTAGTTCACAATCAAGAAACCATGGAGCTCAGATTAAGAAAGCTCCCTCAGACAAGAGACAAACTGTTTCCCTCTGTTCCGAAAGCTGTTTTGCACACATATCTCAGTACAAGGTGCATCCCCCTCCTCCTTTCAGGACCACAGGCACCGCCTGTCTGCTGGCTCATTCCTCCCCATTCTCCACATCAGTTTCTGAGGCTTTTGGCCTGCTGTACCACCACAAGAGCCCCCAGTAAAATAAACATCCTGCATCTCTGCAAAGGGGAGTGACAGAGCTCATGTCTGTGTTGATGCCTCTCTTCTCCCAAATGCAATCTTAACTCCAGAGAGGGGGTCAAAGGAGAAAGTGTCCCTTTAGACTTTGGGAGAGGAATGACCACAAATACCCGCCAGTGTTGTAGCAAAGGGACAGCACATACAACTCCAAGACCTACTGCTAGTGGAGCCTGAGATACACACCACCACCACCACCCCAGGCAAACACACAAACCTTCAGCCTGCAAACACATGCCATCCCACTGGTACCAACACTGCTGCTCTCTGATAAAATCAGGAACAGCTCAGTCAGGGTCATCTCAGGGTTTGTCCTTTTGGGTGAATGCAATCAGAAGGAGCAGACAGTACAAAATAGAAATGTTCTCCAGGTCTGGAGACGGGAAGGGGAAATCAAAAGGAAAAGAAGCACGCTCAAAATGCAGTGTCTCCTGTATAGGGAACAGGTTTGGGTTTTGGGTTTTTTTAGAGGAAGAACAGATGCATGTCACAAATACACAACTACAATAACAACAGGAGCAAGCACACAGTTGTGGGAAGTTTATCATAAGCACAGGGAGACACAGAAGAGAAGGGATGGAGAGAAGCTTGTCCTACCTTTTCTATTTTCAGTCTCTTGATTTGCCTGTGGCTCTCCTCCTCCTCTTCCTTCTTTACCAAAACAGAGTTCCCCAATAACCCCGAATCCAGGGTACTTTTGCTCATCTCCCCCACGGTGGAGGAGGCATAGTGGAAGGGGCTGCTGCTCCTACCACTGCCTCCCTTGGCACCATAGCCATACAGGTGCCCAGAGGGAGCTTGGCTGCTGCCACCCCCACTGCCATTGGGGTGGCCCTGCTGCAGGTCATGCTGCTTGTCCTTCCTGGATTTCCCCACATCCTTATCCTGCTTGGAGCCTCTGCTGCCCTGGTTTTTACCTGGTTTCTCCTCTTTGCTTTTCCCACAAGAGGCACTAGTGCTGTTGCTGGTGGTGTTATTATTGCCGTTTGGGTTACTGCTCACATTCTGACCCAGTGCTGAATTCATGACAGTTGTCTCTCCAGGGCATCCTTGGACTTCCTGCCTCTTGCCAGCACTGTTGATCTCAGGAATGCCATACAAGGCAGCAGAAGGCAGAGATTTATTAGCATCCTCAGAAGTTCTGCTCCTTTTCACTTTTGATTTGCTAGTCTCTTTGTGAGAGGAACTCCTCTGGGAAGCAGAGGGCTGAACAGAAGCAAATTTTAGGCCATCAGCTAAGGCTGAGGTAGCATCAGCCCCACTAGAAGCCAGACCCCCACAATCCTTGGAGTTGGTGTTGCTGCTGCTGGTGGTGATATTAGTGGAATTTTTCATCTCAAATTTCTGTCTGTCCTTCTCCAAATCAGCATCCAAATTGATTATTAAATTCCCAACCCTGATTTCCCAATCATCGCCACTGTCATAAGCATCAACTGCAGTTGGATCCACACCTTTTCCTGCAGTGGAAGTGTTCACTGACATCCTGAAGATGAGATCTCTAGAATAAAAACCTGATGAACTTTCCTTTGGAGATGTGGGGACATTCATTTATCTCTGTTGGGCTTTTTAAAATTTAACTCTTCTTATCTTCCTCCCCCACGTATGTCTAGGTTTATACCCTGCAGTCCACGTCCACCTTTTCCTGTGAGAAAGGGAAAAGTCAAATGTTTCTTGTCTGGGTGTTACCAGAATAATGACTAAAAAAGGGGGACAAGGTAGAGGGAGCAAAATAATTCAGTATTTTCACAGTTTTCTTTTTAAGTTTGTTAAACTGGAGGCAATGGATGTGATGATTTTATAGTGAGCATCTTGAATCTAGTTGTATTTCAACATCCAAGATCACTCTTAAAACGTCATGTCGGGGGGGGGGGAGAGAGAAAGGGAGAGAGGGAAAGGAAGAGAGGGAAAGAGAGGGAGGGAAAGAGAGGGAGGGAAAGAGAGGGAGGGAAAGAGAGGGAGGGAAAGAGAGAGAAAGAGAGAGAAAGAGAGAGAAAGAGAGAGAAAGAGAGAGAAAGAGAGAGAAAGAGAGAGAAAGAGAGAGAAAGAGAGAGAGAAAGAGAGAGAGAGAGAAAGAGAGAGAGAAAGAGAGAGAGAGAGAGAGAGAGAAAGAGAGAGAAAGAGAGAGAAAGAGAGAGAAAGAGAGAGAAAGAGAGAGAAAGAGAGAGAGAAAGAAAGCAAGCACAAAAAATTAACTATGTGATTTAAATCCACAAATCTCAGGAAATACAGATTTAGGACTGGTGCCTCACTGTTAGAGCACAAGTTGTAATCTAACCCCCTGGACCACCACCTAGGCACAAAAGGGAAAAAAGAAAGTACAGATTCACTCTTCAGTGCATTCCATGTTTTTTGTGGCCTTAAACCAGACCCTTGAAGTTTTGTGACTTTACTATATTATCTATTACCCCTTCTACTTAATCGGGGGGGGGCAGTGCTAAGGAAAGCAGGAAACCTAATTTTCCTTGACAGAATACAGCATCTATTAAAAATCAACAACCTATAAATACAAATGTTTACTGGAAAATATTAAACCCCATAGGTTTAAAAAAAAAAATCAAAAGGTCTTATTACTTTTAAAAATATGATTAAGATAATAGTTATAACAGCAGTTCTAATGTACTCCTAGTTCACACAATTGTTAGATCTGTTAAATATAGTATTATTTACTCTAAAGGAAACTGATTTAAGACATACATTTAAGTAAGTGATCTGCACTAAAGTGGCCTCTGACTTTGAATGCATGTTTGACAAAACTTAATTAAAATGATTTTTAAAGGGATCTCTCCCTTTTATAGACGACTGTTGAAATATTTATACATATATAGGTATATTGCTTACCTGTAATCCTTTTTTATTTTAATTAAACCAGCAAATCAAAATGTTGTTTCCACTCAGCAACAATTCTGTGCCTCATTTTAATTAGAGAGCAAGTGATCAAGAAGTAGAAAGCAAGTAACATCTCAGCCAGTATAAATCAGTTGATAACATATCTCCCCCTACTTTGGGGCACAGATCAGAAGTCCTTTTTTCTTTCAGCTTTTCCTCCTTGCTTAAAAAAATATAAATTAAAAACTTCATAACTTTACAAGCTGGTAGGTAATACTTCACATTCTGAACTGAAGCATCAAGGACCAGATTTTTGTTTGTTTGCTATCTTGAATGAGCAAAAAGATGCACTAATAATCACAGTAAGTTTAAAAAAATTTCCCCAACTTCACACTCCATCTTCAGTGCTGGACCTCAGAGTCATCCTGATCAGCAAGTAATGATCCATGGAACAAACCTAGTCTGGGTGTTAAGACAATATGTGCTAACATAGAGATAAATTGGTGAAAGGGAGGAAGGGAAAAAAAAAAAAAAAAAAGAAGGACTGAAAATCTGGGCTGGATTCTGCCTGTTGGGAAGGGGCATTTTTTTTCATCCGTCCTGACAGATTTGATTTTTTTGAACTAACTTGAGGGGAAACAGAGGGAAAGGGGGTGGGGGTGAGGAGGCTGAGGAAGAGGAGGAGGAGGAGGGGAAATCACTGATCAGATATGTAATAAAACATATATGGTATTTGTTATTCAAATCTCAAGGGGAAAAAGAAGTTGTAGTCAGGACATCCACCTCCCCCCCCCCCAACTCCCCGGGGCTGGGGAGCTCCCCCCCCACCCCCGGGGCACCGTTGCCTTGGGGGAGGGGGCAGCTGAACTCCTCCCGCTGCTGGCTCCAGCTGGGACAGGGCTTGTTCCCGGGGCGCCACCGCCCGACCCGAGCAGCGTGCCCAAGCCGAGCCCTGGAGCAGTGTCGCGGAGCCTGGCCCAGCGTGGGGGAGGGGGGGGCAGAGCTGCCCCCTCCCCAGCCGGGAGGGCCCGTCCCGAGCACCCAGCTGCCCCGGGGGGGTTGGGGCTGGGGCAGGGGGCACCGAGCGGCCCTAGTGAGCCTCCGAGCGGCCCTAGTGAGGCTCAGTAATGCCAAATTAGCGTTTAGGTTTCTGCTCAGAGACAGGATGCAGTAAACTGTCTCGAGGGGGCTCTGTGTTGAGCCCCCCCCTTCTAACCCGCTCATACTTGTAACCACGTTCTGTTAATACCAAATTGCGTTGTACCTAAACTATGTTGTGGCCGAACAGTTTTGTAATTCTCTTATGTAAATAAGAAATAAGATATATGTATATAGTTTCTATTGTTAAAATCAGTTGTTAGAAGGGAGCTAAAATGGCCCCCATCTTCAAGCCACTACAAAAACACTTGTGCTGAGTCATCCCCCCTTCTGTGACGGAAACCTGAGACAAGCCCGCCGAAACCTGAGAAAAGCCCGCGAAAACCTGAGAAAAGCCCGGGAAACTTGTTTACACCTTTGCAGACCCCTCAGGGTACGCCCATCATGAATATGGATGAAGCCTACACTAGAAAGGGACTCGGTTCTGCCGGGTCAGGTGTGTGTCCTGGTAGAGCAGAGACTCCCGGCACACCCAGCGCTGTTTTGCTCACTCGCTGCTTGCTAATAAAATTTTGTTGATCACTAAAAATTGAGAAGTGGTTATTTCCCACTAAATTACAATTAATCAATAACAATGTCTAGGATATGTAGTGCAGTAGAGGTACAAATAAAAAACATCATCATCACTGTTTGATAATTCTTCTTATTAGAAAACAAATATATGATTATAGCTAAACTGAGTGTATTACTTATTTCTCTGTTTTAAAACAGTGGCATGCACTCAAGCTACTGCTATTCATGTTGGACATAAGGACCAGCTGATCTGTTTAGAAAGTTGGTGAGCCTCTGCACAATCTGGACTTTGAAACCTGTGTTTCTTCTCATCTCACTGCTTCTGCTTCCTCATCTGTAATGTGATGTAACAGTGATTACATCTTACAGGGTGCCTTGAGAACTGTCACTCCTTCACAGGGCTGCTGTTTACTCTCTCCTTCCCCTGTCACAGATCACTGAATCACAGAATCATTCAGGTTGGAAAGACCCTTGGGATCATCGAGTCCAACCATCAGCCCTACTCTACAGAGTTCTTCCCCTACACCACATCCCCCAACATCACATCTAAACGACCCTTAAACACATCCAGGGATGGTGACTCCACCACCTCCCTGGGCAGCCTATTCCACTGTCTGACCACTCTTTCTGTGAAAAATTTTTTCCTAATGTCCACTCTAAACCTCCCCTGTTGCAGTTTAAAGCCATTACCTCTTGTTCTATCACTAATTACCTGTGAGAAGAGACCAGCACCAACCTCTCTACAATGTCCTTTCAGGTAGTTGTAGAGAGTGATGAGGTCTCCCCTCAGCCTTCTCTTCCTCAAATTGAACAGTCCCAGCTCCCTCAATCTCTCCTCATAGGATTTATTCTCCAGGCCCTTCACCAGATTCATTGCCCTCCTCTGCACTCGCTCCAGCACCTCGATATCTCTCTCGTATTGAGGTGCCCAAAACTGGACACAATACTCAAGGTGTGGCCTCACCAGTGCAGAGCACAGGGGGACTATCACCTCCCTACTTCTGCTGGTCACACTATTTCTAATACAAGCCAGGATGCTGTTGGCTTTCTTGGCCACCCGGGCACACTGCCGGCTCATGCTCAGCTGTTTGTCAATTAGAACCCCCAGATCCTTCTCTTCCAGACAGCTCTCCAGCCACACCTCCCCAAGCCTGTAGCGATGCATGGGGTTGTTGTGGCCCAAGTGCAGGACCCGGCACTTGGCCTTGTTGAAGCTCATCCCGTTAATGTTGGCCCACTGATCCAATCTATCCAAGTCCCTCTGTAGAGCCTCCCTATCCTCATGGAGATCGACACTCCCGCTTAACTTGGTGTCATCTGCGAACTTACTGATGATACACTCTATGTCCTTATCAAGATCATCAATAAAGATGTTGAACAGAAAAGGTCCCAACACCGAGCCCTGAGGAACACCACTTGTGACTGGCTGCCAGCTGGATTTCACTCCATTGACTACCACTCTCTGGGACTGTCCAGCCAGCCAGTGCTTGATCCAGCAGACCGTTTGCTCATCCAGGCCACGGGCAGCCAGTTTTTCTATGAGAATTCTATGGGGAACTGTGTCGAATGCTTTTTGAAAATCCAGGTAGACAATATCCACAGCGTTTCCTTCGTCCAATAGTCGGGTCATTTTGTCATAGAAGGAGATCAGGTTTGTCAGGCAGGACCTGCCTTTCATAAACCCATGCTGACTAGGCCTGATCCCCTGGTTGTCCATTATATGACTTTTAATGGCACTCGAGATGACCTGCTCCATGACCTTCCCTGGTACCAAGGTCAGACTGACAGGTCTATAGTTTCCCGGATCCTCCTTTCTGCTTCTCTTGTAGATGGGTGTTACATTTGCCATCCTCCAGTCCAATGGGACCTTCCCAGTTAGCCATGATTTCAGGTAAATCATGGAAAGCGGCTTGGTGAGTACATCTGCCAACTCTTTCAGCACCCTTGGGTGTAACCCATCCGGTCCCACAGACTTGTGTGCATCCAAGTGGTGTAGCAGGTGTCTGACCACTTCCTCTTTAATCGTGATGACCTCATTCTGCTTCCCCTCCCCATCTCCTAGCTCATGAAGCTGTCATTCTTAATTTAAAGACCTTCTTACCAGGTCAGCTGTCCCGTTGGCAAAAATATTTTTCCCCACTTAGTGAGGTGGATCCCATCTCTCCCAAGCAGATGCTGATATGCAAACAGGGTCCATGGTCATAGAACCAAAAACCCTGTCACCAACACTAGTTCCGCAGCCAATTATTGACTGGTCCTATTAGTGCCCTTGTCCTCACACCCTTTCCCCTCACCGGCAGAATTGAGGAAAACACCCCCTTGCCCTTGACAACTGCCCCCAGAGCTCTGTATTCACTTTTGATCCTGTCCAGGTTTCCCCTGGCAGTAGCATTTGTGCCCACATGGAATAACAGCAAGGGTTAGTAGTATCAGTCTGTTATAATGGTGGAACTTTAACTGTGGCAATAATATCAACTCAACATAATATTATGGCATCATGTAAAGCCAATGGAACAGTTACTGGTGCAATTTAGTCTCAGATAAAGTCAGTGATAAATTTTCCTTTCAAGAGTGTGGTTGATTGACCCCAGCTGGTATGTAAGCCTCCCCAACACAGTTTTGGTCACAAATCTAAAGCACAGCACTATATGGGCTGCTATGAAGAAAATTAACTCCATCCCAGCCAAGCCCAGTACACAGAAGCACTGTTGTACATGCATTCTGATATACTGTCAGTCAACTTTAAATTTGTATTAATGAAGGTTTTTGAATCAAATGTTCTCAAAGACAGAAAATAGGAGCCAAAACTTTTTAAAATGTTTCTTTAAACTTTTATTTTCCACAAATAGTAAAAGAACGAGAGAGTATGGTTTCTTTCTCAAGCAGGTGTTTATGATATACTATTTCAGAGTATGTGGCAGAACCCTAAATATGACAGAAATATCTAATAGACAGATTAGTGGATAGACAGGTAATATGAAAGGGTGCAACTTCAAGTGTCATCCAGGAAGTCTGTGGTAGAACCAGGAGCACAGTCTAAATCATTGGACTCCTTGCCATTTTGCAAGAGAACATAAGAGTATAGGTCTGGAAAGGGTACTTTGTTCAACAAGTCCAAACCCCTGCCATTGCCAAAAACCACGCAATAATTATAATAGGAAATGTACAGAATATGTATTCTACATACTACTGAAACATCATAGGCCACAGAATTCATTCCAAAGTTCTAAAGCAAACACAAGACCTATATCAAAACAACAAAAGCCACAACTATAGTATGTCCCATCAAGACAGTAGGCATTTTTCCAGTGTTGTAAGGCTCTGCAACAGAAGGGAATTTATTAGAGAAACCTCCTAGATGACCACTGGGAAAAGACTATGCATAATTCTACAGAAGAACACCAAGAGTACATGCCAATCAGAGCTGAATAAAAATTGTTTCCAGATCTCAATTTGGTATAGTTGCATGAAAACTACATACAAACCAGATGCCTGAGAAATTTCACTGCTACCAGAAGCATCTCCTGCTTTCAGTTGTGACCATTGCTACTGATGATCCATAAGAGGAATGTTTATTTCTAAGTGCAGGGAAGCATTAGACCTTCTCACTGCTTTCTGCACTTGTCAACTACAAAGACCCCACTCTTGCTCAGAGAAGGTTCATTGGGAAGGAGAGTAAAAACTTAATAGTGTCTGAATCCTGGAGAAATACTATCATTCTCCTAAAGTTTGTAGATTTTGGTAGTAGAGATTCTTTTCAGGATGAGAGTCTTCACCAAGATGAGATGCAACTTAGCCATTCTACAGGAAACAGACTTTCCTGTTTGTTGTGGTTTAAACCTGGCCGGCAGCCAAACACCACACAGCCATTCACTCACCCTGCCCCCACCCGGGGATGGGGAATGTATTTGGAGAAGTAAAGGGAGACTTGTAGGTTGAGATAAAAACAGTTTAATAATTGAAATAGACTAAAACAATAGCAATAATAGAAAGTGCAAATGGGTAATGCACAGTGTGATTGCTCACCACCTCCTAACCAATACCCAGCCTGTTCCTGTCTAGTGATCCCAAAATACCAAGATCCCGCAATTGCAATCCCAGAAGCTAGAGAGAACCCCCCTTTTCCTGGCCATCCCTCCTTTATATACTGAGCATGACGTTACACGTTATGACATATTTCACTGGCCAATTTGGGTCCCGTGCTCTGGCTATGCTCCCTCTCAGCTTCTTGTACACCTGCACACTAGCAGGACATGGGAAGTTGAAAAGTTCCTGATTTCTTAGCAACAACTGAAAACATCAGTGTATTATCAACATTCTTATATCAAATCCCATACTGAATTCAAAGCACAGCACTATTCTAGCTACTAAGAAGAAAAATTAACTCTATCTCAGCTGAAACCAGGACACTGTTGAGGACCCCAAGATGGTGATATCATTCCTATAGTTCAGCATGTTTAGTTTCCCTTCCTATTGATGAATTTCCTAATTTTTTAAAAACATGAATGTAATGTTTTTGACACTGTGATATATTCTTAAAGACACAGAAAATTGACTGTAAACCTCACATCACTATAGGCTTTTCTCCTTGGGGTTTTCAGTGGGAATTATTTGTGCTTAGATTACCATTTTATGACAGTATAACACACTAAAAAATAAACAAAAGTTTAATGTAATCTTACAAGAATGGACAGAGGAATTGTTGCAGTCTACCATGTAGAACATCAAGGCCTAGTTTAAAATGCATATTTTATACTTGCAGCATGCAATCACTTTAAATGATTTCAATGTGAAATATGAAACTTGAACTGGGGTATGTTTTATTTGGGATCCTGAATGAACATAGACATGCTGTATTCTGTTACAGAGCTTTGCTCAATTGAAAATCTACCATGATTTCAAAGAGTAATGTTTCAGATGCAGTAAACAACATTAGAGGAATCAAGGATCTTGTTAAAGAAAATGTTCTTTCAGACTATTGTCCCAATGATCATAAAAGTTATATGATGCAGTTAACAAAATGAACCACAGGCAAGACAGGTCTATTAGATGACTAACCACTGATTGAGTTTTCCAGCATTCCTGAGCATTCTGTGAGAAAAAAATAATAAAAGACCCCTATAAAATATAAGGTGGTTGTTTCTTTTTTTATTTTTATAGTGAGATCCAACAACTGTATGAATTCCCCCTATTAGTTGTTTGTGGTTTTGAATTTTTTATGATATGGGAAGACAGGCAAACATTTGTTGTGATTGTCAAATGTCTTAAATCAAGTATAGAAAATGCAATACAACACAGTTTCTGTGGCAACACATTGTAACCTAGTACCTCTGGATTATGAGCCAGCTCACATCTATGATCATTATATGTTGACAGAGCATAAATTGTGCCTAGAAGCATTCATTTGAGAGATAAAACTAGAATGTTGAGCTAAGTTATATAGGTGTTTAAATATTTCCAAGGTAATGGCAGCAAATCAATGATAGTTATGTTGCCATTTATGTAAAGTTAATAAATAAATGGAAACATTTTTACTTTCAAGCCTTTCAGGAAAGATGGTGTAACAAACGTGCACACCTCCAAACCTGCAAATAGTAATTGACATGTATTCCATGATGATAAAGGAAATACAGTAGAACTAGTTATATAGCATGATATACAAGACATTTTAATGAAATAATGCGATTTTGATTTGCAGTTGTTTGACAAAAGTCTGGAATGAAGAACAAATATTGAAACACCCATTTAATAAGACCATCTCCCTCTTCAGTACACTATCTGCACATTGGACTTTTTGTATGACAGCTATGGAGCACTAAAAGAAGAAAGAGGAAATTAACTTTGTTAGCAGAATTTATGTATGCCTATCATCACCACATATATTTCAAAACCGAAAAGGTGATTGCTTTGTCTGGTTTTCACAACTGAATAATAATTGACCAAAACAATCAACAGCTATAGTCAATTTAAGTGCTTCTCGCTATTACTACTAGTATTCAGTTCTATATCAGAACAGAAGCCCTTGCAGCTCTAGGTCCCAGTTCACAGAGGGCCTGATGGCCGGTGTGGAAAGCCAAATGCCAGGCACATTGGACCTATTGCACATTCCCTACAAAGCTGCTCTGAAAGGCTGCAGATGTCCCCTGTGCTGCCTGGATGATGTGGTAAAATACCTTCACAAAGTGATGGAAAATTGTGCTTGTACATGTGCTGGAAGTCTGATCCTTCCATCTTGCTGTGCATGCACAGAAACCATGTCCCATGCCTTTTGATTATTTGAAATCATCCTGCTTCCAGAGAGGGCTCAGTTTTTTAGTCTGTGGATTTTCTCTATGAAAATTAATATCTGTGAACTTGTTTGGAAATCTAGTGGATTATCAGCAAACATGAATGGCTATTCATCTTACCTCTGTCTGAATCAAAATCCCTGCCATTCAAATGCTTTGGTGTAACCTTCTTTAAGTCCACATGTCTTGAATATTGCCTTTACATTGCTGCCAGATTTTAAAGAAGAGACTTGGCAGGATAGCTCCTAAACATAGATTTGTATTCCCTGGAACTCTGGACCATACAGCTCAGGGGGATACTTAAAGAAAATTGATTGTTATCCTTTTAGTTTGTCCTGGTTTCGGCCAGGATAGAGTTAACTTTCCTTGATCTGGGAGGGAGCACAGCTGGAGGGCCGGGCCCGGATTGGCCATTGGAGTATTCCATATCATGTGACATTATACTCAGTATATAAAGGAGGCGGGTTCTCTCTCATTTCCACTACTGGTTGGCATGGAGGGATCTTTCATTCTGTCCGGATTGCTGCTGGGGGCGGGCTGCGTACTGGTTGCCGGGTGGTGAGCAACCACATTGTGTATTACCTGTTTGGACTTCCTATTGTTACTGTTGTTTTGTTACCATCACTAAACTGTTGGGGTTTTTTTAATTCAACCTATGAATTCTCTCTTTTTGTCCCTCCCCTATTTTACCGGGCAGGGAGAAGGTAAGCTACCGGCCGAGTTCAAACCACAACATAGTTGCAAAAAATCAGATTTGACCATCTGTATCTAATGCAGAGGGCCAATTCAATAAACATGCAGCAACTTTGGGAACAATAGAAGCATATGCACAGCCATTTAAAACTTTGGAGTCTAGTTTGTGAATGAATAAATACTTCTTAAAATGCAGATTTCTTTTTTCTTTGCTGGATAGCAACAACTTTGTAGGAATTCTTATAACATTTTGTAAAAAGGTCTTGCCAATTGCAGAAACAAGTGACTTAAAGAGGTTTGCCTGGCAGAACACGTCTACTCCTTCACAATGATTATTATATAAATATCCATTTGAAGATCTTTGAAAATACAAGCTTCTTGGACTTTTTTTATGAAGGTCTATTGCTGTGACATCTTAATGTCTATAAATAGTGCAACAAGTGCTCTAATTCTGACTGTCACTACGCTTTACACATTTTGACATTTTCTGTGGTTTAGGTAAAAATACAGAATTGGCTTTCATTCAAATATAGTAAAGATGGAATTCACTGTTTTGAAGAGCACACACATTCCATGGGTACCTGAAGGGCAATATCAATTCCTTAAGGGACTGGGGGAAAGTTTAAGTGAGCCAGCTAGTTACAACTATTTTTGGAAACTTGTGTGCAGGCCAAAGATACAAGAAGTTCAATAATTTGCTGAACCCTATATTATACTTGAAAAGAATCTTCAGTACAGAAGGAACAAAATGGTATTTAAACATTAGAGGCATGTAGTTCTTTTAATTTTACCAGTTGTCTACCATAAATATCCTCGAAGAGAGGATGAAGAATTAGCAATTAATCATTGTAACTCTAATATGGGCACAGTTAGACCATGCCTTTTTTTCTGTAAGGTACAATGGCAAAAGTAGAAGACAATGGAAAAATAGAATCTCTGTGTAGCAGACTATCATTAAAAGAAAGCACTTTTCTGCGGGAGATATGGACATTGCAGACTATCAGTGTGATTAAGCAATGCCAATTTTATTGTGGTGAAGCAAGCCTTTTATAATGCAGGTGAGAATCGCATGACATAATCACATGATATAATTCTTTCTGATTGGACAGTTAGCTTTGCACATGCTCCTTAAGCTCTTTCTTCTGATTGGATGAAAACTGCCACATCGACATTGTACAAACTTCCTTCTCCGCCCAAACCCACACCCTGAAGTTGTTTAACTTCCTGTGTTCTTCTTCATTCTTTCCGGGTTATGTCCTTGCCGATGCTGAGGCTTTACCAGTCTTGCTCATATGCAGGATTGCTCACATGTCCATTTTCTCGCAGGGACTCCTTCCGAATCCCCACACTTTCCTCCTGATATTTCCAGGATCCAAACACACTGTCTGTTCATTGACTCTCTCTGCTTTAGAGAGAATAACCATCCTACTTGGATTGTTCTCCTGTATGAGCATCTATCTTGGGTGCTATATGGCCTTTACCTTGACATCTTTCATCATATGACTGAGATGTGCTTCGCTTTCAACAGCAGAAGTCCTTTTCCTCTGTGGTCTACTGTTATATTGGATCTCCATAGTTGCACTTGTGTTGCATCTTCTCTGCATTTTGCTAATTATAAGGTGACTTTTGAGGTAATCGGAGCTAGAATTTCTGGCTAGAATCTGAATCGGTTTGAAGGTGAATTTTAAAGCATATTCTTGTCGAAACCAGGAATCCCATAATCCCAGATGAAGATAGATACCATTATAGTTCTCAAGACAGTACTAAGTGTTCAAACACTATAGTGATGGAAAAAATATAAAACCTATGCAGATTAGATAGCCATATAATCTTCAATTATGTTACTAAGAAAAGAGAGGTTAGAAGAAAGAGAGCTATAAAGCTTGAATTTATTAGTATCAAGCATAGGCTTTCTTCAGTATAGATGTAATGGGTTTTCATGGTGAAGTGGGGGGGCACTGTAGGGGTGGCCTCTGTGAGAAAAGGCCGGGGGCTGCCCTGTGCTGGACACAGCCAGTTCCAGCCAGATCCACAATGGACCCACTGCTGGCCAAAGCTGAGCCAGTCAGTGAAGCTGGTGGCACCTCTGTGAGAACATATTTAAGAAATGGCAAAATGCTGCACAGTCAGTGAAGAGTGAGGGAAAAAAAAGGTGTGAGAAACAGCAGTGCAAACTCCAAGGTCAGAGAAGGATGGGGGGGAGGTGCTTCAGGCACCAGAGCAGATATTCCCCTGCAGTTCATGGAGAGGACTACCCTGGAGCAGATAGCCCATGGAGTACCCCATGCTGCAGCAGGTGGTGGACATGCCCTGAAGGAACTGCAGCCCAGGGAGACTGAATGCTGCAACAGGTTCTCCTGACAGGAACTGGGGCCTAGTGGAGGACCCATGCTGGAGCAGGTTTATCCCGAAGGACTGCAGCCTATGGAGAGGATCCACACTGGAGCAGGGGAAAAGTGTGAGGAGAAAAGAGTGGCAGAGAGGAACTGTTATGAACTGACCACAACCCCCTCATTCCCCATTCCCCCTGGCTGCTTGGGGCTGAAAGAGGAGTGGTAATGAATTGGGAATGAAGAAGTGGAGTTGAGCCTGGGAGAAGAAGGGGTGAGGGGAAGGTATTTTAGTTTTTGTCTTTGTTTCTCACCATCCAAATCTATTTTAATTGGCAATAATTTGCATTAATTTTCCCCAAGTCGAGTCTGTTTTGCCTATGATGGTAATTGGTAAGAGATCTCCCTGTCTTTATCTTGACCAACAGGCTTTTTCCTCTTATTTTGACCCCACTGTCCTATTGAGGAATGGGAGTTAGAGAGCAGGTGGCTGGGCATCTGGCAGCTGGCCAATGTTAATCTACCACAACAGGCTAGGTTGTTGTAAATTTTAGGGCGATTCCTGTACTGTATTACTTTATAAGTAGACTTGTGATTTCAATGATAGGATCAAGTATTCTTTAATGCTCTTGAGCGGTGTTAGCAGTCACACATTTTAGTTTCAGTGACAGTGGTTGAAACATTCACAGAATCATAGAATAGTTTGGGTTGGAAGGGACCTTAAAGATCATCTAGTTCCAACCCCCCTGCCATGGACAGGGAAACCTTCCACTAGATCAGGTTGCTCAAAGCCTCAACCAACCTTGTCGCGGATGAAAGTATTAACACGGTAATGATTTAACAGGAAATTTAGATTTATTAATAAGTAACAGCAATTGATCATTTACAAAATAATTTAGAAGATGTTATAAAAAAAAGCGACTTATTTACAGATTCTAAAATGACAAGATTCACACTAGCTTACTTTAGAGTACCTTAATTTATACATATGTACATGCGCATACACAAACACAAAACGTACAAACACACACAGAGAAACAAAAGTATTCGGATCCAGTAGAATGAAGTATGTACCCACACACCAGTAAGCAGAGAAAGAGCAAGTGAAAGAGAAGCTAGCTCAAAGTAAAATTTCCCTCTTCTCGAGTTTCGAGTAAATACTCACAATGCCTTGGCATTCCTCAACGGGCGATAATTGAGACTCGAGCGAGTGGACTTCGCCCTGGCCTTCCTTCAGCTCTGGTAGCAGACGACACCTTAAGGGTTTTGGTACCTGAGAGGCGTCCCAGCTCAGGGGAGATGCTGGTCACAGGCCCACTGCGATCCAGGAGAGCTCAAAGGGTCTCCCTTGTGGTCGCAATTTATAGGGTCCAAGATAATTGACTTTTGTCAGATACCTTTTGCTCACACCCAGCTCGAACAACGAAGTATTCTGGTGCCTTCCAGCAGCTGCACAAGAACTTGATTAATGTGCAACTCTGTTATTGTTCCCATTTGACCGCATCCCAGGCACAGGTGTGCCAGGCTCTTAGGAGATGATAGGCTGTTATAACTGTTTCCGAGCAATCGGGAGAGCAGGAACCAGGCTTGTTAAGGGGGCGCCTTAACGTCCTTATTTCCACAGATTGGTGTATAGCTCAGGGGAGGTGTGTGGAATCACACCTTGCACCAAGCTGCCCAACAAGGAGGAGTGGGGAGGGGTAAGAATTGCACCACCACAAACCTGGTCTTGAACACTTCCAGGGAGGGGGCATCCACAACTACTCTGGGAAACCTGTTCCAGTGTCTCACCACCCTCGCAGTAAAGAATTTCTTCCTTATATCTAATCTAAATCAACCCTCTTTAAGTTTAAAACCGTTACCCCTTGTCCTATCACTCCACTCCCTGATAAAGAGTCTCTCCCCATCTTTCCTGTAGGCCCCCTTGAAATACTGGAAGGCCGCTATAAGGTCTCCCCAGAGCCTTCTCTTCTCTAGTCTGAATAACCCCAACTTTCTCAGCCTGTCCTCATAAGGGAGGTGCTCCAGCCCCCTGATCATCTTCGTGGCTTCCTCTGGATCTGCTCAAGCAGGTCTATGTCCTTCTTATGTTGGGGGCCCCAGAGCTGGACACAGTACTCCAGGTGGGGTCTCACAAGAGCAGAGTAGAGGGGGAGAATCACCTCCCTCGACCTGCTGGCCACACTTCTCTTGATGCAGCCCAGGATACATTTGACTTTCTGGGCTGCAAGCACACACTGCTGGCTCATATTCAGTTTTTTGTCCACTACTAATCCCAAGTCCTTCTCTGCAGGGCTGCTCTCAATCCACTCATCGCCCAGCCTGTATTTGTGCTTGGGATTGCCCCAACCCATGTGCAGGACCTTGCACTTGGCCTTGTTGAACTTCATGAGGTTTGCACGGGCCCACCTCTCAAGCCTGTCAAGGTCCTTCTGGATGGCATCCCTTCCCTCCAGTGTGTTGACACACAGCTTGGTGTCATTGGCAAACTCAATCCCACTGTCCATGACCCCAACAAAGGTGTTAAACAGCACTGGTCCTGTTTTGCCAATTGAAAAGGTAAACAGAAAGGATGCAGACACCAAGTTAAAAAGATAAGCTTATTTTACTTCAGTTTAAAGTAGCAGAAAGAATAAGCAAGGTAATGCACCTGATAAAGAATAAGCAAGGTAATGCACCTGATCATTACTACATAAAGTTAGCTATAGTGATTAAGAAAGATACATCACCAGTTGCCCTAATACTTTACCATCATCCAGATCCATGCTTCAGCTGGGGAGCCCCGTCACAGCGAAGGATCAGAGAACCGCTCCCAGCAATTGGGAAGTCCTACACAGTGCGTCCACTCGTAGGTGAGGTCTCCATCTTCGCTGTGAGAGGGTCCTGCTTTTATACAGTTTAACAAGCAAATCATATTTAAAAAGGGGCATGGAAACATCTGGTAGATTGGCTTCACTTCACTCGGGCACATCCTGGATCTGGCCAGGATCCCAGACACATCTGAGGAGTTCCTGTCTTCTAGGAAACAGCTGGCTTAGGGTCCAAAAATATATATTCTTTATCTATAGTTTTCTGAGGATATTACCATGGTCATATTTCATGTTGATGTGATGCTGGTCAGGAGATTCACTCAAAAGTCAACTCTGGTTTGAGGCCTATGGTTCAGGCCCTTTCACGTCAGGTCCCAACACCCACCCCTGAGGAACGCCACTCGTCACTGGTCTCCACTTGGACATCAAGCCCTTGACTGCAACTCTTTGAATGCGACCATCCAGCCAATTCCTTATCCACCGAGTGGTCCACCCATCAAAACCATGTGTCTCCATTTTAGAAACAAGGATGTTCTGCTGAATAGTATCACATGATTCGTGGAAACAGACTCTAAAACTCAGAGAGAGTTATAAAGCAGGTATGTTTACTCTGATGCCGGGGTGCAAGGGGATTTCTCCACAAAGCTTGCACACCCACAGCACATTTTACCAGAAACTTATAGAGTGTGGATATACATATTCATTGGATTACATAACACAAATATACAAATGCATAAGTAAAGCTGGGTTAGTTCAAAAGGCTGGTGTCAGAAGTTTATGTTACCTTTGCACCTGTGCATTGCCTCCTGGTGGTCGTCTTCGGGGGTCTTTTGGAGGAAGGCTCATAGTCTTTCTCACCTTGTACTTTTCCTAGGAGTATGCACAGATTCTCTTAGCCAATTTCTTGAACAACAAGAGTGGTTCTAGCTGGTTTACCACCTCTATCTTATCTAAAAGCACCAGTATATTAATTTCTACCGCCCATATATGGCTATCTATTCACTATAAAGACTAAACTAGTTAGAGCACATTTGCTTTCCAAGGACATGTCTCTTACTTTTTCCGAACATGGTAGTTCTTGGTAAGTTTCCACAGAAAACTGCTTTGTTTTGATGAACACAGTAGCCCTTGGTAAATTTCCACAGAACAGTCAGGGCAAGCAGGACTATTAAGCAATATTCAGAAATCATTATAAGTTGCTATAAGTAAATAAGTTGCAAATCAGGTAATCATTTCCTTGTATCAATTCCCCCCTTTTCTTTTCCCTAAGCAAATTCTTTTGCTATATCAAAGCAGGGATTTGAATACATATCTAACAATTGATCTTACCTAGAATTAGGGAGATATTCTGTGTTAATGTATAATGTGTGTTAGAGTCCCATGTACTTACAATCCCTCCCCATAGTACAATCATGATGATAATTAATATCCATCCTTTTGTTGGATTTGGAGCCTCAGAGGTCCAATCAATTTTGATTCCCGCTGCTGTTTCGGAGCTCCTTTAACTTGAGTGTGATGTATCCATGATGATCGTTCTTTAATCTTGATGGCTGTATGTGAAGTTAGCAGCACCTGAAATGGACTTTCTCATTTTGGTTCCAGAGGTGAATCTGAAAAAGATCTGATATATACATAATCACCTGATTTAATGTTGTGTACAAGCCTGTCCAGACCTCGAGCCCTGGTCCCTAGGACCAATTTCTCTGTTTCTCGCAGATTATTTTGTAGACTTATAACATAATCTGTTAGTATTTCATCTCCAACCTGGGTTGATGTTCCTGCCTGTATCATATATGGTCTCCCATATACTATTTCAAAAGGACTTAATCCCTCCTTAGTTCTGGGTTTAGTTCTGATCCTTAGAAGGGCTAAGGGTAATGCTTGGGGCCAGGACAAGCCAGCCTCCTGGCCTAGTTTTACTATTTGTAGTTTAATTAAATGATTTATTTTTCTACTTGACCACTGGCTTGTGGATTATATGGGGTATGTAATTGCCAGTCTATTCGTAAATATTTACTGCTGGACAATTTCTGCCACAAAATGTGATCCCCGATCTGATGACATTGTTGCTGGAACTCCAAACCTTGGTATTATTTCTTGTAAAAATACCTTAGTTACTTCTCTGGCTTTATTAGTTCAGCAAGGGAATGCTTCTGGCCACCCAGAAAAGGTATCTGTCAAGATCAAAAGGTACCCAAACCCCCCTTTTCTTGGGAGTTCAGAAAAATCAATCTGCCATTGTTGCCCTGGGTAATTTCCTTTCCTATCCGCCCGGGTTGGGTCTTCAATCCTGTTTTAGGATTATTTTGTAAACAGATTTCACATTGCTGTGTAACCTGCTTGATGGTGGTATAGAGATTTTGGGCAGGCAACTATACGTTGATTTAGATAGTTATATAAGGCCTCTACACCCCAATGGGATTTCCTATGTTCTGTCATCACTGTAGCCCATAATAATGCAGATGGTACTGTTATTTTGCCTTGAGGAGTCTTTGCCCACCTGTCCTCTTCTCTGCTTCCCCCTAGATCTTCAATAAGTTTTTGATCTTCCCTAGAATATTGAGGCTTACAATCAATTTGTATTTTACCATCTGGGACCAAAGACTGCATTTCTACTTCACCTTCCTCGGCCACTCTTTTGACCTCATGATCTGCCATACCGTTGCCAAGTTCATGGGTGGAACTTCCTCTTTGGTGAGCCTTACAATGCATTATAGCCACCTTTTCAGGTAGTTGCACTGCTTCCAGGAGTCTGAGGATTTCTTTGGCATGCTTTATATGTTTTCCCTGTGCAGACGATAGTCCTCTTTCTTTCCACACTGCCCCATGAGCATGGACCACTCCGAAAGCGTATTTAGAGTCCGTCTATATATTAATTTTAATACCCTTGGCCATTTCCAGTGCCCGAGTTAAAGCTATTATTTCTGCCTTTTGTGCCGAGGTATTTGAAGGAAGGGCTTTAGATTCTGTTACCTGATCTTCTGTGGTTATCGCGTATCCTGCCTTGCGGATACCTTGTCGGACAAAACTGCTTCCATCTGTATACCAGGATTCATCATCGTCCTCTAATGGCTCCTCCTTGAGGTCTGGCCGGCTGGAATAAACTGCTTCAGTCGTTTCCAGGCAGTCGTGTGTCACTGGTTTTCCTGTGCTTCCACAGAGAAAAGAAGCTGGGTTGACAATATTAGTAACCTGTATTTTTATATCATCCTGTTCCACTAGGAGGGCTTGGTATTTCAGGTACCTTTGGGGTGAAAGCCAGTGTCCTCCTTTCATGTTGAGTACTGCAGACACCATGTGGGATACTAGTACTGTGATTTTCTGGCCCAATGTGAATTTTCGTGCTTCCTGGATATTTAGAACTACTGCTGCTACTGCCCTCAGGCAACTAGGCCATCCCTTGCATACTTCATCAAGTTGTTTAGAGAAGTATGCCACTGCCCTTCTATCTGGTCCCAAATTTTGGGCTAGGACCCCTAGGGCTATTTCCTGTTTCTCATGGGAGAACAGCCAGAAAGGTTTAGTGATGTCAGGTAAACCCAAAGCAGGGGCATCCATCAGCTTCTTTTCAGCTGATGGAATGCTCTGTCCGCCTCCCCATTCCAAGTGAGGGTTTTCGGATTTGATTTTAATAGTTCATAAAGGGGTTTTACCATGAGTCTGTAGTTATATATCCACAGGTGACACCATTCGGTCATTCCTAGGAATGTACGGAGCTCTTTAGCTGTCTGTGGCCGAGGGGTCTGACAGATGGCCTCCTTCCTTGCAGTTCCTAGGGTCCATTGATCAGCCGTGACCTCGTATCCAAGGTAAGTTAACTCTCTGCTGAGCTACTTGAGCTTTCTCTGGAGAGACTCGATAACCATGAAGTCCCCCCCCCAAATTAATAAACTAATAGTCCACATTATGCACAGTCTCTGTGGCTATTAATAAATCATCTACATACTGCAGGACTTCCCCAATTCCATGCGGCCGCTCCCATTGCTCCAGATCTTTAGCTAGTTGGTTTCCAAAAAGAGTGGGGCTATTCTTAAATCCCTGGGGTAGCACAGTCCATGTTAATTGCATCTTCCTTCCGGATTCCGGGTTTTCCCATTCAAATGCAAACAATAACTGACTTTCTGGGCTCAAAGGCAAGCAAAAGAAGGCATCTTTTAGGTCTAGCACGGTAAACCAAGCTAATTCAGGTACTAATTTGGTCAATAGTGTATATGGGTTTGCTACAACAGGATGCAGATCTCCTCCTCCCTACTGCTATATACTCTCCATGCTACGTCCAACAAGGTCTCCAAATTCCTACTCTCTGGCAGTTTCAGCTTCTGGAACTTCTTTTGAATGTTATGTGCTGATTGCCCTATAAATAATGACACTAACAGTTGTATTCCCACCTATGATCCTGGATCTAAGGGTGTGTGCTGCCTCATGGTATCCCACAGCTTCTCCAGGAATTCTGATGGAGTATCTTTGGGTCCCTGCCGAATGGCGTATAGGGTCGACCAATTATTTGCTTTTGATATAGCCAGTTCCATGCCTCTTACAATCCAATTCCTATATGCATTTAGCAATCTTACATGGGCTCCTTTGTTGGGGTCCCAATATGGGTCCTGCAAGGGCAAGTGATCTTTTATATCTTCCCCTGTACCTTTGAGGTGATCAACAGCCAGATCCTGGGCTGGTTTTAATATCAATTGTTTTTCCGTTTCTGTCGTGTGATCCAATAATAATTGTATATCACCCCGATCCGGATCATGTTTTATTAGAAACTGAAAATGCTTGGTCACCCCAACAGGGTCATTTTGATACCCTTTTGCTACACTTTTCCAAGTTTTGAGATCAAAGGAAGTGAACGGGACTTTTATTCTGGCAGGGCCACCATCTGGCCCTACAGCCTCTCTCAAAGGAGCCGGCACCACTGCTCATTTCTCCCATCTCCGAGTGTGAGAGGATATGGGGATATGAGGCAGGGAGCCTGGCTCCTCCGAACTTTCACTCTCCTCCTTCCGCTTCCTACCGGTGGTTTATAGTACTCTGGTAAATCCTTTATTTCAGCCCCTTTCTCTTTCCCCAGTTTTGTGCATCTCTGTCCTATACTGCATGATGAACAACATCTTTTCAACTTCCCTTTCTGTGGGAGGCATTGGCCTGCCAGCCTTGCACAGCCTGTGAGAAAGTGCTAGGCTTTGATGAAAAACAGGCCTTGGAAGAAAGATAAGAGGCTGTTGAGCTATGCCAAGGTGGCAGGGAAAAACAACGGACAGCTGCAACACTGAACTGGGGAAAAGTACTGAACTGTGAGAAGTTACCGCCGCGTGAACAGCGCGTGAACGAGAGGGTGATTGGTCTGCACAGCGCGTGTGAGAGTGGTCTTATGCTGATAGGAGAAAAGGTTGAGAGCTGTCTAATTGCTGATTTGTTAACTATGAAGTAAGAGCTTTACCGACAGCATCTGAGAGCATAAGTATGTACCGTTGTAACAATAAACTCTCTCTTTCTTTCTGGATTTCATCGGGAGTCCGTGCCTCAGTTGCCACAAATGGTGCCCCGTGTGTGTGGGAAATAAGCGTGACCAACTTGGATCACTCCGGTGGCAAACCCCACAGAACTTAAGTAGCTGCTGAAAGGAAGCAGAACCCGGCATCAATCACCGTTGCAGGGTGAGCAAGGTGAGCTGTGGGGAAGCGATGGGTAGGTCAATACACTCGGAAGAAAAGTCAGTGCTTGCACTGATGGAAAGACTGTTAGCTAAATATAAGGTGCATATTAATCTGTGTGATAAGAGACATATGGTATTTGTCGATCAGATAAAGGGTGGGAGCCTGGGTATGTGCATGTCTGTTTGATGTGATTTATGATTGCAATAAGAGGCAAATGGCATTTGTTGGTCAGATAGTTTACAAAGGGTGAAGGCCTGAGTGTGGGCATGTCTGTCTGATGTGATTTACGCCAAGTCTGCAATTAGCGATATCCTGTAAAGTAGGCATAGAGATGAGCTATGCCATATAAGGGCAAAACCCGAGAGGGTCAGCAGAAGATAACGCAGAGGAAGACTACGACCCCCCTAGCAACAAAAGGCGCAGCCGCAGGTGAAACCAAAAAGACCACGTCAGCCCAGAACCTGAAGATTATAAAAAGAGACTGCCAAAGAGGAGGGGCGCGCGCCGTTGGTGGAGCAGTGACTCCCCGGCCGCCCAGCGCTGCTTTACTTGCTCAACCGCTTGCTGAATTAATAAATTTTATAAGTCACTTGATTTGGCTTCTGAAAGTTATTTTCCCCAATTTATAACAATCTGCATGCCTTTAAGAGAATTTTAAAGTGGGTAGCAGCCGCGGTTACTATATTCACTGTTCCCATATGGGATAAAGCAGCAGTAAGACTGTGGGACTGTGCAACCCGAGGGAATGAGGTTGCGGCAGAACTCTTACCAACATGGAGAACTCTTTTTGAGGTAATAAAAAGACAAGATAAGGAACATGGCCAGGCTGTTAAGACAGAGGATGAGGACACACAGGGCGAGAACACATGTCCTGAACCCCTGCAGCAAGCTTTATATGCTGGGTCTTTTGACTGTGATAATCTTTTAGACCCTGACACTGTAAATCCCAAAAGAGAACCTGGCCTGTGTCCTCCCTTAGCTGGGGATGATCTTGGGTAAAAGTGAGGCAAGAAGCCTTGGCGCAAGGGGATATGGACACGGCCAGAAAGATTGTTGCTCCTGTAATCTATGAGCCAGGACGTCAGCCACGTTGGGAAGGACTGCATTTTTCTGTTATTAAAGAACGACAGAAAAGCGTTAATGAGGACGGGCTTCAAAACTCCTTTACAACAGGTATACTGGAGGCAATCGCTCATGGCTATCAATTGGTCCCATGGGATTGGCTGGCACTTTTAAAAACGGTACTAACGCCGGCACAGTATTCTATCTGGAAACCGAGTGTGTGGATCTCTGTACTCAGCATTCGCGCCCCCCCACCAGCCAGTGCGGAGTTGGCAGCGGCGGCCCCGGGCCTCCCCGAGCCCCCCCCACCGCGGAGCAACCGCCTACGGCCGAGCCCGGCACCGCGCCCTCGGCCCGCCCCGCCCCAACGCCAGAAGCGGCAGTTTTTACAGAAGCTGCTGACACTGGGATGCGGCGTCCCTTGTCTGCCAACACCACATAATCAATAAGCAATGGCTTTATATATTCTTAACGGTGGTTTGATGTTTGTAGTCTTTGTCATTTGATGTTGTGTGAGTAATAAGTGTAAGGGCCCCTTTGTGTGGGTGTGTGACTGTTCTGCGGGTGTGAGACGCAGCCCAGCTGCAGCTGCGGAGTGCGGAGTTCTCTGACAGAGCACCTTAGTGCCCGCCCGCTGGGTCACTGGTGCTGCCTGTTTGTTCAGGTTCAGTGTTTTAAGTGTCACAGGTGAAATATCTCCTATAGCAGGAGGCAGTAATTCTGTGTTAATTGTTGTCTTGAATTGCTGTAACATTTCAAAGCAAAGATCTCATTCATGTAAGGGGCCCAGTAAACTGGGTAGCAACTATTCGTCCATTTATATTAGAAACTCCTATTACATTCTGGGGTCGTGACTGTATGGCTCGATGGGGAACTCAAATTGGATCAAATTTGTCTTAATCACCACTGCAGCACAACCCACCCCTAAACCCACCCTGAAACTAACCTGGAAAACAGAATCACCTGTGTGGGTGGGTCAGTGGCCCTTGCCAATGGAAAAGTTGTGAGGATATGGGTACGTTACAGCCAGGAATGCCCTCCCCAACAATGATTCCCCGAAACGGGCATCTTGTAATAATGGATCTAAAGGATTGGTTTTTTACCATTCCTTTGCATCCAGATGATGCACCTAAATTTGCCTTTTCTGTTCCCAGTATTAATGTTAGTGAACCTGCAAGACAGTACCACTGGGTTGTTTTACCACAAGGCATAAAAAACAGCCCCACGATGTGTCAGTGGTTTGTTGCAAAGGCTTTGAGCCCTGTTAGAATGCAGGTCCCCCAGGCTGTTATATATCATTATATGGATGACATCCTCATAGCAGCAGAAACACAGGAGATCATGGAAAAGCCTCTTGCTTTAACCAAAGACTCAGTATCTCAAATGGGGTGACAAATAGCACCTGAAAAGGTACAGCAATCATCACCGTGGCAGTACCTGGGGTGGAGAATTTGTGAACAGACCATTGTCCCGCAACAGGTTAAACTTAAAACTGATGTTAAGACTTTAAATGATTGACAGAAACTGTTGGGAGCCATAAATTGGATATGGCCATTGTTGGGCCTAACTAATGATGATCTGCATAGCTTGTTTGATATTTTGAGAGGAGATCCTTCACTGACATCACCCAGAGTACTTACAGAGAAAGCGAAACAAGATCTCCACCGGGTAGCTAACGCCATCTCAGAAACACAAGCATCACGATGTGCACCTGGCCATCCGTATCAACTGATATTATTTAACCCTCCAGGGCAGCCCTATGCTCTGCTGTTTCAGTGGGATGAAACAGTTAGTGACTCTCTTGTTATTACTGAATGGATTTTTTTGTCACACCAAATGCACAAGACAGTCACTACTCATCCAGAAATGTTTGCCAAACTGATCATGAAAGGTAGGCAGCACCTACTATTACTTGCTGGTCAGGAACCTGTGTGTAGCATTGTTCCAGTTACTCTGCACATGTTACATGACTAATACAAATGTCTTTAGAATTCCAGACAGCGATCTGTGACTACCCTGGACAGCTTTTAGTACACAGCCCGTCACATAAATTATTACAGCAAAATTTTTTATTATATGCCATGCCAAAGTGCAGCGACGTACCGTTGCAAGCCTTGACTGTGTTTACTGATGGATCTGGAAAAACGGGGAAGTCAGTCATAGTATGGCAAGACCCGCATACTCAAATTTGGCAATCAGACATTACTCGATCCCCGGGATTGCCACAGATCATTGAGCTAGCGGCAGTAGTCCGTGTATTTCAACGCTGGAACACCGCAATTAACATTGTTACTGATTCTGATTATGTTGCCAATCTTGTACAGAGTATAGAGAATTCATGTCTGAAGGACGTTAATAATCCACTGTTATATTCATTAATGCACACCCTTTTACGATTATTAAATAACCGCAAGACTTCTTATTTTATTGTACATATTCGAGCGCACACTGCACTACCTGGACCTTTGGTTGAAGGGAATCGACGAGCAGATGCGTTGACTCTGGCGGCTCAGGTGGTACCTGATGTCCTTGAGCAAGCTCGGCTTTCACATGCATTTTTCCACCAAAATGCCAGGGCAATACAAAACCAGTTTTCCTTATCAAGGTGTCAGGCTAAAGACATCATTGCCACTTGCCCTGAATGCCAGAAGGACTCCCTCTCTTCAACAGCTGGTGGTGTCAACCCTCGGGGACTCACCTCCTCAGAATTATGGCAATCTGACGTCACTCACTTTGCTGCATTTGGAACGTTAAAATATGTACATGTGTCTGTTGATACCTTTTCTGGAGCAGTGTTTGCATCCTGCCATACAGTGGGGAGTCAAGCATCTGACCGGCATTCCCCACTCACCGACCGGACAGGCCATTGTGGAGCGTACGCATGGCACGCTAAAGCATCTATTGCAACAACAAAAACGGGGAGATGGAGGGTATCTATCTACACCTCACGAAGGGCTAAATAAGGCATTATATGCCATGAACTTTTTAAACATTTCCCCTGTCTCACAGGTGCCACCAATATTGCATCACTTCTCGTCGCAGATACCAGATCAACAAGAAGTCCAGGGCAAGGCTCAAGTGTTAGCAAAAACCTGGAAAGTGGTAACTGGGAAGGACCATATCCTTTAATAACCTGGGGAAGAGGTTATGCTTGTGTCTCCACAGGTCACGGTCCCCACAGGTGGTTACCAGCAAGCTGTGTGCAACCACACCTGAGGCGTGAGAGGCAGCTTTTGGTGGACACTCAGGAGCCGGCTGTGGGTGCTGTGGGTGCCCCTGTGCCGACAGTTTGCGGTCTCTTCGACTGATCATTAAGCAGAATGTATGGGTAATGCTTGCTGCTGCAATAGGACAAAATACACTACGGTTGCCAACTCTTTTAAGAGAAAATGTTAACAGTAATTGCAACTCCTTAATGAAATATATAGGCTTATTAGTCACTAGTGAAAGATGTAGCTTAGACAAAATGTAGTTATTAATAAGGATGAAATGCTGTAAGAATGTGTGTATTCAACTTTCTTTGTTTAGCAATATTAAGAATTAGGAACTCAAGTGTTTAACCTTATTAGAAACTCCCTTGGTTTTCCCCCTTGAATTGTGGCCAGGCTCTGGGTGGAACCCAACAGGAGGATGAGATCAGATGTTTCCGCTCAAAGAAAGTTGCCAGTTATTTTGGCCTGCTGATTTAGAGGCTGGACCTGCTTGCAGCGATGTTGGATGCCTCACCTATGGATGGACGCATCGCGTAGGATTTCCGGTTTGCGAGGAAGGGCACTCTAAATTCTCGCTGCATCCAGGGTTCTCCAGCAATTGCGGATCTGAATGTTAGTACCCCATTAAGTAAGTGTGCTATTCTGTATCTTCCTTACTGTTTATTTTTGTAGTATTTAGTCATATCCCCTAATTATGGGTACTGAAATTAGCCTACTCTTTTTAACTAGTAACTGTAACTGCTGTATTGCTTCTAGCATTCTGTGGAACTATTTTAAGTATGCTGTGTTTTTTGAAGTTTGCCTAACCCTTAATTGATAAAGTCTCGAAATAAGTCTTGCAGGTGCAGCTGCAAAACAAAGAAAGGGGACATGTGGGAAGCATTGGCCTGTCAGCCTTGCACAGCCTGTGAGAAAGTGCTAGGCTTTGATGAAGAACAGGCCTTGGAAGAAAGATAAGAGGCTGTTGAGCTATGCCAAGGTGGCAGGGAAAAACAACAGACAGCTGCAACACTGAACTGTGGAAAAGTACTGAATTGTGAGAAGTTGCTACCGCGAGACAGCGCATGAACGAGAGGGTGATTGGTCTGCACAGCGCGTGTGAGAGTGGTCTGATGCTGATAGGAGAAAAGGTAGATAGCTGTCTAATTGCTGATTTGTTAATTATGAAGTAAGAGCTTTACTGACAGCATCTGAGAGCATAAGTATGTACCGTTGTAACAATAAACTCTCTCTTTCTTTCTGGATTTCATCGGGAGTCCGTGCCTTAGTTGCCACACCTTTCCCTTCCTTCTTATTTTCTTTCTCCAGTGCCAGCACTAGTGGATCCCGTGGGGGTGCCAGGACGCAGTCTGATATTCAGGATGGTCTCGGAGAGTGAAAAACATGTCTGCATAGGAGACTTCATCCCACTTCCCTTCCCTACTTAAAACCAGCATCAGTTGTAGCAGGGTGTTATAATTCAAGGACACATTAAGGGGCCATTTTCCTCCCTCATCCAATTTATATAGGGGACACCACTGACTGCAATATTTGATTAGTGTCTTTTTATTCACACTTGCGCCTGGAGGTCCCCCTATATTCTTCCAGCATTTCAAAATACAGCCGAGGGGACACTTTTTGACTATTCCCCCACTCTGGCCGCTTCCCATCTCGTCTACTTTACCTTAAAACGCTACCTGATTAAGCTGACAATATCCCCCTCAGGCAGATGGTACAAGGGTGCCCTCTCCCCACAGAGTATGCACCTAAATTCAAGACAACAATTAACATAGAATTACTGCCTACCACTAGAAGAGAGATATTGAGATATTTTACTTATAACACTTAAAACACTTAGCACGAACAAACAGGCAGCACCGATGACACAGCGGGGGGGAAGTAGGGCGCGCTCTGTACTAAGGAATGTTAACTGGTCCTGCGCATACAATCCTAGCCCAATTAAAGGATTTTTACTGATTCTTTACACTCTCTGAATTTCCACAGATTGCCTGTATGAGCTCTCCCGAGCGTTCTATTCTGTCCCAATCTGACCAGGTCTTACAATTTTCACACCAAAAATCGCCTCTAAACTCAAACCAAACATAATTTGTACAAATAAAACACTCAATAACAAAAATTGGGTTACATGAAAAATCCCCACTCCCGTGTATAGGACACCAGAAGTTGACAATTGCTTCATTTAACACTGTTACAGTCTGCCATGAACTTTGTTCTTCTCCGACTGCTTCCCTCGTGGGATAATGGAACTGTGGATCAGAGAACTCCGTGCTCACTTCGCAGCTGGGCTGTGCCACACACATGCAGACAATCACACAACCACACAAAGGGGTCCCTTACACTTATTACTCACAAAATATAAAATGACAAATACTACAAAGATCAAAACTCCAATTACAACAATTGCTAAAGTTGTGTTTTCCATGAATCATAAACCGTGAGCCGTTTGCCATTTATCATTCACTGCACATCCACAGCTGATCGATATCGATTGGATTATTATAAACGGTACCAGATTTTACATTTGATGGTAGCAACAGCAATGCCACACCACTCCCGTACCCCCGTACTAGGAGTACCCACGTCGACCTAGGGTTCCAATGTGGTCAGAGTGTCGAAACCACCCTGCCACCCACAGGCCCACTACCACTTGGGGACTCGAAGCCCAACCCCAGGGGCGAGCACAAAGGCTCTTTACCTTGCGTAGGACGTCTCCTCATGACTTACAGGTCTCCCCTTTCTCCAACATACCTGATCCATGAATAGATGGTCCTTGTCTGCCCCTGCCGAGATCAGGAGAGCGAGGGAGGTTCTCCGAGAAAGAAACCTCGGGGTGCGCCTAGAACGTCCCCCTCTCAGCCAGTCCTGCAGCCGGACAGAGAGGGTCCCATCTGGGGTGCCAAATTGATTCGCGGAAACAGACTCTAAAACTCAGAGAGAGTTATAAAGCAGGTATGTTTACTCTGACACCGGGGTGCAAAGGGATTTCTCCACAAAACTTGCACACCGACAGCACATTTTACCAGAAACTTATAGAGTGTGGATATACATATTCATTGGATTACATAACACAAACATACATATGCATGAGTAAGGCTGGGTTAGTTCAAAAGGCTGGTGTCAGCAGTTTATGTTCTCTTTGCACCTGCGCATTGCCTCCTGGGGGGCGTCTTCGGGGGTCTTTTGGAGGAAGGCTCGTAGTCTTTCTCACCTTGTACTTTTCCTCGGAGCATGCGCAGATTCTCTTAGTCAATTTCTTGAACAACAAGAGTGGTTTCAGCTGGTTTACCACCTCTATCTTATCTAAAAGTACCAGTGTATCAATTTCTACTGTCCATATATGGCTATCTATTCATTACAAAGACTAAACTAGTTAGAGCACATCTGCTTTCCAAGGACAAGAAACATATTTTTACTGAACACTCTAATTATTGGTAAGTTTCCACAGAAAACTGCTTTGTTTTGATGAACACAGTAGCCCTTGGTAAGTTTCCACAGAACAGTCAGGGCAAGCAGGATTATTAAGCAATATTCAGAAATCATTATAAGTTACTATAAGTAAATAAGCTGCAAAGCAGGTGATCATTTCCTTGTATCACACATGCTTTTCACAAGTCCAGGTAGATGACGTCTGTTGATCTTCCCTTATCCACCAGCGCTATAACCCCCTTGTAGAAAGCCACCAAATTTGTCAGTCACCATTTGCCCTTAGTGAAGCCATATTGGCTGTCACCAATCACCTCCTTATTTTCCATGTGCCCTGACATAGTTTCCAGAAGGATCTGCTACATGATCTTGCCATGCACAGTGGTGAGACTGACTGGTCTGTAGTTCCCTGGGTATTCCTTTTTTCCCTTTTTAAGAATGGGGGTTATCTTTCCCCTTTTCCAGTCAGGAGGAACTTCACTGGACTGCCACGACTTCTGAAATATGATGGATAGTGGCTTAGCCACTTCATCCACCAGTTCCCTCAGGACCCACGGATGCATCTCATCAGGTCCCATGGACTTGTCCACCTTCAGGTTCCTTAGATTGTCTTGAACCTGATCTTCTCCTACAGTGGGTGGTTCTTCATTGTTCCAGTCCACCTTTGCCTTCTGCATCTTGGGCAGTGTGGCTGGAGCCCTTGCTGGTGAAGACTGAGGCAAAAAAGTCATTGAGTACCTCAGCCTTCTCCATATCCCGGGTAACCTGGTCTCCCGTTTCCTTCTGGAAAGGGCCCACATTTTCCCTAGTCTTCCTTTTATCACTGACGTACCTATAGAAGCTTTTCTTGTTGCCCTTGACATCCCCGGCCAGATTTAATTCTACCAGGGCTTCGGCCTTCCTAACCTGATCCCTGGCTACCTGGACAGTTTCTCTGTATTCCTCCCAGGCTACCTGTCCTTGATTCCACCCTCTGTAGGCTTCCTTTTTGTGTCTGAGCTTGTCCAGGAGCTCCTTGTTCATCCATGTAGGCTTCCTGGTGGTCTTACCTGACTTCCTCTTTGTCGGGATATATTGCTCCTGAGCTTGGAGGAGGTGATCCTTGAATATTAACCAGCTTTCTTGGGCCCCTTTTCCCTCCAGGGCTTTATCCCATGCTACTCTGCCAAGCAGATCTCTGAAGAGGCCAAAGTCTGCTCCCCTGAAGTCCAGGGTAGCAAGCTTGCTGTGTGCCCTCCTGGCTGCCCTAAGGATCTTGAACTCCACCATTACATGGTCACTGCAGCCAAGGCTGCCCTTGACCTTCACATTCCCACCAGCCCCTTTTTGTTGGTGAGAACAAGGTCCAGCATAGCCCCTCTCCTCATTGGCTCCTCTGTCACTTGGAGAAGGATGTTATCATCAACACATTCCAGGAACCTCCTGGATTATGTGCTGCTGTGTTCTCCCTCCAACAGATATCAGGGTGGTTGAAGTCCCCCATGAGGACGAGGGCTTGTGAATGTGAGGCTGCTCCTATCTGTCTGTAGAGGGCCTCATCTGCTCAGTCTTCCTGGTCGGATGGCCTGTAGCAGACCCCCACTATAACATCTCCTGTCCCTGCCTTCCCTTTAATCCTGACCCATAAGCTCTTGGTCGGCTTCCCATCCATCTCCAGACAGAGCTCCATGCACTCCAGCTGGTCATTGACATAGAAGACGACACCCCCTCCTGTCTCCCCTGTCTGTCCTTCCATTCCAATACTCTAGTCATAGGAGTCATCCCATCACGTCTTGGTGATGCCAATAAGATTGTAGCCCTGCAGGCATGTGCATGCCTCTAGCTCCTCTTGTTTATTCCCCATGCTACGTGCATTTGCATAGAGGCATTTAATTTGGGCCCCCAATGAAGCTGACTTACTGGTTGGAATTCCTTTGTGCTGCTCTTCAGGTGCTCTCCTGATGAGCTGTGATCCCTCTCCAGGCTCTGGGCATCTATTGCTGGCACTGGCATCAAGTTGGTAGGAGTGGGGTGGATTGAGGTTCTGCTCCCCCAGCAACTTTAGTTTAAAGCCCTCTTCCCCAGCTTGGCAAGCCTATAGCTGAAGATGGTCTTCCCCTTCTCTGACAGATGGACTCCATCAGCCCCCAGTAGACCAGGTTTCTCAAAGTGAGTCCCATAGTCTAAGTGGCACCAGTCCCGTAACCATTTGTTGATTCACCAAATTTGACTGGCCCTTTCAGATCCCTTGATGAAAAAAACTACCTGCACTCCAAAGTCCCTTACCACTGCTCCCAGGGCTCTGTAATCCTTCTTGATACTCCTCAAACTGCTCCTGGCTGTATCACTGGTGCCCACGTGAAACAACAGCAGCCAATAATAGTCAGTGGACTGTACGAGGCTCGGCAGTCTCTCGGTAACATCCTTGATAAAAGTCCCCGGTAGGCAGCACACCTCTCTAGAGAGTGTGTGAGGTTGGCATATGGGTGCCTCTGTACCTCTCAGAAGAGAGTCGCCTACTACTATCACCCATCACCTTTTCTGAATTGTGCTGGTTGTTACATGGGGAGCAGATTTGGCTGCCTTACTCAGCTCCAGCATCTCTCCTGATGTGACGGGTCTTTCCCCTTCAGTCTACAGAGCTGTGAAGCAGTTCTACAAGGGCACCTCAGGCTTTGGGAGAAGTCTCTTCCTCCTGCAGGTCCTTGCCTTTGCAAGGTTCCATTCTTCTGCATTATTGGCCCCCCTCCCTTCCATGTGTGCCAGTGGGGGAGTTATTGGCTGTTTGGCCAGGGGCTGTCGGTCCACTGCAGACTGCACTTGGAATTAGCTAACTCCTTCTCAGCCTCCCTGATGCTATGCAGCCTTCTCACCGCCTCCTGCAGCTCAGCCACCTGCTGCAGGAGATCCTCCACCTGGGCACACCTTTTGCAGGCAGGTCTGCTGCCTGTCCCTGCCCCAAGGAGAAAGGTCTGGGCACTTCCTGCAGTCTGAGATCTGCACTGCAGCCTCTCCCTTCAGCAGCTCCATCTGGGTGGAGGCATTGTCCACCACTGGGGTAGAAGGTGCAGACTGCCCAGCCAGAGCTGCAGCCTTTGCTCTCAGACAAGTACCCTCCATCCTGCCTTGAGGGTCATGTAGGATGAGTGCCCTTGGCCTGTGCAGATGGTCACTTAATGGTGCCCCATTGCTGGGTTATGTGGACTTCAAGCCTCTTTACTCAGCCAGTGGAATGCCCCTCCTTTGAAGAGACACTCTCCCTGCTTGCCCGCTCTGTTTGCAACACTCTTGCTTGCTGGTGTTCCCTAGGGCTGCCTTTTGTGTCAGTGGGTGGTAGCCACCGTTACTCCTGGCCCCAACCACGCCTTGTTAGCTGCTCTCTCTGGTGAGTGCTGCCAGCTCCTGGCAGGTCTCCAAGCTCTCCTGGGGTTTCCCTGGCTCAGGAAACCCCCCTTCACTTCGGAACGAACCTGCACTGGAGCTGATTGCCTTGGCGAGTGACCTCAAGGATCTAGGTTTTTTTGGGAGACTGTTTCAACTGGCATCTGCTTTTCTATATAAACTATCTATCTTGTTAAAAGGGTTTAGTTCATTGAATTCAGAAAGAATTTTCTGAGACAAAACCAAATGGGACATGGTTTATTGGTGGACTTGGCAGTGTTAGGTTTATGGTTGGACTCAGTGATCTTAAAGGTCTTTTCCAACCTAAATGATTTCATGATTCTATGAAATCAGAAGCTGAGTGAAATCAAATGAAATGACATTATACAGAAGTTTAAAAATGGGCATCCTGCATCTTGGTCATTAACACCCATCTTTCTGATTCAAAAGTAGCTTCATCTACACGACTAATTATTTCAGCTAAAAGGGATAATCTTTGTTGAGTTACAGAACCTTAGAAAGAATACTGTAACATAAAACTCCAGGGACTTTGCACTACTGATTTATCTGAGACACTAGAAGGGACCAGTTAGCTGGTACACTTATTTTTGGTGTGATGTTTTAAAATGCTGTGGCTTCATGTTAGCAGGTTTTTGAGCATCATTGTGCCCTTTACCTAATGTTAAAGAAAAACCCACAAGTACATCATTAAACAGTCTGAAGCATTGTCCCTAGTTGCAACATGAACTCCTTAAGTGCAACTATAACCTCTAGGGTGAAGTCAAGGCCCCACCTCTCAAATACCAACAAGTCTGGCAGAGTAGAGTGGGCACTGCTGCTTACAACCTACTTTCTGAACCCTGAAGGCAAAATACCATGTGACAAAGCTATTTGGAAGGCCTCTGTTGTGGTTTGAACTGGGCTGGTAGCCAATCACCACGTGGCAAGTTGTTTACTTTCCCCCCCACCCCCACCCCGCAGTGAAAGAGGGGAGGGACAAAAAAAAAAGAAATTTGTAGATTGAATTAAAAAAAATTAGTAAAATTAGTAATAGTAACAAACCAACAGTAACAATAGTAAGTCCAAACGGGTAATATACAGGAGTTGCTCCCTGACCAGCGACCGGCACGCAGCCTGCCCCCAGCAGCAATCCCAACTGCACTAGAAATGCTGCCACGTCAACCGCCAACCGGGAAACCGAAACGAGAGAGCACCCGTCCCCTTATATACTGAGCATGGCATCACATGATATGGAATACTTCAGTGATCTATCCAGGCCCAGCCCTCTATCTGTGCTCCCTCTCAGCCCAAGGAAAGTTAACTCTATCCTGGCCAAAACCAGGACAGCATCTGACTCATTGAAATATTGCCATTGAAATATTACTATCCTTTTAGAATTGATTCTTTGCTCTAACACTTAGATTTGGAGTTTCTGTGATGGTTTTTAATCCTGATGCTTGTAGTGCAGTATTCCTTATCCAAAACAAACATTATATTTAGTTGGAGTCCAGGGACACAATGCTGAGTAAAGACAGTATGACTGGCTAGAATGCCCACTATTGATTCAATTTATGGAGATTCTGAAGTACATTTGATTGGAGCATTTGTGGGGTTCCTTTCTATTTATTATTTGATGAGTTTAGGTCTTACAATCCCAAATATAGTGCCTTCCCAGTCTCAGAATGCATTTTTTCTTTAACACTGCCCTAATTTACTGATAATAATTTTGGGCTATGTAATGGGAGAAATGCAGACTATTAATATGTTGATGCAATATCACAGGCACCATTCTAGAGTTTCATTCATCCCACTTTATAAAAACAAAACAATTAGTAAACAAAAAGATGAGTGTGTCAGTAAAAATTTTATATTTATGTACTGTTACAGATGCATTAGTATTTTCTATTTCATTTTAAAATTCACACCATAGATAAAATCCCTTTATTTCTTGAATAGTTAATGAAAGAAAAAGACCCCTCAACATGGTGATTTGACTCTTGTTGTGCATTGTAGAGGGAACCTAGATACCTGTCTAGTTTGCTATTTAGGTGAGATGAATCCCTGTGACATTTTATGTCTAACAGAGAAAGGAAGTAGTAATCTATCCGGTGCTCAGGCGACATCTAATGGTCGTAGGGGAATAACGTACTGCCAAGATGAATCTTCTGTAAATAGAAGACTGGAATGTTTTTAAGGAGTAAAGTACTGCTTTTTTTGCCTGTTTTCCTCTTCTGTTTTGGCTCTTCATTGGCTAAGGTGCAATAAGTAGTTGAAAAATAGTATTCTTCTGGTTAATTTTTGGTATTTGTTGTGAATTGTTATGATGCAAGACTCTTCACACCATAGGAAGGAATAGAATGTGATTGCTGCTCAAGCAACTGTTGAATCAAAGACTGAAAGACTGAGACTGAAATACTGTTTAGGATTCTCAAAAGCATTTCCAGAACAGAAATTACACATTCTTTCCTAATGTGATGTTTTTTATCTTAAAAGAAAACAACAGAACTGTATTAATTCTCATTGCAAAATCATAACAAACAATTGAATGATATAGTCCAATAATTATGAACTTTTAATCAATATTTCTGGCTATAAATCTTATGGATTTTCTTCACTGGGAAAATCTACATATAAAAGGAATGTGTATTTTATGCCTACTGTATTAAACATGGAGGAATTCAAGTTCTGTTATGAAAATAGTGTTTGGGCTTTTTGTTTTAAAGCCAGTGCTAATAATGAAGAGTAGACTTTATAAGTACCTGTATGCCACAGCATTTATTCCTTCACACATGATTTTGTATAGGCTGTTGATTCTTCTAATTCATTTAATTAAAAAAGCTATGCTTTGATAATGCATTGAGTCTGTTATTATCAGATTGGGAAACCAGATGTGAGTACAGCTGCAAGATGATTCTTCCTTTAGCTGATTGGGGCTGAGACTGTCACAGAAAAATATGAAAGCTTCTAGTAGGGGGATAAGATGAGAACAGCATTAACTGGTATGTTGATAAAGAGTATCAGAACCAGTTTGCCTGGAGGGAACACTGTGTGGAGGTTATTGGGGAAGTACACAACAGCATTATTTTGTTAAGCCTAAGAGAAGGATGAACCTAGTAACATAATGTTGCCAATCTTTTTTCTTTTAGAAATGTGTTAAGAGGTAGATACCAAAGAAGTTACTTTCAAAAGATAACCCTGGGAACTAAAATATCTAACTCTATTTAGCCTATCATATTTAATATTCAGTAATCAATACTGAAAAGACTACTGGTGTGGTCTGACTTTCCACATGGCTTACCTCCAGGAAGTCTTTCTCTACCATGGAATAGAATAATTTATTTTTTACTTCTTTTTTTTCTTCTTTTCCTTCTCTCTCTCCCACCTGTATCTTCATCACTGTTCCACTTATGAAATAGAGAAATGTTAGCATTAACCATTTCCCCCTCATATTATTTCATTGATTAACATAATTAAGTTTATGCTCAGAAAAAGGGTTTATTTCACTCTAAATATAGGTTGTTTACTGTTTCTAGTTCAGACTGGAAAAGAAGTCTTGTGTCTGTGTGGTTGTATTGGGTTTGCATGGCAAGGTTTTGGTAGCAGGGGGACTACAGAGGTGGCTTCTGTGAGAAGCTGCTAGAAGCCTCCCCTATGTCCAATAGAGCCAGTGCCAGTTGGCTCCAAGATGGACCCACTGCTGGCCAAGGATGAGCCAAGCAGCGACAGTGGTACTGCCTCTGTGATAACATATTTAAGCAGAAAAAACTGCTGTGCAACAGCAGCCAGAAGAGAGGAGTGAGAATATGTGAAAGAAACAAGTATGCAGACACCAAGGTCAGTGAAGGAGGGGAGGAGGTGCTCCAGGTTCTGGAGCAGAGATTCCCCTGCAGCCCGTGGTGAAGACCGTGATGAAGCGGGTTGTCTCCCTGAATCCCATGGAGGTTAACGGTGGAGCAGATATCCACCTGCAGCTCGTGGAGGACCCCACACCAGAGCAGGTGGATGCACCCAAAGGAGGCTGTGATCCCATGGAAAGCCCACGCTGGAGCAGGCTTCTGGCAGGACCTGTGGACCGGTGGAGAGAGGACCCCATGCTGGAGCAGGTTTGATGGCAGGACTTGTGACCCTGTGGGGGACTCATGTTGGAGCATTCTGTTCCTGAAGGACTGCACCTCGTGGAAGGGACCCACACTGGAGCAGTTTGTGAAGAACTGTAACCTGTGGGAAGGACTGACTTTGAAGAAGTTCGTGGAGGATTATCTCCTGCTGGAGCAGGAGAAGAGTGTGAGGAGTCCTTCCCCTGAGGAGGAAGGAGTGGCAGAGACAATGTGTGATAAACTGACTGCAACCCCCCTTCCCCGTTCCCCTGCACCACTTGAGGGGACGAGATAGAGAAATCAGGAGTGAAGTTGAGCCTTGGAAGAAGATAGGGGTGGGGGGAAGGTGATTTAAGAATTGTTTTTATTTCTCATTCTCCTACTCTGATTTGATTTGTTATAAATTAAATTAATTTCCCCAAGTCGTGTCTGTTTTGCCTGTGACAGTAATTGTTGAGTGATCTCCCTGTCCTCATCTCGACCCACGAGACCTTTGTATTTTTCTCCCCCTTTCCAGTTCAGGAGGGGGAGTGATAGAGTGGTCCACCAAGACACTCTCACTCCTCCTCCTCAGCAGGACAAGGAGGGAGAAAGTAAGATGAAAAACTTATGGATCGAGATAAAGAGAGTTTAGTGAAGAAAAAAAGCAAAGGCTGTGCACAGAAGCAAAGCAAACCAAGAAGATTTATTCTCTACTTCCCATCAGCAGGCGATGTCCAGCCACTTCCTGGGAAGTAGGGACGCAGTGCTTCAGAAGACAAACGCTTTAATAACGAATGCCCCCTCATATTATTGAATTCCAAAAGTAAGTTCTGAACACCATTCAAGTACTATTGACAACTTCCTGTTCTGAACCAAAGGCTGTAATTTCAGCTGGCCTTGAGATAGACATTGAGAACTTATGGAGTTTTGTGGGGTTTTTGGGTTTGATTTTTTTTTTTTTGGTTGTGTTGCTTTTTTAATGGAAAGGCAGCACTTAAATCTTGTGTTCTTTCAACAACTTATTTAAATGTTGAATGGGAGGGTTTGTGGATAATACTTATTACTGAGTCTTTAATATACTACATCAGAGATAAAATCCAACATGTTCTGTGTCTCAGTACTGTCTCTACAAAGTTATAATACATCATACCTCCTTCACCTGCCTTTAGGAACACTATCACATAGAACTGGAAGACCATAGTTTTCTAAAGGAAATGAAAGAGATCGATTATAATGGGGAAATTGCCATTACCCTTGTGTTTTTGTAGCATACTGTGATGTCCTACTCGGATATCAGTGTGACTAGTATAAAGTGCAAAATTTTTGAGGTAAATGTCCTTCTTTGTGTCAGAATCTGTGCTGTTGGGTCACATTTTTGTGGTGTAAATGGCAACAGAATATGATCCTCTGTCCTGGGCTCTGACTGGAGGTTGATTATGTAGAGGACTACTTTGATCTTGAATGTGCAGCTTTGTTTATGTGAGATTCTCTCCTGGTTTTTGAGCTAAATCAGAAAGAGAACATGAGGTGACAATTACCTCAATGAAAGGGAACTATGAGACTACCAGTCTTTTAGTGCCAAGTGTCTGATTATTTGAAAATTGGTGCTTCTGAGTTTAAATACAAGTTTGCTTCTTGGATCTTTGAAACATCATTCTGCAGACTTCCCTACTTTTAGAGAATCACTGAAGTGTTGAGTTCTAAATCTTGAATTTCCACTCATCAGACAAAATGATGGGAGGCCAGAGAGTCGTAAAGGTTCTGTGATCCCCTTGGATTAAATTAAGGTGAAACGACACCAAATGACCGGTTAAAAAGTTTTACTTGCAGTAGAAACGACTTAAACTTGGAAAAGGATAATAAGCAATGTGGTCTCTGTCACGTCCCGCTCAGATGAGGGAGACAAGTGACTCAGATTCGCAAATCCCCAATGGAGTGGACAACAAGTCTCCAAGTCCAAACATTTATTAACTACTCACAATGTACTAATTGAACACACGATAATTGGCTAAGTATATAGCAAGTTGTGGCAAGCAATACAATATGCCTTGCATTTCTTAATGGGAAAGGGAAAAGAGGGAGATAGAGGGAATGGGGAAATACAGATCACCGGTCTGGGTTTCTGCGCTGATCTCGCCGGTGAGGGTTCCAGGAGGCACAGGAGGCAGCCGTCTTTTTCGCTTGCATCCGTCTTCTTCACTTCACTGCACTCTCCCGGGCCCCCCCCTTTCTTCCCCCCCCTTGATTTATACCCACTTTCCTTGGGTCCATCCCCTAGGTCGAACCACATACCTACGTATCCCATGTACGGGGAGGGGTAAGGTGTTTCATGGGATGATGTAATTAGCATGATCATGTTAGCCCTCGTTAGCATATTGAGGGGTGTTAACTTTAATATGCATTTCGTGGATAATGAAGCAAAGGTCATTCACCGGACAGATGGCCCTTGAAATTTGTCCAGGTGCCCCAGAGCAGAGCCGTCCTATCTCCACAGGGCTCCCTCCTCCAGCCCCATCTTGTGTTATTCGGGCAGCCTTATCAGCTTCAACCTCCACAGAATGCACCCTGTGACTCATAGTTTTGTCTTGCGAGTGTTTGAGGCATTTCTTCGATCAGCCTTAACTTTTGCTTTCTCAGGCTGTTTTTCTTAGTTTCTCACAGGCCTGGTTTCTCGTCTCTCACAGTCTCTTATAAATCTATAAGAAAGAAAAGAAAGGAAAGAAAAGAAAAGTAAAAGAAAGGAAAGAGAGTATAAGAAATCCAGTCACCACCTCTGGATCCAGTGTTGTCTCAGGTCCGGTAATCTTGGGTGGTGGGTGCACACACAGCAAAGTTTTCTGTCACCTTTTAAATTCATCTTATCAGCTGATTACCATACTAGTCCAAGAGAGGCAGGTATTCCATGAACTCATTTCCGTGAGAGACAAGGAAAAGGTGGAGCATGGGTTCTGTGCATGCGTTGAGGGGGAATGAGGTACATTAACCCTTTTGTCCAATTGAGTCGGTGGTTGCGATCTCCCCATACCACCTTTACCTTTTCCTCAGTTTTTGTTTTCTTGGGCAATTATCAAGCCATTAGCTCCATCTGGTGTTGGTTATTTATCTCTCTTATCAATCTTTTAGCTCTTCTTCGAGGGTATAGTAATAAATTAAGGTGTAGGTATTAACCTGAACATATGGTTTTACTCAGTCTACATCTCCCCCCCTCAAGGCTTATCTAAGGAATTTGGCTATACAACTGCAACAGAGCAGAGCTGTGCACCCTTCGATACACTTTGCACTTCCCTAGGCAGATAATTCATTCCTTAGATTAATCACAAAGGCCACAATTTGTCCTTGAGGTTTTCTGTGTCACTGAATGTTTGAGGCATCAATTCCTTCAGTTCCTTACAGACAGGAATTCTAACTATCAGATGGGTCAACGTCCTGGACTTCTCTCCTCCCCAAGCAGGGATGCCTCTTTGGTAAGATTCACGCCTCCAACTATGTTGGATGTTACCTGGGAAAATATTGTTAACTAAAGTGCTGAACTATTAACTCAAGCTCGATTCTTGTAGTAAGTGTATTTATCAACAGCAATTCTGGATTTGTTATATCTGTCATCGTAATAAATCACCTATCTTTTCAACTTTACGAAACTGTCTCAGTGAAAGTCTTTTAGAGGGCTCTGACAGGCAAACATTGACTCTGATAAGTGGTTGCACACATAATCCTTTAGACATGAACCACTGACCAATTCTGGGACTAAGACTGGACCTAGCCGCACCTCAACTCCTCTCCGAGGAGTCTAGAAAGCAAGGAGGTCCTTTCTGAACCTTGTGACTCAACGGGAGGGCTTCCCTCAGCCACGTCAGACTCATACTCAATGCGACAGTTGTTCCAGTGATACTTACTAATAATGGAATTGCATTGGTGCAGAACTGGAAGTTCGCAGGAAATGTCATTTTTTTTGTTTCAATTGAAAGCATATCTATTAAACTAGAAAAGCCATCATTCTGCCCTTAATTTTGCATATTTACTTCCCTGTCTGAGGTGTAATGTTACCTTCTGCATTGCTATTCAATTTATTTCTGTGTAGCGATTGCTTGCTCATCTTATTTTCACTGGAACTTTTTAGTAAAATCTTACTCCTAAATTGTCACTGCTTATGTGTATGATTACTGTTGGTTTAATGATTAATTAAAATGAGTCTCTCTGTCACAGGGAGTAGCATACATTTATATATACTCCAGAAAACAGTATAAAAGAATTCAGCCTATTCTGGTCTTGGCAAACTGTCTGAAATAAGTCTATGTATGTGAATTAAAGTTACATAGGAGAAGTTATTTTTGGATTACTTGATTGTGCATAAAATGTTCTAATGGACTCCTAATTATTTTTAATATAGAATTTTACTTGGCTTTTCTTTTTCTTCATCAAAGTTTCTGACATTTGTTATGTCTCTCTTATTTAGCAGAAGAAATCAGGAAGTTCTAGTGTCAGTCAGTCTCCCAAACCACAGATAGGTGAAGCACCTTCTATTATTAAGGTAATGCAGAATTAAGGAAATGGTTTCGTTTAAAAGTGAAGAATGTATGATGTGACTTCATCCCCTGGAATGGGATAGAAACCAGCTGGTGTTTATAAGTATTCAGCAATGCTAAGAGATGTTCTTCATGTCTTGCTAGAAACTGTAGTGAATTGAAATAAAAGAGGAATGCAAGTAGGCAGAATCCCAGTATTGACTTATTGGGGAAACAGACTTTTGATAACATTTCCCCCTTCCTTGTGTTCTTTGGTAGTCTCCTCATTATTTTAAAAATTCCTAGTCCCATCCATATTGGTGTGTGACAGGTACACCTGCCCTGATAGACACTGAAACTTCTCGGCTGTTGAAAAGAGAAAAAGACTAGAAGCCACGTTTTGGGGGTTGAGCCACCCCACCTGCACAGTGGGATCAAGTTATGACTGCCACGTACACACTTCAGTCAAGAATAAGGCCAATGAGGACTAACATGACCTTATTTGACCACAGATCAGATTCGACTAGGGTATATATGGAGCCCTACTGGAGGGCAAATTGAGTCAGTCCTCCTTGGAGCAGCGGGTCTGCAGTTGGGGACTCTCCCCTTGGGTTGGGACACTGCCCAAGGTAACTCTTCAAGGTTGAGAGCCCTCATCTTATACGTGAGTGATTGCACATTTTGAGTCATCATTCTGAAGCTTAAAGGATCCCTAAGTCAGCTGTGTAGTAACTAAATTCCACTTAACATTCTGAACCTGCAATTGATTAAATGTTGACAGAGTAATTAGTGTTAACTTTTGTTTAATGTTTGAATCTGTATTTTATTGAACACTGAACAGTTTGATTAAATCTTATTTTGAGTTTAGCACTTGCTTAATCTGATTTTTGTGTGAGCCTCCGCAACATGGTGGCTAACTTCATTTGACTTACAGGGTTATGGTTTTTTTTTCACCCTTGGGTTTGGAACCTGTTTATTCAGTGGGACCCACCGAGGTCAAAGCACTGATAACTTTCTTTGCTTTCATAGTGTCCTGGTTTAACCAGGATAGGGTTAAGTTTCCCCAGCAGTGGGGGGGGAGCTCTAGCCGGGTTATTCAGATACCATGCGGACGTCACATCCTGGCAGGTCACATTTTTCCTGGCGCGGGAGCGCGGTGCACTCGTGGTTTTGTACATCGTGCTTCAAACTGCTGTATTTGGTAGCTATTTTGCTCTGTTTATTGCTATCACTATTACTGTTATTGTTATTGTTGTTGTTTGTTGTGTTGCTATTGCACTGTTGTATTAAACCTTTCCTTATTTCAGTCTTGGGGCTTTGTATTTCACTCCCTTTGTGGGGGAGGGGCAGCGGCCGCGTGGTCTCAGACCCCGGCAGGGGCTAAACCACCACAGCTTTGGCGCCCAACGTGGGGCTGGAGAAGACTGAAATAAGGACAAAAGGAGAAGTGTGTTAGAGCAATCTGTTAGGTGTAATTTTTTTCTGGTTTTATTTGTATTGTTTGATAAGAAATGTTTGCAATGCTGGGCAATTTGCTTGTGTGGTGGGGCTGGATTAATCCTCATATCCACTCTGTGCTTCTAGTACTGGCATTTATTGTCAGTGGAAAATGTGTCAAGGGCTGTATTTTGCTCTACTGGTTACTGTCTGCTTATAATGGGCTCGAGTGTGTGCTTATAATGCACTCGAGAGTGCACCGCGCTCCCGCGCCAGGAAGAATGTGACCTGCCAGGATGTGACGTCCGCATGGTATCTGAATAACCCGGCTAGAGCTCCCCCCCCACTGCTGGGGAAACTTAACCCTATCCTGGTTAAACCAGGACACATAGCCCCTGGACTGGTTCAGTCATTCAGGAAGTTAGTGTAAGAGACGTTATAAAATTACTTGCATATTGTAGTGCAGTTGATATTCCATGAAGAGAAGCAGGGATTAGAGCTTTTAAGCAGGCTCAAGTCTTGCAAAGTATTTAACCAAGGAGTGTGTCATGGTTTAACCTTGGTCAGCAACTAAGCCCCACACAGCTGCTCGCTGACTCCCCCCCGGTGGGATGGGGGAGAGAGAATTGGAAGGGTAGAAGTGAGAAAACTCGTGGGTTGAGATAAAGACAGTTTAATAAGTAAAGCAAAAGCTGCATGCACAAGCAGAGCAAAATAAGGAATTCATTCACTACTTCCCATTGGCAGGCAGGTGTTCAGCCATCTCCAGGAAAACAGGGCTCCATCATGCATAACGGTTACTTGGGAAGACAAATGACATAACTCCAAACTACTTCCTCCTCCTTCCCCCCAGCTTTTTATTGCTGAGCATGATGTCATATGGTATGGAATATCCCTTTGGTCAGTTGGGGTCAGCTGTCCTGGCTGTGATCCCTCCCAACTTCTTATGCACCCCCAGCCTACTCGCTGGCGGGGCAGTGTGAGAAGCAGAAAAGGCCTTGATGCTGTGTAAGCACTATTCAGCAATTACTAAAGCATCGCTGTATTATCAACACTGTTTTCATCACAAATCCAAACGTAGCATCATATGAGCCACTATGAAGAAAATTATCTCAGCCAAAACCAGTACAGATTTGAAAATACATTTTCTTATGGTGGCCATGCATAAACTGATAGGTGTAGTTGATGGTCGCTGTTCTGTGCATATTCTGTACTTGAAGATATCCCATCATTTGAAAGATCTTATCAGCAAGAGGTGTTTCTGCTTTTGAATGGTATTTTTTACTTTCTTAATCAAATATTTTATAAAATAATACTCCTATAGACACTTTTATGCTACCCAAGTAATTGTTTTTCTTTCTACTTGATGAAGAAGGACACAGGGATATAAATTATGTTGTCCCTTTCAATGTTTTTGTCTATCACTAAAAACATCCAAAGATTTTTGTTGCTTTTCTTGGTTTCCTTCAGTTTGTCAGTGTGTTTCTGATGCTAGTTAAGCTGAATGCAGTAGTCCATATGTAGTTCCATGATAGCTGCACAGAGAGGGACTCTCAAGTATAACGTTTCTGCATTTTAGTCTCCTGCTGCATAATGCCATGGAAGCTCACATCTAATTTGCTAACTAATATATATGTCTTTAAATATTATTTTTTCTTATGTTTTCTTTGTATTATAAGCATATCTTTCATATTAAATGCCCAAAATAAGATTTTCAATGATGTGATTACAGATGAGAATTGGAGGGTAGTGTCATGGGAAAAAAACATGTGAAGTAATGTGATTGCTAGGAATTGCTTTATATTAGATCATGACAATTTCAGCTACTTTAGTTACTAGTGCTAAGCTACTAATGCTAAACAAGACTATTCAGAGAGAAGAATACAGTTAATCAAACTCCTATAACAGTCCTCCCTTTGTTTTTTTTGGGCATCCCTGCCCATCTATAGTTTGTCTTGTATGAGGATTCTTCAATACCCTTGTATAGATTTCCCAAGCATATTCTATAAATAATTCTGAATACAAGTAAAAACACAGCAGGCTATCAGAAGCATAATAACCACAAGTAAAAGACTTTTTATCAGTGAACTAAATAAACTACTAAACCATGGTGATAATCCACATGCAGAGAACAAGTTTTGTAAGCAGCAACTTTCAGGGGGGTTGTATGCACTTTGGACTCCTTTGCAGGCATGTATTTCTGCCTCAATCACTTTTTGATATATCACATGGGAACCGTCATTTAGATACAACATTGAGATCCAATTAATGCACACACAACTCCTTGAGATGTCAGGAGATAATCTAAGGCTAACCTTATTTGGAGGGAAAAGATTCTTACTTGCTGCATCTCCTTTCTGAGGGATTCAATGGCTGTTCCTAGATCACTGATAGAGTCTTCAAGTTCTAAAGCAACCTTTTCTGAGACCATTTGTAGTCTGATGGCATATCGGCCTACATAAGCAATGGCAGGGTGTTTTGCCAATTGATGGGGTCAACAGAAAGGACACAGACACCAACTTAAAAAGATAAGCTTATTTTACTTTAGTTTAAAGCAGCAGAAAGAATAAGCAAGGTAATGCACCTGATAAAGAATAAGCAAGGTAATATACCTGATCATTACTACATAAAGTTAGCTATAGTGATTAAGAAAGATACATCACCAGTTGCCCTAATACTTTACCATCATCCAGATCCGTGCTTCAGCTGGGGAGCCCCGTCACAGCGAAGGATCGGAGAACCGCTCTCAGCAATTGGGAAGTCCTACGCAGTGCGTCCACTCGTAGGTGAGGTCTCCATCTTCGCTGTGAGAGGGTCCTGCTTTTATACAGTTTAACAAGCAAATCATATAAAAAAAGGGGCATGGAAACATCTGGTAGATTGGCTTCACTTCACTCGGGCACATCCTGGATCTGGCCAGAATCCCAGACACATCTGAGGAGTTCCTGTCTTCTAGGAAACAGCTGGCTTAGGGTCCAAAAATATATATTCTTTATCTATAGTTTTCTGAGGATATTACCATGGTCATATTTCATGCTGAAATGATGCTGGTCAGGAGGTTCACTCAGAAGTCAACTCTGGTTCGAGGCCTATGGTTCAGGCTTTGCTTCGAGGCCTATGGTTTAGGCCTTTTTATGTCACGGGGTCAGTCAGTAATGGAATTATTCCTGAAATGGAACATCCTATGAGTTCCCTCTGTTAATGGATTTCTCCATGTGCTATCTAGTGCTGCCTCTTGTCTTGGAAGGGTTTGTTCTTGAGTTTCAATGAGGGAAATTTCTCTGATGTTCCTAATTACTCCCTGATGTAATTTAGAAGTAATGTGTAAATATGGCACCCCACGGGCTACATAACAACTGCCTGTCCAATTGGCCAGTAGTATTTTATAAGCTTTTTGGCCACAAACAAAATAATGGCCTTGTAGGGCTCAAAATGGGGAGTAATCTCTGCTTGTTAGTACACTGGTATGTAAGATTAAAATCCCATATTTTCCCAACAGAAGGTCAAAACCATCTTCGTCTTCAGATACCCAAGTTCCGTTTAAACTACATTGTCCTTTACCTTTCCACCACTCGTAGATCGTTTGGTGTCATACGTTGAGAAGTTACTGCAATTGTTCCTATGTGGCCTGAAGCTCCTGGTTTCAAAACAGTGGGGTTGGACCTTTACAGAAAGTGTGAGTGTTTTTAAACCAGTAACCATCTCTCCACTGAGTTATGAGGCATGAGCTGTTTCTTACTGGGTAGGCATATTGGTCAGACTGGTTATAAGTAAAACAGAAAGTTCCTTGTTAGCACTGTGGTTCTATATTCCCAATCCTGATATTTGGTCTGAGTTAAAAGAGTCTTATTCCAGAAATGTGAATTGGAGTGGTATATAAGAGAACTATATAAGTATAGTTCTCTGTTGCTTCCAATTCAACTAAGGTCAAAGGAATCATAAGGGATATACCTGTTCTGGGAGTTAATGGGGTATGGGTACATGCCCAGCAATCTGTTTGGTTAGTTAGGTTGGCCAAGTGCGTTGGCCAAGCCAATGACACAAAGGAATTGTGTTCCTTATAACTAAGACCAGGGGGTATTAGTAAAAGCAGTAAACAAAGCTATTATACTAACAGTTTTGAGAATAAGTCTCACAGAATGGGGTTGTTGATGCACGATTGATCCCATTTTGGTGATGGTGTGCCTGCTGTTTTTGACCAACTGTATAAAAGAAAAAAAACCAAACCACCTATACAAAGAAGGGTTAATACCAGAACTAGGGTAATCCACTCCTATTTTAAGAAGGTATAGAAGATAATCTTAATCCAATAATAAAGCATTGAGTCTCATGGCTAACTCTTCTTCACTGGGTGGTTGGTGCCACCTGCATGCACAGCACCAGTTTATGTATCTGACTGCTCCTTTTCTGGTTATATTTCCCCAGCCCCAACCTCGATGATGGTTTTCCCAACAACCTTTAAAACAGTTATTAATACACTATGCAGGATGACATGGGCCACAATTATTGCAGGATAACCAAAGCCAACCATGCTGATTCCATCTCAAACCTCTCTTGGAACTGAATCTGGAGTGATTGCCACTCTATAAAGATGGTGAATACACCAAATAGGACACTGTCCTTGATTTATGGTCTCTTGATAGTCCACTTGGCCAAGCAGTGGGTGGCTCCCTAGTCCAGGTGGATCTGGAAAGAAAACAAAAACTACATGGTTCTGGGATTCCTTCAGCCTTTGTAAACTTTGTAAACAATCCCGGTTTCAATCTCCAAGGTAGGATTGACAGAGTCCTGCGGGGTCGACGGTGGTCCATCTAACTGATGTTTGGGCAGTCATTTAACATGAGAGTGGTGAATCCATTTATCCCTTTCTGCAAACTTTACAGGAAAGTAAGAAGTTAATAACACAGTATACGGACCCTCCCATTTAGGGTCCAACTTTGTTTTGCAAGAGGGGTCTTTTATCATTACTACATCTCCAGACCGGATATGATGTACTTGCATTCCAGCTGGTACCGGTTGAAACCATCTAGCTTGTGCCCTATTTTCTTGTAGATGTTTCTGTATACACAATACAGATTTGGTAACTTTTTCATCTCCAAGACGCTGGTCCTAGCAGGGACAAAGGTCCCAGGTACAGCTAAGTGCCTGCCAAACACTATTTCTGCTGGTGAACAACCCTAGAGGTTGGCAAGGGGTATTTCTAATATCCCATAGCACTATTCATAAAACTTCAGGTCATTTCAAACCTACCTGACTACAAGTTCGAGCAATTTTATTTTTAAGAGTCCTATTCATTCTTTCCACCTGTCCTGAGGACTGCAGATGATATGGAACATGTAGCTGTTGCTGTATTCCTAATCTTTTATAGATATTGTTTAGTATTCCCACTGAAAAATTAGAGCGCCTATCAGATTCTATGGTTTCAGGTATTCTGTATCTGGGAATGATTTCCCACAAGAGTGCTTTGACCACTCCTGCAGTATCAGCTTTCTTGGTGGAAAAAGCTTCTACCCATTCTGAGAGTTGATCCATGATTACCAGCAGGTGCTTAAGTCTGCTCATGGGAGGCATGTCAGCATAATCAATTTTCAGTCTGTGGAATGGGAAGTATGCCCATGGTAGCCCTCCAACCTCCTGTTTGGGTTTTGCATCAGAAAACTTCCAACATGTGGGACAAGAACTCACAATCCTTTTTACTACCATATGTATTTTGTGGGCTGTCCACATTTTCTCAATCTGGTTAACAACTACTGTCATCCCTCCATGTGTTTTATCATGAAACCACATAGCCAAAGTCATTAAATATTTTCTTGGTAAAATGGCTTTTCCCCCAATAGTCCAAATTCCAGTTTCATCTTTCACAGCCCCTCAACTTTCCCATCGAGCCTATTCTTTCTCTAACCTCTGCATATATTTGGGCTGGATTATTGATATCTGGCCAATCATCAGCAGAGGGAGTTGTTATGGCAGTATAGGTTGGCGAGCAGCAGCTTTAGCTGCTTTATCTTCTGATTCATTATTTCTTTCAATTTCACTGGATCCTTTGGTATAAGCTGGACAGTGTACTACAGCAATTTCCCTTGTAAGCTTAATAGCTTCCAACAGCATTCAGATTTCAGTTCCATTAGAAATATTTTTACCCAATGAAGTAAGGAACCCTTATTCTTTCCATAGCATACCCGTTGCATGACACACTCCAAAAGCATATTTAGAATCAGTATAAATAGTTACCTGCTGATTGCATCCCCACCAGGCTGCTCTTGCTAATGCAGTGAATTCAGCCCCTTGGGCACTCACCAAGGGTTGTAGAGGTTTTGATTCAAGTACCTCTAAATTTCTCACCACTGCATAGCCTGTGTGTCATTTTCCATTCACATAATATGAAGATTCATTGGTGAAAAGCGTTAGATATGAGTTCTCTAGAGGCTGATCCCACAGATCTTCCTGTAGGTGGCTGGAGCGAAACACTACTTTAGCAAAATCATGATGCATCTCACCATCGGAGGGATCAGGCAAAAAAGTTGCTGCATTCAAAATATTACATCTTTTTAAAGTAATATTATCTACATTTAAAATCATTGATTCATAGCGATGAGCTCTTTGTGGGGACAATGCTTATGTAGCACGTTGCTTAAAAATCCGTTCTACTTCATGCGGGCCATACACGGTTGTTGGGTGACCCAGGCCTAATGGTCTGCTGCTTTCTATGATAGTCGCTGTTGCTGATATCGCTTTAACACAGGAAATTCCCTGCCACTACAGGTTGATGAACCTAGATTTTGAGTAAGGACTCAAGTGGCTACTCCTTTGTTCTCATGCACAAATAGATCAAAGGGCTTGGAGTAATCCAGCAATCCCAATGCCAGAGCAGAAGTTAAAGTTCCTTTTATAGCTTGGAAAGCCTTTTCTTTCTCTGGACCCCAACGTATAGGTTCTACTTCCTCTGCCTTGGTAGCTTCTGTCAATGGCTTACTTAACTTCCCTAGCCCCAGTATCCAGGGTCTGCGGTATCCTACTGGGCCTAAAAGTCCTTGCCATTGTTTTCTTTGTTGCAGTCGAGGAAAGTTTATTAAAACTGGTATTCATAAATGTATCCTTGAAAACACATTCTATAAAGATATGCCAGCAAGCCCTCCTCTTCTGTAATCATGCAAATAAAGATTCACTGTCTTACAAACTCTTCATTGTAATAATTATTACCATTTTTATCTAGTTATACCTAGTAATAGCAGCTCTATCTATGATCGCATTATGTGAAGTAGTATTGACTTGCAGAAAACAGACTCTACAACTCAGAGAGAGTTATAAAGCAGGTATGTTTACTCCGGCGCTGGGGTGCAAGGGGATTTCTCCACAAAGCTTGCACACCCATCACACATTTTATCAAAACCTTATAGAGCGTGACTATACATATTCATTGGATTACATAACACAAACATACATATGCATGAGTGAGGCTGGGTTAGTTCTAGAGGCTGGTGTCAGCAGTTTATGTTCTCTTTGCACCTGCGCATTGCCTCCTGGGGGGCGTCTTTTGGAGGAAGGCTCGTAGTCTTTCTCACCTTGTACTTTTCCCCGGAGCATGTGCAGAGTATCTTGGCCAATTTCTTGAATAACAAGAGTGTTTTTCAGCCGGTTTACTCATTCTATCTTATCTAAGAGAACCAATGGAACTTCTACCATCCGTATATGGCTATCTTTACTCATTACCAAGACCCAACTAGTTAGAGCACATCTGTTTCCCAAGGACAAAAACATAATATTTTGCTGAACACTGCAGTTCTTAGCAGATTTTCACAGTAAAATGCTTTGTTTTGATGAACACAGTAGTCCTTGGTAAAATTCCACGGAACAGTCTGGGCAAGCAGGATTCTTAGCAATATTCAAAAATACTATAAGCAATACTATAAGTAAGTAAATAAGTTGCTAAGCAGTTTGCTATAAGTAAGTAAATAAGTCTCAAAACAAGTAATCATTTCTCTGTATCAGTATACAAATACAGAAAAAGAGTCATTGCCAAAAGAGCTCTTAATCTAGTCACTCTCTACATCTCCTCTACTGCCTACAATGAAGATGCTACTATTTATCAGAGTATACATCATTACTGGAATGCTAGCATTACAGAAGAAAGGGGAGGGAGAAAGCATTAGCAGCCTTTTGGTATCATTCTTAGGTAAAAGCTTACAACTATGTACCAAGAGATAGACTAATAAATTTTAGAGAAAAGAGTCTGTGGGAGAAGATGACCATCCATTCCCTTTTGTCAGATTGCTCACCATCTGTCTCTAAAAGCACTTCCACCAAAATATTTTGGGGATGCTGCACTTTATCTCAAGCCTCTTCAAAGGGCAGCTGCCCTTCAGGAGGTAAGCTTGCTCTTTTTACTCTGCCAAAGCACAGATGGGAACATGCCTACACCCTTGAATGAGGCACAAAATACAACAAGGTATGGCAGCTGTAAGACAATGGAAGGCATATGTGTCTTCTCTAGCTGCTAATTTACAATGAGGATGTTCACCTGAGAAGGGGAAGACTTGTTTAAAATCCTCTCTCCCTGACTAAAGCCCCCTAATTACTCAGAAGCACAGCTTACCTATAACAAACCAAGGTGAGATACAAAACCATTCCCTTATTTTGAAGCTGTGGTTTCCAAGGGTAGAAGTAACCTTTTGCTCTCCTCATTGCTCCTTGGGTTACATGTTGAGGTTACCCAGGAAGTGATCTCCTTTTTATAGTTCCCTGATGTTCCACTGTGTTAAAAAAGTAGCTTGTATTAACCTCATAGTATTCTTGAAGGTCCCTGGCTCTTATAGGATTAAATACTCTCCAAAATAGGATCTAGAATCAGCTCTTTAGGATTAAGTAAAATGTGTGGCTACTTCTTTATTCTGGCATTTTTTTCTTTAGTTATGTTGGGGTTTGCTCTTGAAGAAGAGTATGGCCAGCCACTTTGCAGTGAATTAATAAGCAACAATTAAAATAGAAGGTTCTCTTCCAGTTTGGAGCAATGCTGCTGCGTTTCTGCATTTATGATTTCATGGAACATGTAGATACTATACATAGATTTATGTTAAATAAAAAGGAAAAACCCTAAGAAATTTATATTTTAAGGGCTACCTGTTGTCTCTAAGACCCTATGTAGTGGGGGTGTGCCCCAATGATGCTAGGGCAAACATGGTGTGTGGTGGTTTAGGCCCTGCCGGAGTCCGAGACCACGCTGCCGCTGCCCCTCCCCCACTGTCCGACCGGACGGGCCAGAAATTGAAATACAAAACCCTGGGGCTGAGATAAAGAGAGGTTTAATACAACAGTGTAACAGCAACAAACCGAACAACAGCAAGAACAGTAACAATAGCAATAACAGTAATAACAATAAACAGAACAAAGAATGTACCGATACAGCAGTGAGGAGAGCGACCGCACACCACGCGTGTTCACCGATTCTGCCGCGCTTGGGTGCCTGGACGTGACGTCAGCATGGTATTGAATACCCCGGCTAGAGCTTCCTCCCCACTGCTGGGGAAACTTAACCCTATCCTAGCTGAACCAGGACATGGTGCCAGAAGTCTAAGCCTTGAAGGAAGAAATCTCTGGTAAATATGGTTAGGATTACAGAGGCAATCCTTCTGCAGCTTGGAAGAATGGAGGGCCTCCTAGCTATGCAACTTTGGCAGAACCCCATAATGGATGTGACACTCCTATATACCCTTGCAATCTCCTGGTTTCTAGGCCAGAAGAACAGATCTTCTGAAGGCCTGAGACTTGCATGGAAATACAGCCTTTCTCAGGCAGCCTATATGTGAAAATTAACGCGTATGAGAAGAGCACATTGAAGTATGATCATAGCAGGGAATTCTGCCCATTTCCCATTCCTCTCAGACTCCTGATCTTGGGGGAGGGAGGGGAGTAACATTTGTCTGTTGACATACCTCCTGAAAATCACTGTTCTTTGAGATTTAGTTTGGAAAGGGGAAAAGCCAGAGAAGTTAATGTTTTTCCGTTGAAACTGTTCTGCATCTGTCCTCTACCCTGCCATAGTAAGAGAGGTGGAAATTACAGTCCAGGGATACTAGTAGATTAAACTTTATTTTTACAATTAGACTTTGTGGTGGGTTAACCTTGGCTGTCTGCCACATGCCCACCAAGCTGCTCTCTCACTCACCCTCTTCAGCAGGACAGGGGGAAAAAATAAGATGAAAAAGCTCGTGGGTCAAGATAAGGATGGGAACATCACTCAGCAATTACCGTCACAGGGAAAACAGACTCAACTTGGGAAAGACCCACAAAAAAGTCCTTTTCTCTAAAATGGAGAGACATGGATTTGATGGCTCAATGTGCACAAAGAGTTGCGGTCAACGGCTCAATGTCCAAGTGGAGAGCAGTGATGAGTAGGGTCCCTTAGGGGTCTGTATTTGGTCCAGTATTATTTCACATCTTTGTCAGGGACTTGGACAGTGGGATTGAGTACACCCTCAGCAAGCTTGCCAAAGACACCAAGCTGAGTGGTGTGGTTGATACTCTGGAGGGAAAGGATACCATCCAGAGGGATCTTGACAGGCTTGAGAGGTGGGCCCATGAGAGCCTCATGGAGTTCAACAAGGCCAAATTCAAGGTCCTGCACATGGGTCGAGGCAATCCCATGCACAAATACAGGCTGGGCAACGAGTGGATTGAGAGCAGCCCTGTGGAGAAGAACTTGGGGGTATTGGTGGATGAAAAACTGACTATGAGCCAGCAATGTGTGCTCACAGCCCAGAAATCAAATTGCATCCTGGTCCACATCAAGAGAAGTGTGGCCAGCAGGTCAGTGGAGGTGATTCTCCCCCTCTACTCTGCTCTCATGAGAGCCCACCTGGAGTACTGTGTCCAGCTCTGGGGCCACCAACATAAGAAGGACATGGACCTGCTCGAGCGGGTCCAAAGGAGGGCCACGAAGATGATCAGGGGGCTGGAGCACCTCCCCTATGAGGACTGGCTGAGAGAGTTGGGGTTGTTCAGCCTAGAGAAGAGAAGGCTCCAGGGAGACCTTATAGCGGCCTTCCAGTACTTAAAGGGAGCCTACAGGAAAGGTGGGGAAGGACTCTTTATCAAGGAGTGTAGTGATAGGACAAGGGGTCACGGTTTTAAACTGAAAGGGGGTAGATTTAGATTAGATATGAGGAAGAAATTCTTTACTGTGAGGGTGGTGAGACACTGGAACAGGTTACCCAGAGAAGTGGTGGCTGCCCCTCCCTGGAAGTGTTCAAGGCCAGGTTGGATGAGGCTTTGAACAATGTGATGTAGTGGAAGGTGTCCCTGCCCATTGCAGGAGCATTGGAACTGGATGATCTTTAAGGTCCCTTGTGGGAGACAGGCAAGTTGACATCGGTCTGTCAGCTCCGCGCAGCCCCTGAGAAGCAGCAAGGCTTTGATGAGAAACAGGCCTTGGGAGTAAGATAAGAAACTGCCGAGTTGTGCCAAGGTGGCAGGGAAAAACAACGGACAGCTGCAACACTGAACTGTGAAAAGTTACCGCTGAGTGAACAGCGCGTGAACAAGAAGTTGATTGGTCTGCACAGCGCGTGTGAGAGTGGTCTTATGCTGATAGGAGAAAAGGTTGAGAGCTGTCTAATTGCTGATTTGCTAATTATGAAGTAAGAACTTTAACCATAGAATAAATATGTACTATTGTAATAATAAAGGGTCTTTCCTTCTGCACTTCATGGAGAGTCCGTGCCTCAATTGCCACAGTCCCTTCCAACCCAAATCATTCTATGATTCTATTATAAGAAACAAAACCAATAGTAAAACCACCTTTCCCCCCTGCCCCCTTCTTCCCAGGCTGAACTTCATTCCCAACTCTTCTATGTCCTCCCTCCACTCCAAGCGGCACAGGGAGGATGGATAATAGGGGTTGCGGTCAGTTCATAATGCTTCCTCTCTGACGCTCCTTCCTCCTCACACTCTTCCCCTGCTCCAGCGTGGGGTTCCTCCCATGGGATACAGTCCTTCATGAACTTCTCCAATCTGAGTCCTTCTCATGGGCTGCAGTCCTTCGTGAACTGCTCCGGCATGGGTTCTCTCCATGGGGTACAGTCCTTCAGGAACAGAGTGCTCCTGCGTGGGCCCCCCACAGGGTCACAGGTCCTGCCAGAAAACCTGCTCCAGCGTGGGCTCTTCTCCACAGGCTGCAGCTTCCTTCAGGGAATATCCACCTGCTGCGGCATGGAGTCCTCCATGGGCTGTAGGGTGGCTATCTGCTCCACTGTGGTCCTCCATGGACTGCTGGGGGACAACCTGCATCTCCATGATCTTCTCCACAGGCTGCAGGGGAATCTCTGCTCCTGTGCCTGGAGCACCTCATCCCCCTCCTTTTTCACTAACCTTGGTGTCTGCATAGTTGCTTCTCTCACATTTTTCTCACTCTCCTCTCTCACAGCTGCCGTACCATGATTTTTACCGTTTCTTACATATGTTATCACAGAGGCACTCCCAAAATTGCTGATTGTCTCAGCTTTGGTCAGCAGCTGATCTGCTTTGGAGCCAGCTGAAACTGTCTCTGTCCACATAGGAGAAGCCCCTGGTCTCTTCTCACAGAGGCCACCCCTGCAGCCCCAACTGCTACCAAAACCTTGCTACATAAACCCAATACAGACTGATAATCAGTTTTGGTTTTTATCTCAAAATCTCTCCAAAAGGAAAATAATACCCATCTCAACTTCTTTTTCCAGTTTTTCCCCTCAAACTGATAAAGTTACCCAAATTAAATATTTTGAGAGCTCAGCTCTTGATTTCTGTTCTATATCAGAAATCATGAAGTTCCGTTTGAATATTTTATTGTAGTAGTTGAAACCATTGTGTACTACCAAGCTTGAAGCAAGCACAAACATTTCAGATGATATGGGGGTTATTCCAAACCCTTGTTACAGAGTGGTTGCTATTCCATAGCATGTAAAACAGCAGCAGCCTTTTGTAGTAAGCAGAGTGCCAGTACTATAGGTTCAACTGATACACAAGATAAGAAGTGAATGGTGCCCTGCCCCCCTCCCAGCCATTTGCCCTAGAAGTCCCTCCCCTTTTCCAGTCATGTGGTCTGTTCTGATTGGCTGGCAGGACTAGCCTCCCCCTAACAGTTTACCCAGAAGTACATCAGACCCAGAAAACCCTTCCCCTATGTACACAAGGCCCCATCTTTTTATGGAAGGGAGCTGCCATTTTGTTAAACGTCATAACCCACATGTTTTCATACTGCTCTGTGATTGGCTGATGGCCATTTCTTGACACTGTCATACCCACATGTTCTCAGGAAGCTCTGTGATTGACTGACAGGACAGGCCACCCCTTCCTGTTTACCCCAGAATGATGTCAGAGCAGAAAAACCCCTCCCCCTAATTACACAGGGCCAATTTGTTTCAGCCAACATTTTGTGGCTGATAGCCACCGTTTTTGACAGTGTCATTCTCCATGTGTTTTCATACTGCCCTGTAATCGGCTGGCAGGACTAGCCTCCCTGACCAGTGTACCCAGAAGCACATCAGAAAAGGAAGCCCCCTATCATTACATACAGGGAGGCTCCCACTTTTGACAGTGTTATTTCCCATGTGTTTTCATACTGCATTGTGATTGGCTGACAGCTATTTCTTGATACCATCATACCCATGTTTTCTCAGGCTGCCCTGTGATTGGCTGCCCACTTCCTTTGGATCAGGAAGTGCTCAGATATAAAAATATACATATTTATATACAATATATTCGTACATCGAACTATATATATAAAGGGGTGCACAAATATGTATTTTTTTAATTTACAGATAGATACACTATTTGATATATACACTTCTGTATATTTATATTAAAAATATAGGTATAAAATGAATAAAACATTCTTTATTAAAAGCTAATGGAATGAATAAATAAAGATGAAATGGGAATAGAAAGTAATTAAGCAAAAGTAAAAGGCAGGGTTGGGGTCCCCCACTTTACCAGGCTGTAGAACAAGACTGATTTCACAATGGCTGATTTCATAGAATCATTCAGGTTGGAAAAGACCCTTGGGATCATCGAGTCCAACCATCAGCCCTACTCTACAAAGTTCTCCCCTACACCATATACCCCAACATCTCATCTAAACGACCCTTAAACACATCCAGGGATGGGGACTCCACCACCTCCCTGGGCAGCCTATTTCACTGTCTAACCACTTTTTCTGTGAAAAAAAAGACCTAACGTGTGTGTGTGGGGGGGGGAACTTCAAGAAGGTGAAGGGGTGCCAAAGGTGGGGGGAGGGCAAAGACCCCTCACAGGAGGCCCACCAAGGGGCCCCCTGCTCAAACACTGTCACAGGCAAAGAAGAGACCAGTCCTGTGAACTGGACTGAGAGGCCCCTGCATCCAGGCCCAGCTCAACAGCATGGCCATGCAGGATTACTGGGGCAGACTTTGGGCTTTGCACGGTGCTGCAAGATACAGGCAGCACTGTGTGCAAAAATGGAAAACCAGAACCTGATGCCGACTTTGGAAGAACATGTGTGTGGGGAAAATAAGAAAAAGACCATAAGGGGTTCCCAAAAAAGACCATGCAAACCAGAAAAAACGGCCAATGGGCCTGTGAATCTCAAACTGGATTTTGAGGTAAGTGCCACACAGATAGGGCGGGTGGTGGTGGTGAGCTCCCTTTGCCCATGATTGTGGTGGATCTTACAGCTTCCCATAAGACCATTATGGGGTGCAGGCTGGTGCTATATGTGTTTCCTGATCCTTAGGGCAATGCTGAAAAGAAGAGGCAGGAGACTGAGCATGCAATCAAGACAGTCCTGTTAGACAATGATTACTGCAAAAGCAGCAAGATCCAGGCTTTGGGACACAGACCACAGCCTGTGTTCTTAGAGATCACAGCTAGCGCAGAAAGAGCAAGCAGATCAGTATGAGCAATGGGGTGTGGCAGAGCTGAAAGACCATAATCATTTTCAGGCACAAAGAAGTAGCAGGCCAGATGGTGATGATAAAAAGGCTGATGATAAAAGGTCTGTTAGTTTTGAGGCCTTGGCTTACAGGCTAGCAAAACAGAAAAAGCTGTTAAAACAAAGACTGCTAATTAGGAAAGCTAAATGAATTTTGCATTGCCACATATGTCTTGTTGGCAAGGGGTTACAGGGATGACAAGGGCCCTTAAATGCAAACTGTTTTTCTCAGCGTGGTGGGCCAGTGAACATGTCTCCCAGTAGGATAGAAGATAACACCCTGGAAGGGTCTTCCTGGTTACTGCATCCCCCTGCAGAGCAAGAGGGTCTTGAACACAACGAGGATGTTTCCCAGGGGGGACACCTGCTGCACTCCCAATACCTGAAAGGGCATTGGAAAGACCAGCTTTACCCCCCACCCTCAGATGTAGCAGAGGTAGTAGAGGAGGCAGCAGACCACCCTGTGGCTTCCATGGAGCATGTTTGGCAGTGGCACTGGCCGATCCAGAGGTTCAGAGCTAGGTGGCATGTAGAAGAGTACAGATTTGTTAATTTAGATCAGGTACCACTGCATGAAGCTTATGAAGATTTTTTTGGGGTGTAGAGCAAATATCTGACCATTTCCGTCAGCTGTTTGAACCTGGTGATTAGGCTCAGCTCTGCCTTGAAACTGTCAGCATGCATGACTCTCTATATTCTCCCGCCATTAATTTAAACAATAAGAATGCTGCAAAATGTTTAGACTGGGTCAGTACCCTCCTGTAAAGTGAGAGAGAGTTGTGTTTTGATCAGACTGGCTATCATTATTGTAAAAGCCATTGGGGGTGGGCTGTGCAGAACCCTTCAGCTTATATTCCCCATTCCAAAACTATAGACAAAAAGCATCACTGTTTAATTGATCTAAATAACAGCAACAATAATCTCTGTTTTGCTGGGAGTCTCACAGCACATACAGCAGTGAAGCATCTGACAAATGTGAAACTGTTAAGCAGAGCAAAATAGCTACACGACAAACTAGGGTGGTCTGCACACAGGAAGGTCATGCTGAGTGACATCCCCTTGTTTGAGGATCTGCTGCATGTTAATATACACATCATCCTCCTGTCTGAGGGGCAAAAGACTTGGGGGATCTTTAAGCCAAACGACAGTCTTAGATATCCCAAGACCTGTTTCCTCCATTTACATTATGAACATTATTATGGGGTTAAGGATGTGAGGAAGGTATTTGAGGCAAGAAACTTTTGTGAGCTTTGTCAAACATTGTATAACCATGGCCATAGCTGTAAATATTACTGTCAGCTCTGCTTGTCTTATGTCTGTGCTGTTAACTTGGGGACAAGGATAAGGTGTCCCATCTGAAGGCTGTTGTGCAGGTCTGGGGAATGTTTACAGAGGCACAAGGCCCAGGCTATTAAAAAAACAAATTATTTGTTTGGCTGAGAATTGTAAGGTCTATGTAGAAAAACATCATGAATGTAAAGGCTGGAAGTGTGGAATGTGCTATAGAAAGGTCTTGTAAAGTAAGCCAGCACCAGTGTTTCATGCCCGTGATCAAAAATGCAGAAGCAGGGCAGGGCTCTATTATCTGTGACATAGAATGTATGCAGGAAACCAGGACACATATCCAGAACTACATTTTTGCCATGGAGTTAGTTCCAGATGCCCCTTGGGATGAAGAATATTTCTATTTCTTATATCATTTAGTATATGATACACTGTAACACTTGGCAGATGAGGAATGTCTGCTAAAATTTTCACCAAGGCATTGTGAGCAATGGTGGGGGAATGTTTGTACCCCTGAGGTAACCTGTTAAAGGTATACTGTATTCCTTTCCAAGTAAATGCAAACTGATCCTTATCCTGTTCCCGGAGTGGAATCATGAAAAACATATCTTTAGTATCTAGGGTCGCCATCCAGGAATGAGATGCTCCCTGTATCTGAGTCACTAGTTCTGCTATATTTGGCACAGCGGCTGTCAGCGGAGCAGTGTTAGCGTTCAGTCATCTGTAATCGACTGTAAGTCGCCACTGTCCATTTGGTTTTCTCACTGGCCACACTGGAGAGTTGTAGGGAGAATGTGTGCGAGTAATAATATCTCTTTTTTCTAGGTCTGCAACCACCCCATCAATATTGGAGAGTGTAGCTGACGACAGGGGGTATTGTTTAACATTAGTGATTTTTGATGGGGGCAAAGGTATAGCTATTTCTAACAAATTGATACTTTTAGGTTCACCTCGCCCAGCAAAAATCCATACTGTTCCATCAGGGAATTTCCACACTCTGTCATATAATAGGTCGAATCCCAAAATGTTACTGCTAGCAGCTCCTACCAGAACTTCAGCTCGGGTCAGTCTTTTTTCCCCGGGAAGCCACAGAGTAATTTTTGCAGTGGGACATTTCTTTATGATGCCATCAATTTCTGTAACAGCTACTTTGCGATGGCAAGGTTTCACATTTAAATATTCTGCAGTTTCTTTATTAATTACTGACACTTGTGCACCTGTGTCAATAAGAAAATCTACACAAATTTTCCTTGGGCCAATTAGGATGCTAATAATTGGGTCATGACATTTGTTCGAGAGCCACTGTAAAGCTAAAACCTGCCGGGTAGGGTGGCTCACTGCCCTTCCCGGGAATGCATGTTTTTTGCTGGGGAATCTTTTAAATCAAACAAGTCGTGCTGCAGGGATGAAGGTGCAGCTCTGGCAGGCGCAGACCTGCCTTCAGTCTGATGGTTAGGTTTATTTGGTTCTGATTTTTGTTCTAATACTCGAACCAGAGCTCGGAGGTCAGCTGTAGTCATGCCCTTTAAAAGGTAGCGCAGTGCTCCTAAGGCTAGAGCTTGTCGCCATAAAGCATTTCGATCTGGATCAAATCGCTTTTTAAATTCTGGCCTGTGTGTGTCAGCTGGAGTTGCCGAGGACCCTTGGGTGGTTTCCCAGAGGTCGGTCCAATCCACCCCATGCGGTGCCCATAATTCACCAATTCCTGAATGAATTCACTCCAGGTAGGTATGTGAATTTGCTCTCTAGGTGGCTGGGCTGCTGCTGCAGCAGCATTCATGGCAAAATGCGCATGAATACGATCTTGGACATTTGATACATATATTTTCAGACTGTCTGGAAGGCCACAAATGAGAGGGGTCAATCTGGCCGGATCGATAGGAGCCAGCATTGGGGATCGACGTAATACATTCCTCTCATATATTGCTTGTATACATGCTGCCTTTTACACAGAGGCTGTCAGATCTGAAAATCCTGAAGTTGTAATCTTGAGAGGATCTCCTCTCTCCTGCGGGTCTGTGCCTCCAGCCCAATAAGCAGCTCAAGCAGTTATTGAGTAATTGTGGTCACATGGAGTGGTAGTTAGGAAAACTCCAGGTCCCCAATAACCTTCTGCCTCTTCCTCACTTAACAAGACCCGATCTCCGCCCGTGAGGGAAACTCGCCATACATACTCTGTTTCCATTTCATCTGGGCATCTAGAATATTTTTCTTGTAATTTAGCTAATTCAGCGGGGGACCAAGGTATGGTACGTGTGGTAGTCTGTGCCTCCCCATCTCCATCATTAATTAACTCAGTCTTAATTACTGGCCGAACCTTTATGGGATCTGAAATAAAGTCAGTGTCTTCTCCTAAATCACTATCATCACACCAATTGTCCCAAGTCTCAGTATCATCACAGCGGGCTACTTTGCGAATCTGTTGGACTGAACTGAAATTGGAATATGTTTGATCAAGTAATTTATCAAACCTTTCCTGCAGCCGGTCCTTTTGTATCCCAGCTGTGGCCAATAGCTTTTCCAGCAGTTCTGTTTTACTTAAAAGTTCATCTATTCATTTTTCCCATGTCTCTCTCTCAAAAGCCAGTGATGCTTTAAGTACCTTATTTTCTGATTCCATAGACTCATATTCTACATTTGTAATCTGTCTGGGGGGGTGTGACTTTTTGATTTCCTGTTGCGCACATGATAAACAAGCCCCCAAGATGGCACAAATAATTCCTTTACCTTTTCCTAGTTTCATTTTTCGCTGACTCTTACACTGCAGTATTCGTTCTACTACTTTATCCTTATCTTTCCAAAATTTCTGGGCCCATTCCACCCCTGTTGGGGATGGAGCACACTTATGATCCTTCAGAACTTTATCCATGGCAATCCTGTCCGTGACGCCAATTTAATGTTGCGTTTAAGGTGAGGCTAAATTTGGTAAGAGATGAATCCCCTTGTGTTCTAGCCGATCCTCAGATATTAGAGGGGCTAGGGGCAGCTGGACTTATCTCTTAATAGGTATGCCAATTGGGGCCATGACTATAGGCCTGACACCAGATGCACAAACAGCCTGTATGCGTAGGTCTGGTTGCATTCAAGAGAAGCAGTCAGGTTCACGAATAGTACGGTTTATTTTTTATGCAACATTTATAGATTCTATAAGATTGCCTGCGATAAATGCACGAGCTGCAGGTTGGTTATATAGCACTACACACAAAAAGGAAAACAATTGCAATCACACACACATTTAGTTCCTGGGTAATCACTCGGCATAGCTGAGGGAATCTTACCAAAAGGCACCCCTTCTGGGGGGGGGGGTGTGGTGCGAGAGCACAAACCCATCGATCTGTTCCTCCGATTTGGTATTGGATTATTGTCCTCCCCAGTTAGGTACAAACTTGGGGTAGTATTTATCACAGCATGTATGTGTGAGTGGGTGGGACTGTGGTCAAGCCATTATCTCTTGAATAACAACACAACACATTCCATGGTGCGAGGGGTGCACTGTTTTTTGTGGGAGAAGAGGAAGGGTGAGAGACAAGGTGGCAGACTACTGCAAAACAGTCCTTGAGAGGAGATAAGTGAAAGAATGGGACCGCACGGCCTCCACCTCGCTTCGCATTCCTCCTTGGTGCCACAGCAAACACAAATCACAGGATCTTCATCCCATCCTGTGTTTGTTCTGGGCACCATGTGTCAAGGAAATGTGTGTTCTGATGGTGACTCAGAAGGACCTTGTTTAATTTCATATAATATTGACCAATTTATTGCTTTGGGAATAGCCCTCTCCATTCCTTTTACAATCCACTCCTGGTATGCCTGCAATCTTTCCATATGTGCAGACCTGTTTGCTTCCCATTTTGGATCTTGGAGGGGGAGATATTCTTTAACGTCTCCTCCCGTAGTTTTATAATAATCCTCTGCCAAATTCCCTGCAGTTTTTAAAACTAGTTGCTTTTCCGTCTCAGTCAAATGATCTAACAATAGCTGTATATCATTCCAGTCAGGATTATGTTGTTTTACAATAAACTGAAAGTATCTGGTCACGCTTGTCGGATCTTTACGGTAATCCCTGGCAACCTTTTCCATGCCTCTAAATCAGTAGTAGAGAAAGGTACCTTAATTAACATTGTCCCTCCGTTAGGTCCTACTGCCTCTCGGAGAGGTGCCTGCAAGACCATTGGAGCAGACTTTTTCCTGGTGTGGGAGGATACTGGACTACCCGGGGGAGTGGAGGGTCCATCCGAGTTCTCATCCTGTTCCTGTGGTCGAGGGGGAGGCTTAAACAAATCGGTTAGATCCTGCTCTGGTGCCTGATGAATCTTATCTGCTCTAGTGCATCTTTGCCCAATACTGCACGCTGAACAACACCGTTTCAGTTTGCCTTTAAATTCCTTTTTATTATCTTGTTCAAGGGCAAGTACCAAAGGGTCCTGTGGAGGTACAATCCCGCGGTCCCTTTGCCACTCTGGATGATTTTGGAGAGTGAAAAACATGTCTGCATATGATACCTCATCCCACTTCCCTTCTCTCCTCAAAAACAACATTAGTTGTAAAAGGGTGTTATAATCGAGAGTCCCATTAAACGGCCACTTGGCTTCATTCTCTAATGTATATAGTGGCCACCATTGATTACAATATTTAACAAAATTTCTTTTGCTTTCTGTGTTTCCTGTCCCAGCAATATCTTTCCAGTGGGCCAATATGCATCCCAGAGGGCTGCTCTTTATAACTCCCCCTTGTGTGTTTCGTATTTTAAAATTATTTTCTTTTTAATTTCCACTTAAAGCGTTTCTTACACTGTATCTTAACTCTGTCCCAGTTCTTTTCCCATACGTCCCAAAGCTCTAGAATTAAGCTGCTCTTACCACATACAAATTTTATTATTGTTGACTCCTGTCTAGCCCTTTCCCAATTATAAAGATTCGGAAGTGCCGTTTCGGGTAAGCATTTAGGGCATTCAGGCCTTCGCCTATCAGATGCACAATACCACCTTTGTTTACAGAGCTTACACTCCAGCAATACCCAGGCTTGATGGTAACCCCCTCTATTATAAAAGTTATAAGGTATTAATCCACAAACAAAACAAGGAATTCTGTCTTCAATTGGGAGAAGAGCGATTTCAGAGGGTTGTTCCCAATCTAATGCTACAAGTCTCCCTTGAGGGGTTACATATAATCCCTCCAATCGATATAGACCGTTTTCCCTTCTTATCCACTCACTCTCATCGTTCAAATAATCACTGGGTTCCAGCCCAAACCACCGGAGGAGAGACTCACTATTCCTTCTCCTCCTACTCATTCATTCATTCCTGCATGCTTCAAAGGCATTCAACACAAAGATCGGATTGCAAGAAAAACCTCGGGTTGGTGTATGGGGGCACCAGAAATTAATCACAGGCTCAAATAACACTTTTTACAATCTGACATACACTTCGTTCGCTTCGTTCGTCTCCGGCCGCTCTCCTCGCGGAGAACACGGAACCGCGGATCAGAACTCCACACTCGCTTCGCAGCTGTGCTGCGTCTCATACACACACACAGATACTCATTCACTCATCTAAAGCTAGCTTAATATAATGTTGTTTATAACTGATCTGAGTTGTTTATTCTTGGATCCACAATTTGCTGATGTTATATCTCAGTACCGGGCACACCATACAAACGTTTTTAGGTGGTAATACGATTTCCTAAACATACATAAAATTCCTAGGCATTTTACAAATTATATGCACAATTACTACATTCCAATTGATATCATTCCAACATCTGTTAATTTTTTTACCAAAACCACTCAAGAGGTTCCGCTTACCCTTCTCCTACTTCTTACACAGTCATTAGCAGGTCCTTCCTGGCTCCCAAAACTGGGATGCAGCGGTGACGTTGGATTCACTTGATCTACTCCCAAGATCGCTAGCGGCCGCTCTATCAGTCAGCGAATCCCCTTTACCAACATACAGGGTACCCTCCTCCCATACGGGGACTGTGCTGTATGCCAGACGTCTCTGCGCGATTTATCAGCAGCCCCAGTCAAGCGTATGACTTATTGGCTTCCCTCGTTAAACATACCATTTGTCCGCAGCTGTAGATGGTCGTTGTTTGCCCCCGCAGTGAGTGGCTGGGAGCGGAGTTCCTCTGAGAAAAGGACTCAGGGCGTGCCTAGGATGTCCGCTCCTCAGTCTATCCTGCAGCCGAGCAAAGCACGTCCCATCTGGGTCACCAAAATGACTTGCGGAAACACGACTCCACAACCTATAAGGTTATAAAGTAGGTATGTTTATTCAGCACTGATACGCATGGGGAATTGCTCCACCACAAACGTGCGCACCTCTCGTGGCACCTGGTCTTGGCTTTATGCTACAAAGCATCACATATTCATAATACGCCTATACATATGCATGACCCATCCCTGCTTCATATTATAATGAGCCTGTGTACTGGGTCTGGCTGAGCCGGAATTGGTTTTCCCCTATAGCAGCCCTCATGGTGCTGTGTTTTATGTTGGGAGCTGGCAGGGTGTTGATAGCACACTGGTGTTGTGGCTACTGCTGAGTAGTGCTTACACAGCACCAAGGCTCTTTCCGACATTTCCCCCCCACAGTGGGACGGGGTGGGCAAGATCTTGGGAGGGGACACAACCAGGACAGCTGACCCGAACTGACCAAAGGGATATTCCAGACCATATGACGTCTGCTCAGTATAAAGCTGGGAGAAAGGAGGAAGGGGGTGGGGTCACCCTTGGTCCTCTGAGGCAACCACTACGCGTATTGGAGCCCTGCTTCCTGAGAAGGCCCGACATCGCCTGTTCATGGGAAGTAGAGAATAAATCTGTTTTTTTTTTTTTTTTGCTTCCGCGCGTGGACCTTTGCTTCGCTTTGCTTATATTAAAACTGCTTTTGTTTTACCCACAAGGGTTGGTTTTTTTTCCTATCTTATTTTTCTTTCCCCTCTTTGCCCTGTTGAGAAAAAAGGGGAAGGGGGGGGGGAAGGGATAGAGTGACTTGGTGGGTACCTGGCATTTAGCCAAGGTCAAACCACCACAGTCTTTTTTGGCGCCCAACGTGGGACTAGACAACGGCAGTTTTATATTAATTGTGCTATAGCTATAGCAGTTAGTAAGCGACAAGCTATTGTGCTGGTCACGGGTTTGTTTATTGCTCTGCTTATCTTTATTTTGCTAAGCTCGGGAACATGCTGGAAGAAATTGGGAACATCATGAGTGGTTTTATTCTGCAAGCTCCCGAAGTACTTATTCATCCTTATGTTAGCTCTTTGATACTGTTCATTAATGCTGTTCGCCTATTGTGGGCTGTGTGGAGCTCGGTAGGTTTTTGGTGTAAGAGAAGGCAAATTTGGGGTGAGAGAATACCAAAATGTGCCCTGAGGCGGCCTGTCCCTGGGTGGCAGGGGGAGTGGAAGGATTTGGGCAGATTCCTAGGACGGTTATCACCTCCTGTAGCCTGGGATCTTACCCCTGAACAGGCAAGCAACCCCGCAAAATTGACACAACACCTGATAGAAGGGTGCCTTGTCTATCCCGATGAAAATCAGCAACTCCTAGCGCTGTACTGGGGCCTGGCCTGTGCTTATCGAGCTGCAGTTCAGTGCTCTCAAAGGACTGTGGTGGAAACGGGAACTCAAACAATAACAACAACAGCAGAGATTGCCCCAGTAGTAAAAAAGAAACAGTGGACAAGGAGAACAACAGGTCCATACCCTCGATTAATAAGGGAGGAGAAAGAAGAGGAAGAAGCGGGTCCTTCAGCAAAGGGGTCAGAAGAGGGAATAACAGAACTCAAACAGGAGGCAGAAACTACCCGGTCCCTGACGTCATCAGAACTGTGAGATCTGCGGAAAGACTGTAGCCGCCAGCCGGGTGAGCGGATTGCTGCCTGGCTGCTTCGATGCTGGGATAATGGGGCTGATGCTCAACAGCTGGAAGGTAAGGAAGCCCAACAGCTGGGTTCCCTTGCTAGAAATCGAGGAATTGAAAGGGGAATTGGAAAAGAAACAGGAATTTGCAGTCTGTGGAGACGGCTCCTTTCAAGTGTTAAAGCAAGATATCCTTTCAAGGAAGATCTTACGGACAACTCCCCAGGGAAGTGGGCTACTGCGGATGAAGGTGTCCAGTACCTGAGAGAATTAGCAGTGCTGGAAGTCATCTATGGTGATCCAGATAATGATGAAGCCCCTAAAAATCCAGAGGATGTCCTGTGCACACGGGCCATGTGGAGGAAGGTGATTAAAGGTGCACCATCCTCGTATTCTGCCGGCTTGGCTGCAATGTACTACCCAGAAATGGATGTGGGAGAAGGACTAAGATGTACACCAACTGTGGAGGCAGTCTCTTCCTGGCTTCAGAACTTTGAAGAGAGTCTTGGTACCTCCTCACCTCTATGGGCGAGTGCCTTAGATGTCAGGAGCACCCCAAGAAATCAGTTCTCTTCCACCCCAGTCAGAGGGAAAGGGAAACCCAGGCGCATGACACGTGGCGAACTTTGGTTCTTCCTGCGTGACCAGGGGGAGGACATGAGGAAGTGGGATGGTCAACCCACCTTCAAGTTGGAAGCTCGTGTACATGAATTGCGAGGCAAGACCCCTGCCAAGAAGAAGACATCCAAGAAGGTTGTTAATGTAGCTGGTGTGAAACCACAAGAAAGTAATCAGCGATCTCCCAGATACAGGAAGACTGACATCACCTCCCTTGGCCCTGATGAAGGAGTCTCCGGCCTGGCACGGCAAGGGTCAGAAAGTGAATACTCTGACCAAGAACAGGAATAGAGGGCCCCTGCCTCCAGCCAGGAGGAGGAAAGGGATGATCAGGTGTGTTGGACAGTGTGGATTTGATGGCGTGGCACATCAAATCCACAGAAGTACCAGGCTTTAATCGACACTGGGGCACAGTGTACATTAATGCCATCAAGTTATAGAGGGGCAGAACCTATCTGGATCTCAGGAGTGACAGGGGGATGTCAAGAACTGTCAGTACTGGAGGCCGAGGTTAGCTTGACCGGGGACAAGTGGGAAAAACATCCCATTGTAACCGGCCCAGAAGCCCCTTGTATCTTGGACATTGACTACCTCAAGAGGGGGTACTTCAAAGACCCAAAAGGATACCGATGTGCTTTTGGTGTGGCCAATGTGAACACAGAGAAGGTCAAACAGTTGTCTAATCTGCCTGGCCTCTCAGAAGATCCTTTTGTTGTAGGACTGTTGCGAGTTGAAGGACAGGTGCCAATTGCTATGAGGACCGTGCACCGACGGCAGTATCGCACGAACCGAGACTCTCTGGCTCCCATCCAAGAACTGATCCGTCAACTGGAGATGCAAGGTGTCATCAGTAAGACACATTCGCCTTTTAATAGCCCAATATGGCCAGTGCAAAAGTCTGACAGAGGGTGGAGGTTGACAGTAGACTATCGTGGCCTGAATGAAGTGACGCCACTACTGAGTGCTGCTGTACCAGATATGTTAGAGCTCCAATATGAACTGGAGTCAAAGGCAGCCAAGTGGTATGCCACAATCGACATTGCCAATGCATTCTTTTCAATTCCTTTGGCAGAAGAGTGCAGGCCACAGTTTGCTTTCACGTGGAGGCGTGTCCAGTATACCTGGAATCGACTGCCCCAGGGGTGGAAGCACAGCCCCACTATTTGTCATGGACTAATTCAAACTGCACTGGAAAAGGGTGATGCCCCTGAACATCTACAATACATCGATGACATCATTGTGTGGGCCAACAAGGCAGAAGAAGTGTTCAAGAAGGGACAAAAAGTAATTGAGATTCTTCTGAGAGCTGGGTTTGCCATAAAGAAAAGCAAGGTCAAGGGACCAGCACAGGAGATTCAGTTCTTGGGAATAAAATGGCAAGATGGACACCGCCATGTGCCTATGGAGGTTGTCAACAAGATAGCAACTATGTCTCCACCGACCAACAAGAAGGAAACGCAAGCTTTCTTAGGACTTGTGGGATTTTGGAGGATGCACATTCCAGGTTATAGTCAGCTGGTGAGCCCTCTCTCTCAAGTAACCCGAAAGAAGAACCATTTTGAGTGGGGTCTTGAGCAACAACAAGCCTTTGAGCACATCAAACAGGAGATAGCTCGGGCGGTAGCTCTTGGGCCTGTTCGGACAGGACCAGCTGTGCAAAATGTACTTTACACATCAACTGGGGAGCATGGCCTCACATGGAGCCTCTGGCAGAAGATACCAGGTGAAACTCGAGGTCGACCATTAGGATTTTGGAGCCAGGGATATTGAGGATCAGAAACCCACTACACTCCAACTGAAAAGGAGATACTGGCAGCATATGAGGGGATTCGAGCCGCTTCCGAAGTTGTTGGTACAGAAGCACAGCTCCTCTTGGCACCGCGATTGCCTGTATTACATTGGATGTTCAAAGGAAACATCCCTTCTACGCACCATGCAACCAGTGCTACCTGGAGTAAATGGGTAGCGTTAATCACGCAACGAGCTCGACTGGGAAAACCCAACCGTCCAGGGATCCTGGAAGAGATCATGGACTGGCCAGAAGGTAGAGATTTTGGAGCACTGCCTGAGGAGGTGGCTCGTGCCCAAGAGGCACCACCATATAACGAGTTACCAGAAGATGAAAGGCAGTATGCTCTGTTTACTGATGGATCCTGTCGTGTGGTAGGAAACCATCGGAAGTGGAAAGCTGCTGTGTGGAGTCCCACAAGACAAGTCGTTGAGGCCACTGAAGGAGAGGGCGAGTCAAGTCAGTTTGCAGAAGTAAAAGCGATCCAACTAGCCCTAAAGATTGCTGAACGAGAAAAGTGGCCAGTACTGTATCTCTACACTGACTCCTGGATGGTGGCTAACGCCCTGTGGGGGTGGCTACAGGAGTGGAAGAAGACCAATTGGCAGCGCAGAGGTAAACCCATCTGGGCTGCTGCATTGTGGCAGGACATCGCTGCCTGAGTGGAAAACGTGGCTCTGAAGGTACGTCACGTAGATGCTCACATGCCCAAAAGCCGTGCCACCGAAGAACATCAGAACAATGAGCAAGTAGACAAGGCTGCCAAAATTGAAGTAGCTCAGCTGGACCTGGACTGGGAGCGCAAGGGTGAGCTCTTTGTAGCTCGATGGGCCCATGAAACATCCGGGCACCTTGGGAGAGATGCAACGTACAGATGGGCTCGTGATCGAGGGGTGGACCTGACCATGGAGGCCATCTCACAGGTCACTCATGAATGTGAAACATGTGCTGCAATCAAGCGAGCCACACGAGTAAAGTCTCCCTGGAACAGAGGGCGATGGCTGAGTTTTCAATATGGTGAGGCCTGGCAAATTGACTATATTGGACCATTGCCACGAACACGCCAAGGCAAGCGCTACATACTCACCATGGTGGAAGCAACTACTGGTTGGCTCGAAACGTACCCTGTAAATCATGCCACTGCCCGAAATACCATCTTAGGTCTTGAAAGGCAAATTTTATGGCGACATGGTACTCCTGAAAGAATCGAATCAGACAACAGGACCCATTTTCGAAATAATCTGATAAACTCCTGGGCAAAGAAACACGGCATTGAGTGGGTGTATCACATCCCTTATTACCCACAAGCGTCTGGAAAGATTGAAAGATACAATGGACTGTTGAAGACTATGTTGAGAGCATTGGACAATGGGGGATGGAAGCACTGGGATATAAATTTAGCAGAAGCCACTTGGCTAATTAGCACCAGAGGATCTGTTAACCATCCTGGTCCTGCCCAAACAAATCCCCTTCATACTATGGGAGGAGATAAGGTCCCTGTAGTACACACAGGGAAATGGCTGGGGAAGGCAGTGTGGATTGCTCCTCCCTTGGGAAAAGGCAAGCCTACTCGTGGGATTGTTTTTGCTCAGGGACCTGGATGTACTTGGTGGGTAATGCAGGAGAATGGGGCTACTCAGTGTGTGCCTCAAGGAGATTTAACCTTGGGGGGAAAATAATCTGTGGGGTGAGTTGTATGTTGCAGGAAGTGATGGAGGAAGTAGGAACGACGAAGAGTGAACCAGATACGTGCGATGATGACCCAAACCTAGCCGGTGCTGGAGTCCAACAGTCAAACATACTGCTCCTATCCTGAACATCCATCTTGACAGATGGGAGCCAAGTCACTGAATATCTGGAGGAGTGAAGAAAGCTTACGGAATGGATAAATGAGTGTTATGTGGGACCTGGGCATGACGTAAATGGTATGGAATAAGGGGTGGAGACTGTACTGGGTCTGGCTGAGCCGGAATTGGTTTTCCCCTGTCGCAGCCCTCATGGTGCTGTGTTTTATGTTGGGAGCTGGCAGGGTGTTGATAGCACACTGGTGGTGTGGCTACTGCTGAGTAGTGCTTACACAGCACCAAGGCTCTTTCTGACATTTCCCCCCCACAGTGGGACGGGGTGGGCAAGATCTTGGGAGGGGACACAACCAGGACAGCTGACCCGAACTGACCAAAGGGATATTCCAGACCATATGACGTCTGCTCAGTATAAAGCTGGGAGAAAGGAGGAAGGGGGTGGGGTCACCCTTGGTCCTCTGAGGCAACCGCTACGCGTATTGGAGCCCTGCTTCCTGAGAAGGCCCGACATCGCCTGTTCATGGGAAGTAGAGAATAAATCTGTTTTTTTTTTTTTTTTTGCTTCCGCATGCGGACCTTTGCTTCGCTTTGCTTATATTAAAACTGCTTTTGTTTTACCCACAAGGGTTGTTTTTTTTTCCTATCTTACTTTTCTTTCCCCTCTTTGCCCTGTTGAGAAAAAAGGGGAAGGGGGGGGGGAAGGGATAGAGTGACTTGGTGGGTACCTGGCATTTAGCCAAGGTCAAACCACCACAGCCTGAAAGTCTTTTTCATATGTTCCGCCCCCGTCTCCTCCTAGTTGCGTCTGCGCAGTGTGTCCCGGTGGTCATGGGCTGGGGTCGCAGAGTTGAAGTAGCTCCTCTGGGCTCAAACCAGGACAGCTGCCTTTGACCTTCACATCTCCAATGACCCCTTCCTTGTATGGGTGTATGAGTTCCAATGGAGCACCTCTCCTCATTGACTACTCTATGACTTGGTTCAGGTAGTTGCCATTGATGCTCTCCAGGAACCTCCTGGATTGCTTATGCCCTGCTGTGTTTTCCCTCCAGCAGATATTGGGGTGGTTGAAGTCCCTCATGAGGACCAGGGCCTGTGACCGTGAGGCTACTTCTAGCTGTCTGTAGAAGGCTTCATCCTCTTGTTCTTCCTTGTCAGGCAGCCTATAGCAGACACCCACGACAGTGTCACCCATACTGGTCTGCTCTTTAATCCTTACCCATAAGCTCTCAGTTGGCTCCTCATCCATCCCCAGGCAAAGCTCCATACATTCCAGCTGTTGTCTCACATAAAGGGCAACTCCTCCTCCTCGTCTTCCCAGCCTCTCCTGATTTTGTGATCCCTTCCTGTCACATCATGTGCATAGAAGTACGCAGCCTGAGTATACATCATAGACCCTTTAAAGTTTTTACCCATGAAGCTAGGCTCCTGCCTTCCCCAAGCTTTGGGTATTGAGGCCTGCAAAGGTTATTTTAGAGTTGCTGAAAATCAAAGTTATGTGTGATACATAGAAATGACCACTTTCCTTGCAAATTATTTACTTATAGCAACATATGATGATTTCTGAACGTTGCCTAAGAATCCTGCTTACCCAGACTGTTTTGTGAATTCAGTGTAGCTTACCAGATAGTTTGGGGATTGGCTATGATAAGAAAGTAGCAGGTAGCCCTGGGGTATGAATTAAAAAGACAACTCACTGATAGCAGGCTCAAAGCCCTCAATGGGCACTTACTCAAAGCCCTCAATGGGCACTTAGACAAACTTAAACTTGAACAAGAGGACTCAGAGATGTTATCTAGGGAGGATGATCTCGCAGATTTAGGAAGAAGACACCTGGACTTTGCTTCACAGCGCATGCCCTGGAAAGATCGGACACCATGAAGAGGACCACGTACTTCTTCCCTTGACCACCAAAGACCCTCACCCTATTTCTACTACGCATGCTCAGACTATGCAAATGAGTTCCGAGAAATAATTATAATAATCACGCCTATTCCCCAAACTAATTGTAATAACCCGGCCTTTCCTAATGAATGTGTATGCTTTGGTGTAATAAATATTTGGCTACTTGCCACAGACGGTGTGCAAGCTTTGTGGAGAAATCCCCTTGCACCCTGGCCGGAATAAACATACCCACTTTATAACTCTATCCGAGTTGTAGAGTTTGTTTCCGTATGTCATGTGGGCCCTCTTCTACCACCAGAATATTATGGGGTGGTGAACATTTCAAAAAGCTGCAGCTGACTGACTGAGGTGGAGAAGTCAGAAGTGTGCAGTGACTTGTCTGCATTCTTGTCTGGGCCTGCAGCAGCTAAAGAAAGGAGAACAGAAATAGAAGTGACAGTAGCGTTCAAGGAAAAAAAAAGGAAAAAGCCTGGAGAAGGCTGACTGGCAACCAACTCTCCTCGTGCCTTTTTAATAAAGTTTCTCTGTACTTGAGTTAAAAAGATTGTCCAGTGTTTCATTTCATAGATGTGTGAAGTAGCAGTGTCGGTAGACATGGCTGTGCCACTGCTTCTGTTAAAAGAGATTTACTATGCTCCTGGGGAGGTGGGAAGCTTTGGGGTACTGACAGAGCAGCCATAAAGGCGACCTGGTAAATGTTATAAGTAGATTTCTCAAATTGATGTGAGTCAGAGTCAATCAAAATTTCAATTGTTTATTTAGCAAGCGGCAATAAGCAAAACAGCGCTGGGCGGCCGGGGAGTCCCTGCTCCACCAACGGCGCGCACCCACTTCCCGAGGGTCCGTCTTTTTTATATCCTCCGCCTTCCGTTATCGGGTCTCTCTGAGAGGTGTACCCTGCGTCTGCGCACTTTGCAGCTAGGGGGTTGCTCCATCCGGGTCTTCCTCACGTCACCAGCTCCTCGTATTTCCTGCTTTCCTGAGAGTGGCTCACAAAGCTTTTGTTTATACCTTACAGAATATAGACACTACCCCTTTTTTTTTTTTTTTTTTTCTTCTTCTTCTCCCCTTTGTCTTTCTCCCCTTTGTTCTTCTTCCCTTTGTCCCTCTTTTCAGTCTTTTGCCTAGTAGGAGTCCTTGCTTCAGCATTTCAACTTAGATAAGCACTTGCAGTCAGTTAGTCGTTACACAGTGTAATAGTTAAGATTAAGCTTAGGCCTACATAGTTTATGGAATAACATGTCACGAGCTCCCAGTATCTTTAATGGAATTTGATGAACAAACAGTTTACTGTCTATCACAATCCCCCCTTTTTCTTTTTATCATTTTGTTCATCAAATCGTTGTCATTCTTGTTGATTTAATAGGAGAGGTTTGTTTTTTTTTTTAATTTAAAGTCATTATTTAATCGGTTGTTTTTGGTTTTAATGAGTATTGGATGGGTGACAGATATCAGATATGTTACCCATTGTATCATTCTCCAAGTTATGACATATAATATTATTGACAAAGTCAAACTGATTAAGATTAATATCAAGAGAACCACAATGGGGTGACACAACTTGTTTAAGATGTCTGTAGCAGTAGGTGACTATCCAAAAAGGGTGTCCCACCAATTATGTTCTGTATTCTTTTTTTTGTTTTTTCCAAGACTCGGTGTATTTCTTCTACATTGTGATGAACAGTTATTAGAGTTTTCTGTCCGTTTTATCTAACTTTCTTTAAAATTCTAACTAAGTCTTTGTGTTGAAGTAACTGTCTAACCAAAGTGAGGTTCATTCCAATGGGTGTAGGTTGTAGATTATGTATTAATGTATAATTGGATTGTAGGAGTTGGTAAGACATGACTGGGGTTAAATAGGAAAAGTCACATCTGATTATCTTTGTGAAATTGTAAACACAGAGATTTGAATAATTTTTTTTTTCTCTACTATGACCTTGTTTACGGTTAAGAATTCACAAACCATCCTTAAACATACACAACTTTTGTCAATATATAAGTATTGTTTTAGGATTGTCATTGGGATGGACTTCAAAGTGACAAATATTTTGTTTGGTATCTAAACAAATATCTTGTGTCTCAATTGCATTGTCTTCACAAATGAATCCTTGTTGTTCTCGTACAATGTAAGATTCTAGATTGACAGTTTGCCATTTTTCGTTTACCTTTCGGGCCCATACTCTATGCTCAGAAGGATAGAGTATGGTCCCGTTGTGATTCAGCTCTAATGTAATGACAGGATAAATTTGGTATATGGTGGCATTGTAAGTAGTGAGTATAAAGGTAGTAGTTGTGTTTGTGATGGGGTCATAGGTAAAGTTTACTAGGTTCCACCAGGATTGGAGTTTCTTTTCAAAATTAGTAGCACTGTCCCAAATTATTCTTCGAATTTCAGTAGGAAGAATACCTTCTTCACCTTCTCTTATAATTGAGGTAGCTATCGACTGCATCCATATTTGAGTCTAGATGCAGCTGAGAGTTAAAGAGAGGTTATTTTGGAGTACACTGAGTGTATCTGTAATCAATTCATGATCTTTTATATTTACTTTTTCCCTTTTTGGTAATATATTTGACAATAGTCATTGGTTAGTTCCCAAAGTCCATAAGGAAGATTGCAAAGGTCTTTGTATATTATTTAAATCACTAATTGAGGTAGTCAATTTGTTCATTATCACCTCCGAATCAACACTATTTAAAACTCCCAATCCTGTTCCCAAAGTACCGGTTAAGTCTCTCTGCGTTCTTTTTGTGTGAGGAGTTTGTTTTTGCAGCCAGGTTGTTCATCCCTCGTAAGAAGTCTTTAGGAAAGGTGAACAGGTTGTCTGAATATTTGAAACATTATTTTGCATCAGCAATTCAACTTGTTTGAGAGACCACGCCGGGTTAAACAGCATTTGTTGTTGACCTGTATTTCTAATTGCATATGGTCTAATTTCAAAAATTTTTGGGTTAAGCACGACTGTTGGTTGTGTTGGAACAGTATGAGTAGTCTGAGTAGTCTCTTTGGGAGTGTGGGTTGTGGTTGTTGTAGTTTCTTCCTGTATGTTCAATGGAGATCAGAAAGATATAGTTTGATCTCCTGACTTGGTTCCTCTCAAACAAACTATGGACACTGGTTGGGTTGCAGTAAATGCATACCAACAGGCCTCTGACTCACAATGGGTTTGAGTTAATTTAGATTCTGTTTTGTCTCTGATAATGATTTGAGTAAAAGGGGGTTGACGGACGGTTTGAATTAAAGGGTGTCGACTTATTATCACATTTACATTGAATACTCTGCAGTCTATCTGTATCTCATCTCCTTTTTTAGCTGTTTAGGTATGGGATGAATTCTCCCATTTATATGTTTGGAGTGTTAGGTTATTGCTTAGTATGGTAGTTGCTAACTCTGTCCCATACAAATCTGCATCCATACTTCCTGTATGTCCATAATAAGCATCTGTCTAAGGTGATATAATTTGGTTAGTTAGGGTATGTTCAAAAGGTTGGTGGGATTGGTTAGTCGTTCTAGTCCATTCTGGTAGTGTGTTTATTGTAGTTAATACACTTAGCCAGACTATCCAATAGCTCCAATAGAAGGCTGGCGGGATTCTATAGATTTGTATTTTATTTTTTTTTTTTTAGTCTCTTTTGTATCGGGGTGTCTGACACTCTCGTCTGGTCCTTCTCCCTTAGAGGTCCTTTTTTCTTCAGAGTAGGGTAGTAAAGTTTTCCCCACTTTGGTACGTCTCTGCCTCCTCTGCCTACTCTGTTGCTTAGAGCAGCAGGGTGTTCCATCTTCTCGGCAGCAGCCGTATTCTTCAGGGGTACGTTTGCCTCTACTCCAGGACACATAGGTCTCCCAGTTTTATCTTTGACCTCGGGTTCACGACAGGGGACCCAGGGGATGTGTTTTCTACAGATCACCCTTAGGATCTGAGGGTGTTATTCAGTAGGTCAATTAGAGTGAGTGCACTCTCTTTCAGGATTTATCCCTTTAGTAAATATTTTCCACCAAGTTTTAGAATCTTCAATTATTTTCTTGTTTTTACTCCAATTTTAGGGCCTGATTAGTTAATCTTCATTCTTGTTAATAATACTGATTACAACTAGATCGGAGATTTATTCCATGTGCATTATGAATCCCCCAGCCTTCTTTACATACATTACACTTTATGTATATAAAAGGAAAACAAATACAAGTTTCAATTGGACAAAATATTAGGGTCTCACTCATCGAGTCCTTCGTAGGTTCTTATCTCACAATGTGTAGAGAGTTCTTTCAGGTTTTCCGAAGGGTGACTCGTAGATCCCCAGGAGGGCTGGTCACTTTCCAGGCCGGATCCTGTATAGGTCCCTTTACTCGGCTTGTGTGTGTCCACCCCTTCTCAGCAGTCCGAACAGCAGTTTCTGTAGTGATAAGAGCAACATAGGGTCCTTCCCAACGGGGGGTCAAAGAAGATTCTTTCCATGATTTGGTTAGTATTTTATCTCCTGGTTGGATTTGATGCATGGTCACATCCAATGGAGGCCTTTGTACTACCATCCCCTGGGCCTGTAGTTGTTTTCTCCTTGTCATTAGTTGTATCAGGTAGGATTTTATCTTTAATTCTTTAAGTTGGGGGTGATCTGGTGGTATTTCTAAATCATAGGGCATCCCATATAACATTTCGAAGGGAGAAATATTTACATTGGTTAGGGGTTGAGTTTTGATATTTAACAATGTTAAAGGGAGACACTTTATCCATGACATTTTGGTTTCTAACATCAATTTGGTAAGTTTGTGGGTGTGTGTTTTTTTTTGTTTTTTTTTTTCCATTCATGCGTTCAACTTTTCCTGAGTTCTGCGAGTGCCACGGGGTATGGTATTGTCACTGTGTACCCAGGGCAGTCAAAGTCTCTTTGGTTACTCTGGATACAAAGTGTGGACCCCTATCTGAGTCTATTGTTTCTATTGTTTCATACCGAGGTATAATTTCTTGAAGTAATATTCTTGTTACTGTGTGAGCTGTGGCTCAGGTTGTGGGAAAGGCTTCTACAAATTGGGTTAAATGATTTATAATTATTAATAGGTATTTATACCTCCCCACCTTTGGTAATTCAGCAAAGTCTATTTGTATTTTTGCAAAAGGTTTATGAGTCAATTCTCGCCCCCCATATACTTGTTTTCTTATTTGATGTTTATTTATTTTTTGACAAACAAGACATTCTCCTATCACTCGTTTGGCTATATCATATATCCCAATGCACATGTATTTAGTTGTAAATTGATTCACTAATGCCTGAGTTCCCCAATGAGTGTTTTTATGGAATTGCTGTATTATCTTGGTAGTTATGGGTTTTGGGAGAACTTCTCGGTCGTCCGGGAGTTCTCATTTTCCATTAGCTTTCTGTTTAATCCTCATTTGATTTAATTTTGTTTGTTCTTGAATAGTAAAGTTTAAAGTTTCATAGGATTTTCCATGGAAAAAGCACTACTTAAACCCTGGTCTTTCACATACACATTCTATGCCGTCTACTCCGTATTCTTTCCAGCAACCATAACAGGGGAGGTAATTATCTCCACAATTAACACACCGCTTTCTGGTCTCTATCGGATCATCCAAGTCCAGTGCTAATAGCGCTGCTCTCTTTACCTCTTGATCAGCAAGGTTATTTCCCCGTACTAAAGGATTGAGTCCCCTCTAGTGTCCCTTTAAGTGTACTACCGTAATTTCGCTGGGTCCTCGTATAGCTTGTAAAATTTGTGATATTAACTCCTGATGTACTAGGTCCTTCCCCCGAGAATTGATTAAGTCTCTCTTTTCCCATATTTTTCAAAGGTATGTACTACTCCGAAGGCATATCTAGAATCGGTATATATAGTTCCCACTTTTTCTTTTAGTAATTGTAAAGCCTTTAATACTGCATATCATTCGTATGCCTGTGCATATTCACTTTCTTTCAAACTAAAGGGTTCCTTTGAATTGACATAAATGTTTAAGGCTTGACAGACCCACTCTTCAAAGGACCCAAAAAAAAAAAAAACCCAGGCCAATAGAGATGGTCGCCCCTGATTTGTTTCCCTTCCCGAACCTCCATATAATAATAAATCATTTCTACTTTGTCCTTACCCCGCCTAAAGGGGTAATTTTCCCAATGGTTCAACATCAAGCCTAAAGGGCTATCTGGTGGTATTTGGGGGTACCTCACCTCGGGTCCCAAATCACCCATGGGATCAGAAGGCTTGCTTTTCTTCTGTCCCATCTTCCGGAGCGCCTTCACACACTCACACAATTCGCTTCCCCCTTTTCGTGACCCAGTCCCTCGCGGGATATGGGAACTGCACTACCGAGGGGTCCGCACTCGCTTCGCCCTGCTGGGCGTCTCACACACCACGCTCCGGGAAACCCAACCCCAACCGAACGGTAACCGGCCTATACTCACGCAACCCTGCGTCTTCGTCCGGGGCTTCGTGCACAAAGATTACGGGGTTACCGGTATTCTTTTGCTTGTTGCCGAGTTTTGGAGTTCGTCGGTAGAGGGCATGATGTGATAGCACTCAGCCGGGGCCGCTGAACTCAGCGGGGCGCGCCTCCTTGTATGGGGCTTCCCACCAGATTGCCTCTATCCGAGTCACGGCACCAATTTTGTTATAAGTAGATTTCTCAAATTGATGTGAGTCAGAGTCAATCAAAATTTCAATTGTTTATTTAGCAAGCGGCAATAAGCAAAACAGCGCTGGGCGGCCGGGGAGTCCCTGCTCCACCAACGGCGCGCACTCACTTCCCGAGGGTCCGTCTTTTTTATATCCTCCGCCTTCCGTTATCGGGTCTCTCTGAGAGGTGTATCCTGCGTCTGCGCACTTTGCAGTTAGGGGGTCGTTCCATCCGGGTCTTCCTCACGTCACCAACTCCTCGTATTTCCTGCTTTCCTGAGAGTGGCTCACAAAGCTTTTGTTTATATCTTACAGAATATAGACACTACCCCTTTTTTTTTTTTTTTTTTTCCTTCTTCTTCTCCCCTTTGTCTTTCTCCCCTTTGTTCTTCTTCCCTTTGTCCCTCTTTTCAGTCTTTTGCCTAGTAGGAGTCCTTGCTTCAGCATTTCAACTTAGATAAGCACTTGCAGTCAGTTAGTCGTTACACAGTGTAATAGTTAAGATTAAGCTTAGGCCTACATAGTTTATGGAATAACATGTCACGAGCTCCCAGTATCTTTAATGGAATTTGATGAACAAACAGTTTACTGTCTATCACAGTAAACATACTGACAGAGGATATCTCCTTAAATGGGAAAACCTCCTTGATGGGGAGTAGTTGGTAGGACAAAGAAACCTTGATGGGTGCAGGACAAAGAAACCCTGGATTTATTAAAATTAAAATTCCAAACCATTAGGCACTTGAGTGCCAAACCCTTGGATGCAAAACTCCACAGTCTTTATAGATAAAATACCAACTGAGGGGTCTAGCACCTTTTTATTACAGGCCGCACATAAATTACCTAAAAGTGCCTTGACTCATGTACAACAATATCATATTAGCTCCAAAGCCTCGCTAGTCAAAACTACTCTTATTCAGGATTAAGAACGACAAGGTATTATTCAGAAAACTAATTGCCTGTATAACTACCCTGTGCGGCCTGTCCAGAAGCCTAACGGCACCTGGCATTTGACAGTAGATTATCGTAAACTGAGTGAAAATACTGGACCCTTACACCCTGCCGTCCCATGTATCACAGATCCTGTTTTCACTACAGAGCAAGCAGTCCATCCTTGGATGGTGGTCCTGGATGTAAAGGATATGCTTTTCATGGTCCCATTACAACCTGAGGACCTAGAGAGATTCGCTTTCACTCGGGGTGGAACACAGTACACGTTTACTACATTACCCCAAGGATTCAAACATAGCCCTACATTGTCACATCAGGCTTTAGCTCAGGAAATAGAACAAGTCCCACAGGAACCAGGGGTGATAGTATATCAATATATAGATGACATTTTAATTGGAGGGGATTCCCTCAATAAGGTCCAAATAATGCGTGATCGCATCCTGGTCCATCTGGAAAATAAGGGAATTACTATCCCTGAAGCTAAATGACAGGAACCTAGCCAAACAGTTCGATTTTTAGGTATAACTTGGTAAAGTGTCAGGCAGTATATTCCCTCTGACACCTTGCAACAAACATCTGAGTTGAGCTCACTTTCCAATAAGAAGTTGCTCCAACAAGTCCTGGGAACTTTAGGATTCTGGCGAGCCCATATTACAAGGTTTAGTGTAATTGCTCAACCCTTATACGATCTGTTGAAGAACCATGCTACCTGGGAATGGACAGTTACTCGTCAAGAGGCGCTTCGTTTATTAATACGCAATTGTTTTAGAAAATCAGGCTGCGGGCCCAGTAATACCAGGGGCCCCCTGTAGCCTATATATAGGACTCACAGACAAAGGATATCTGTGGGGATGAAATCCTGTGCAGGCCACAGGAGACAAGACCACAGACAATCAATAGGATTGGAAGTCAAGCTCAAAGCTTTATTAGCAAGCAAGCCCTTATATACTCTTGTGCCTTCTAAAAATAGCAGCAAGCCCTTATATACTGTTGTGCATTCTAAAAATAGCTCCCCTCGGTACTTTCCACAAACATTGCTACCTGCACACAGCCAGTAGATAAGTTCCTGCTTTTGCAATTCCAAAAGGTCCCTTCTTTATCAGTTTCTTCCTTAACGAGCACATTCTTTTCTTCTGGCCTTCTTGTAACTATTTCTTGTTTTCAGACGTCGTTAATCTTCTGACCCGAGTGCTGGTTGTACTTTTCCATTGTCAGTGTGGGCGGAAAGTTCAGCAAGCCAGCATGTGCACCCACATCTCCCCCCTTTCTTTTTATTAAAGCCTCCCTGCTATTTTGCACACAAGACAGACAACATCTCATTAAAACAGGAAGACAACATATCAATAATCCCACTATTATTATTGGTCCTGCTAACATTCTCAAAAGCTCTGTAATCCACTTTGGCTACCCTAGACTTCCTAAAAACTCATGCAAAGGAGAAGAAACTTGCTGAATCTTATGCATATTATCTTGCAGTTGCTGAAGCTGATTAGATATCGACTGAGAGTGATCAGAAAGGTTCATACAACACATGCCCTCAAATTCTTCACATCCATGTCCTTGTGCCAGTAACAAAAATCTATAGCCGCTCTATTCTGCAAAACAGCATGCCTTACACTATCTACATCCATCAACAAATTACTTATTATAGTAGATGTTAAATTAAATTGTTTTACACTCCAACAAGCCATTTTATTCAAGGTGGATAGGGCTTTTGCAACCCCTACTCCTGGGGCCAAGAGAGAGGCAGCAATAATCTCTCCAGGCCCCCATAATTCCACTTGGTCTCGGCAATCTGGGGTGAGTTCATGATGTGTTATGGCCCATTTTGATCTTTGATGTTTTTTAAGGTTTCTTATACTAGGGGCAAATAAAGTCAGCCTTCCCAGGTAGCACGGACCTCCAACTACTTTGGCAGGAATCCCTCCCCACGCTCAATCCCCACATATTAAAAAATACCCAGGTGGTAACCTTTTAGCTGAACCATTATTCCATATTCCTCCTTCTTCAAGATGTAGGCCCATTTTAGAAGCGTGCTGACCATCACAAAACCAAGTTTTATTTATGCGTATTGCGACAGGAGTCACATTCTGCCAGCCTTCCCATTTCGATCAATTTTCCCAACCCCAGCGAGCCCACAGTGTATCCCTCCCCCCAACTCGTATACATCCCCAGGGCTGATTCTGTGTGTTATTTCCACTTACTGGGGGAAGAGAGCCTCTCAGCTCTAACTCTTGTAACGGAAGAGGAGCTGTCTGATTAAGATAATTCACAATATGTCCCTGTAGCATAGGAAAGCCTGCTTGTGGGCAACTTTTTGTTGCCTGTACTGTGTTGTTATACAATGCCCAACACGTCCCGTTAACGTCTTCAGTTCCCTTATTTATTCTTGCCATATTTTTAACAAACCCTTTAAAGTCCTGAGCGCTAAAATATGGCATACTAAACAAACAGGTCCGAAATGGGTCGGTAGCAGTTGCTAAACCTAGGCAAAATGCCTCCTGTCCTGATTGATTTGCCCAGGTTACCCAGAAATTCTTCCACGGGTCAATTGAACTAATTCCCCATAGTCCCTGGCCCATTCCGCCATACAGCGGCAGCAACTTCTCACAGCTTAGTACTTTTCCACAGTTCAGTGTTGCAGCTGTCCACTGTTTTTCTCTGCCACCTTGGCACAACTCAGCAGTTTCTTATCTATCTTCCAAGGCCTGTTCTTCATCAAAGCCTAGCTATTGCTCAGAGGCTGTGTAAGGCTGACAGGCCGATGCCTCCCAATCCCCTTTCTTTGTTTTGCAGCTGCACCTGCAAGAGTAGTTTCAAGACTTTATCAATTAAGGGTTAGGCAAACTTAAATAAACAGTAAGGAAAATACGGAATAGCACACTTACTTAATGGGGTACTAACATTCAGATCCACAATTGCTGGAGAACCCTGGATGCAGCGAGAATTTAGAGTGCCCTTCCTCGCAAACCGGAAATCCTACGCGATGTGTCCATCCGTAGGTGAGGCATCCAACATCGCTGCAAGCAGGTCCAGCCTCTAAATCAACAGGCCAAAATAACTGGCAATTTTCTTTGAGCGGAAACATCTGATCTCATCCTCCTGTTGGGTTCCACCCAGAGCCTGGCCACAATTCAAGGGGGAAAACCAAGGGAGTTTCTAATAAGGTTAAACACTTGAGTTCCTAATTCTTAATATTGCTAAACAAAGAAAGTTGAATACACACATTCTTATAGCATTTCATCCTTATTAATAACTACATTTTGTCTAAGCTACATCTTTCACTAGTGACTATATATTTCATTAAGGAGTTGCAATTACTGTTAACATTTTCTCTTAAAAGAGTTGGCAACTGTAGTGTGATTAAGGACCGAGATAGCGTATTTGGTCCTATTGCAGTAGCAAGCATTGCCCATACATTCTGCTTAAATGATCAGTCGAAGAGACCGCAAGCTGTCGGCACAGGGGCATCCACAGCACCCACAGCCGGCTCCTGAGTGTCCACCAAAAGCTGCCTCTCACGCCTCAGGTATGGTCGCACAGAACTTGCCGGTAACCACCGGGGACCGTGACCTGTGGAGACACAAGCATAACCTCTTCCCCAGGTTATTAAAGGATATGGTCCTTCCCAGTTACCACTTTCCAGGTTTTTTGCTAACACTTGAGCCTTGCCCTGGACTTCTTGTTGATCTGGTATCTGTGACGAGAAGTAACGCAATATTGGTGGCACCTGTGAGACAGGGGAAATGTTTAAAAAGTTCATGACATATAATGCCTCATTTGGCCTTTCATGAGGTGTAGATTGATACCCTCCATCTCCCCCTTTTTGTTGTTGCAATAGATGCTTTAGCGTGCCATGCGTAAGCTCCACAATGGCCTGTCCGGTCGGTGAGTGGGGAATGCCGGTCAGATGCTTGACTCCCCACTGTATGGCAGGACGCAAACACTGGTCCAGAAAAGGTATCAACAGACACATGTACATATTTTAACATTCCAAATGCAGCAAAGTGAGTGACATCAGATTGCCATAATTCTAAAGAGGCGAGTCCTCGAGGGTTGACACCACTAGCTGTTGAAGAGAGGGAGTCCTTCTGGCATTCAGGGCAAGTCGCGATGATGTCTTTAGCCTGACGCCTTGATAAAGAAAACTGGTTTTGTATTGCTCTGGCATTTTGGTGGAAAAAATGCATGTGAAACCGAGCTTGCTCAAAGACATTTGTATTAGCCACTGTAACATGTGCATAGTAACCGGAACAATGATACACACAGGTTCCTGACCAGCAAGTAATAGTAGGCGCTGCCTACCTTTCATGATCAGTTTGGCAAACATTTCTGGATGAGTAGTGACTGTCTTGTGCATTTGGTGTGATAGAACAAAAATCCATTCAATAATAGCAAGAGGGTTAATAAGTGTTTTATCCTACTGAAACAGCAGAGCATATGTCTGCCCTGGAGGATTAAATAATATCAGTTGATATGGATGGCCGGGCACACATCAAGATGCTTGTCTTTCTGAGATGGCATTAGCTACAAGGTGGAGATCTTGTTTCGCTTTCTCTGTAAGTACTCTGGGTGATGTCAGTGAAGGATCTCCTCGCAAAATATCAAACAAGCTATGCAGATCATCATTAGTTAGGCCCAACAACGGCCGTATCCAATTTATGGCTCCCAACAGTTTCTGTCAATCATTTAAAGTCTTAACATCAGTTTTAAGTTCAACCTGTTGCGGGACAATGGTCTGTTCACAAATTCTCCACCCCAGGTACTGCCACGGTGATGATCGCTGTACCTTTTCAGGTGCTATTTGTCACCCCATTTGAGATACTGAGTCTTTGGTTAAAGCAAGAGGCTTTTCCATGATCTCCTGTGTTTCTGCTGCTCTAAGGATGTCATCCATATAATGATATATAACAGCCTGGGGGACCTGCATTCTAACAGGGCTCAAAGCCTTTGCAACTGACACATCGTGGGACTATTTTTCATGCATTCTGGCAAAACAACCCAGTGGTACCGTCTTGCAGGTTCACTGACATTAATACTGGGAATAGAAAAGGCAAATTTGGGTGCATCATCCGGATGCAAGGGAATGGTAAAAAAAAATTTAGATCAATTATTACAAGATGCCCGTTTCGGGGAATCACTGTTGGGGAGGGCATTCCTGGCTGTAACGTACCCATATCCTCCATGGCATCATTAATATGTTTGAGATCATGTAAAAGTCACCATTTACCACTTTTCTTTAAAATAACAAACACCAGGGAGTTCCAAGGACTGGTGGTAGGTACGATATGTCTTGCACTTAACTGTTCCTGAACTAAATCATTAAGGTGGCACAACTTTTCCATTGGTAAAGGGCATTGATCCACCCACACAGGTGATTCTGTTTTCCAGGTTAGTTTCAGGGTGGGTTTAGGGGTGGGTTGTGCTGCAGTGGCCCTTAAGACAAATTTGATCCAATTTGAGTTCCCCACCGAGCCATACAGTCACGACCCCATGATGTAATAGGGGTTTCCAATATAAATGGATGAATATTTGCTACCCAGTTTACTGGGCCCCTTACATGAATGAGATCTTTGTTTTGAAATGTTACAGCATGACCACCAACCCCGAAAAGCACTTGAGTTACCCGAGCTAACAGCCAATCTGCTCACAGATATTACGGTCACATCCATGCCAGTATCTAAAATGCCTGTCAGTTCAACAGATTCTTCTGCTTTAGTGAGGGCACATTTTAACAGAGGTCGACCTTGTGTCACTGTCTGAGCCCAAAATATTTGAGGAGTACCTGCTGATCCAAATCCTGAGTCACCCCGGCTTCTCGGCATACTATTAGGGGGAGCCGCAGTAAAATAAACAAGCTGAGCAATTTTTGACCCTTTTGTTACTGAACACGGGGGTCCAGGGGTCCAGGCCATAATTCTGATTTCCCCTTCATAATCGGCATCTATGACCTCTGGTAAAACGAACAACCCCTGTAAGGTTGTAGATGATCTTCTGACAATATCCCCCTCAGGCAGATGGTACAAAGGTGCCCTCTCCCCACAGAGTATGCACCTAAATTCAAGACAACAATTAACACATAATTACTGCCTCCTGCTAGAGGAGATATTTCACCTATGACACTTCAAACACTGAGCCCGAACAAACAGGCAGCACCGATGACCCAGCGGGCGGGCACTAGGGCGCTCTGTACTAAGGAATGTTCCCTCGTCCTGCACTACCCCCCTACTGGTACAGAGTCTGCCCTGCGCTTCGTTCCTCTGCGGCCGCTTCCCTCGCGGGATAACGGAACTGCGGGTCAGAGAACTCCGCACTCCGCAGCTGCAGCTGGGCTGCGTCTCACACCCGCAGAACAGTCACACACCCACACAAAGGGGCCCTTACACTTATTACTCACACAACATCAAATGACAAATACTACAAACATCAAAACACCATTAAGAATATATAAAGCCATTGCTTGTTGATTATGTGGTGCGTCCAGAAAATTCCCCCTTCTTTGTTTTTAAATCAAGCCTTTAGTGCACTGACCATCAGAAAGGTTTAAAGTTAGTCCTTTCAGAATTGACAAGGGACTCCGCATCACAGTGTCAGCACCTTCTGTAAAAACTGCCACTTTTGGTGTTTGGGGGAGGCGGGACGGACGATTGCGCGGTGCCAGATGGCCGCAGGCAGTCGCTCCGCAGCGGGGGGGCTTGGGGCCGCCCGGGGCCGCCACCACCAACTCCGCACTTTAAGAGTGTCCGAAACCAACTTCTAAGTGGTCGCTAGCTCACTGGCATGCTGATCCCCCTTGGAAATGGCATCCCACAACTGTTCACCTATTTCAGCCCATTTTGCTGGTTCAAAGGCTGTGAGGGTATCGGCAGGATAGCCGTGGTTTCTGCACCATTTAAGTAACCTTCGTACAGAAGTTTCCTTATAAGTTATCCCTCTCTTAGAGTATAAGTTATCCCTCTCTTAGAGAGTATATGCAGCAGGAGTCTGACAGTGGCCGTCTCCTCTGCAGACTTGTTCTGCCCCATGCTGCCCCCGATTGATCACCTCTCCCGGGTGATTTTCCGTCGATCGACTCTTCTCCTACCTCCCTGTCACACCCCGCTGCAGACAGTACCTCCAATCGGGGATCCTCCCGCGGCGTCTTCTGCGCTCTGTCCTGGGACATCGGGGTCACCATTTGTTGCGGGAGGATATCGGACCTGCACAACTCTATGAGAGTTATAACAAGCAAAGCCGTTTATTCTTCCAATAGTACATACTTATGCTCTCGCCAAAGCTCTTACTTCATAATAAGCAAATCAGCAATTAGACAGCTCTCAACCTTTTCTCCTATCAGCATAAGACCACTCTCACACGCACTGTGCAGATCAATCACCTTCTTGTTCACGCGCTGTTCACGCGGCGGTAACTTCTCACAGTTCAGTACTTTTCCACAGTTCAGTGTTGCAGCTGTCCGTTGTTTTCCCCTGCCACCTTGGCACAACTCAGCAGTTTCTTATCTTTCTCCCAAGGCCTGTTTCTCATCAAAGCCTAGCTGTTGATTCAGAGGCTGTGCAGGGCTGACAGGCCGATGCCTCCCACATTGTATGTCATTCCCATTTCTCTACTCTTTACAATAGTGTACTCTGGTTAGCGTTATATTTACATTGTTACACTGTGAAATGGATTGTGCACTGAGCCATTTGACTTTGATAATGCCTCTGGGAGACCAGGTCAAAATAGGTTTAAACAGGATTGGATTAAACTAGGTTTTCCTTAGTTGTATTTGAAGTACCATGGGGTTTATGAGGGGAAAGTAGATTTATGACCTTGGAAAAAACTTGATCCTTTTCAATCAGTTTTAGAGAGACTGAATTGGTTCCCCTGATTGCTATATTGGACTCATCTGATAGACAATATCCATATTGATTCATGTACTTCTGCTAGCAGTTCACTTTCTGACCATGTAAGACCAAGAACCTGGATGTTTTTCTGCCAGTTCAGTCACAGCAACAGCTCATGGAGATTTGTGGTGGTTTAGGCCCTGCCAGGACTTGAGACCACGCTGCCGCTGCCCCTCCCCCACCCTCGTACCAGACGGGGCAGGGAGTGAAATACAAACTCCGGGGTTGAGATAAGGAAAGGTTTAATAAAACAGTGTAACAACAATAAACCGAACAACAACTGTTACCGAAAATCCGGAATAAAGAACTTATCAACACCAATTTGATGCAGATAAGCAGACACTTCTTTATTGATGGCCAGGCATGCAGGGGAGTATTCTCACCAACAACGCGCGCCAAGCACTAAAATCACTCATCTTATATAGAACTTTTCATATACAATTTCCAAGGACACAGTTTCATACACGAACACAATTCCCAAGGACACAGTTTCATACACAAGCACAGTTTCCTTGGCAAGTACTTGTAAGCTGTTATGGTTGTTTCCCCAAGTTTCTATTAATCCTAGACTTTGACAACTACTTGTATTCTCCTGGTCCTATCTATATATTATAAATCAACTTACAGATCAGTTTGTATTTGGTTACCTAGGTTCCAAACGTTTCTACTAAATGATTATGACCAATCTCTTCGGCCTTGGTATGGGACTGTATAGGTGATTCTAAAGCAGCAATCGGTTGCCAACACAAACCACAACAAACAAATTTTCCTAAATATTTCTTATGATTTTATATTTCTATTAAATCAAACACAATTTCTTCTACTAATTGGTACATCGATAACACAACAATAACAATAATGAACAGAACAAGAGGTATACCACAAGGATACAGCAGTGAGGGGACTGAACCGCACAAAAGCTGTCCCTGCTCTTTCCCTGCTCACTCCTGCGCTTGGGCGCCCGGACCTGACATCAGCATAGTATCGAATAACCCGGGTAGAGCTCCCTCCCCCACTGCTGGGGAAACTTAACCCTATCCTAGCTGAACCAGGACATAATCCACCCCTTTATTCTATATCATCTGCGTCATGCCCAGCTGCCAGTTAGCTATTAACAATAACCAAAAAACAATTAACAAAAGCACAATATAATTCACGGCATGTTCTCACCCAAAATCAAGTCCCCTTGGTGCACGCATCGGACCTCTCCATCCTCCTGCATCACCCACCAGGTGCACCCAGGTCCTTAAGCAAAAGCAATCCTGTGGATGGGTTTGCCTTTGCCCGGCGCAGGACTAACCCAGACCATTTTTCCCAGCAGATCCCTCATGCGCACCACAGGGACTCTATCCCCGTCTACAGAACGTGGAAGTTTTAACTGAGCCGGGCCAGCTCGATTGGCAGATCCTCTTGTATTCACTAACCAAGTGGCCTTTGTCAGATGTGTGTCCCAGTGTTTGAAGGTTCCACCCCCCATTGCTCTCAATGTAGTTTTTAACAGTCCATTGTAGCACTCGATCTTCCCGGAGGCTGGTGCGTGGTAGGGGATGTGGTAGACCCACTCGATGCCGTGTTCTTCTGCCCAGGCATCTATGAGGTTGTTTTGGAAGTGAGTCCCATTGTCTGACTCAATTCTCTCTGGAGTGCCGTGTCGCCACAGGACTCGGTTTTCAAGGCCCAGGATGGTGTTCCGGGCGGTGGCGTGGGACACTGGATAAGTTTCCAGCCACCCAGTGGTTACTTCCACCATTGTGAACACGTGGCGCTTGCCTCGGCGGGTCTGTGGCAGTGTGATGTAGTTGATCTGCTAGGCCTCTCCATATTTATATTTCATCCATCGATCTCCATTCCCCTGGGGCTTCACCCATTTGGCTTGTTTGATTGCAGCACACTTCTCACATCCGTGGATGATCTCTGCGATGGTGTCAATGGTGAGGTCCACCCCTCGATCTCGAGCCCACCTGTATGTTGCATCTCTGCCTTGGTGGCCCGAGGTCTCATGGGCCCACCGGGCTATGAACAGTTCACCTTTACGCTGCCAGTCCAAGTCCACCTGAGCCACTCCGATCTTCGCAGCCTGGTTCACCTGCTGGTTGTGTTGATGTTCATCAGTGGCCCGACTCTTGGGTATATGGGCGTCCACATGGCGCACCTTCACAACGAGGTTCTCCACCCGGGCTGCAATATCCTGCCATACTTCAGCGGCCCAGACGGGTCTACCCTTGCGTTGCCAGTTGCTCTGTTTCCATTTCTGCAACCACTTCCACAGGGCACTTGCCACCACCCACGAGTCAGTGTAGAGATAGAGCCTCAGCCACTTTTCTCTCTCAGCAATTTCCAAAGCCAGTTGGGTGGCTTTCACCTCTGCGAACTGGCTCGATTCACCTTGTCCCTCAGCAGCTTCAGTGACTCGTCATGTGGGATGCCACACTGCAGCCTTCCATTGTCGATGTTTTCCCACAATGCGACAAGACCCATCAGTGAACAGGGCATATTGTTTTTCTTCCTCTGGCAGCTTGTTATATGGTGGGGCCTCCTCAGCACGTTTCACCTCTTGTTCTGTTGACATCCCAGAATCTTTGCTCTCTGGCCAGTTTGTGATCACCTCCAATATTCCTGGGCGGTTGGGGTTCCGTATTCGATCCCGTTGTGTTATCAACACAACCCATTTACTCCACGTGGCATCTGTTGTGTGATGTGTAGAGGAAGCCTTTCCTTTGAACATCCATCCCAGCACCGGCAGTCGGGGTGCCAGGAGGAGCTGTGTCTCAGTGCCGACCACTTCTGAGGCAGCCCGAACTCCTTCGTACGCTGCCAGTATCTCCTTCTCAGTTAGGGTATAGTTAGCTTCAGAGCCTTTGTATCCCCAGCTCCAAAAGCCTAGAGATCGGCCTCAGGATTCCCCATCTGCTCTCTGCCAAAGGCTCCAGGAAGGGCCACTCTCCCCGGCTGCGGTGTAGAGAATGTTCTTAACCTCCTGTCCTGTCCAGACTGGCTCGAGGGCTACTGCCTGGGTAATTTCCTGCTTAATTTGTTCAAAGGCTTGTTGTTGCTCTGGGCACCATTTAAAATCGTTCTTCTTGCAGGTTACATGGTAGAGAGGGCTCACAATCAGGCTGTGGTTTGGGATGTGCATCCTCCAGAACCCCACAGCGCCCAGGAAGGACTGAGTCTCCTTTTTAGTGGTTGGTGGGGCCATGGCTGTTATCTTGTTTATCACCTTCATTGGGATGTGGCGACGCCCATCTTGCCATTATATTCCTAAGAATTGAATCTCCCTTCCAGGCCCCTTAACTTTCTGTTGCTTGATGGCAAAACCAGCCTTCAGGAGGATTTCAGTTATCTTCTTTCCTTTCTCAAAGACTTCCTCAGCTGTGTCCCCCCATACAATGATATCATCAATGAACTGCAGGTGTTCTGGAGCCCCACCTTTCTCCAGTGCAGTATGGACCAGTCTATGGCAAATGGTGGAGCTGTGTTTCCACCCCTGGGGCAATCGATTCCAGGTGTACTGGATACCCCTCCAAGTGAACGCAAACTGTGGCCTGCACTCTGGTGCTATTGGAATGGAGAAGAACGCGTTAGCGATGTCAATTGTGGCGCACCACTTGGCTGCCTTCGACTCCAGCTCATATTGGAGCTCTAGCATGTCTGGCACTGCAGCACTCATCGCTGGCGTAACTTCATTCAGGCCACAGTAGTCCACGGTCAGTCTCCATTCGCCATTAGGTTTTCTCACTGGCCATATAGGGCTGTTGAAAGGTGAATGACTCTTGCTGATCACCTTCTGGCTTTCTAGTCGATGGATCAGCTGATGGATGGGGACCAGGGAATCTTGGTTAGTACGGTACTGCCGCCGGTGCACCGTCTTGGTAGCAGTTGGCACTCGCTGCTCTTCAACCTTAAGCAACCCCACCACTGAAGGATCCTCTGAGAGGCCAGTTAAGGTGGACAATTGTTCAACCTCCTCCAGGGCAGCTATACCAAAGGCCCACCGGTACCCTTTTGGGTCTTTAAAGTACCCTCTCCTGAGGTAGTCTATACCTAGGATGCACGGGGCATCTGGGCCAGTCACAATGGGGTGCTTATGCCAGTCCTTCCCAGTTAAGCTTATTTCAGCCTCTAATAGGGTCAGCTGTTGGGATCCCCCTGTCATTCCGGAGATGCAGATGGTTTCAACGCCACTGTGGCTTGATGGCATCAGGGTGCACTGTGCGCCAGTATCTACCAAGGCCTTATATTCTTGTGGGTCTGATGTGCCAGACCATCGGATCCACACCTTCCAGTAAATCCGATTATCCCTTTCCTCCACCTGGCTGGAGGCAGGGCCCCTCTAATCCTGCTCAGCATCATTCATTTGTTGTAAGAATGACTCCTGCGAGAATGACTTCCTGGTCCCCTCAAGAGGGTCAGGAATAACGTTGGCCATTCTATTCTGTCTGGGGGATTTCCGACTGGACACTGGAGCTGTGTCTCTCTTGGAAGACTCCCCTTTCATGGTGGTCTTCCCTTTCAGCTACTGTACTCGTGCAGCTAGGGCGGGAGTGGGCTGTCCATCCCACCTTCTCATGTCTTCTCCATGGTCGCGGAGGAAGAACCACAGGGTGCCCCATGGTGTGTACCTTCTACTGCCCTTCTCTTGGGTGGGGAAACGCCTGCTTCTAATGGCTGAGACATTGGCCCATGCAGGTGGAACGTAGGACATGTCCTGTTCCACTTTCTGGAGCCTCTGAGACAGTTCCTCTACAGCTGAAACCAAAGCATGTTGGGAGGAAGGGAGATTTCCCTCATATTGACGGAGCTGGCCAGCCACTTCATCCACTGTTTTAGTCTGGGTGTCTCGCCACCAGGACGCTACTGCTAATGCTTTGGAATGTGCTTCTGGTCCACTTTGCAGGAACTTCCGTCACATCAACTGTGTGCAAGGGGCCTGAGCTGGATCCGTTGGTGACCGCTCGTCATTCAGATCACCATAAACCATATCAAACACAGCCAATTCCCTGAGGTTCTGAATGCCTTTCTCCATGTCGGTCCACTTGCGTAACCGACATAGAACATCATCCTTCTAGGGGTACCTCTCCCTTACACTGAGCAGGAGTTGCCTCCAAAGGCTGAGGGTTTGAGCCTGTTTCCCTATTGCCTTGTCAAAACCAGCCTCCGTGGACAAAGATCCCAGCTGCTTGGCCTCTCTCCCCTCCAATTCCAAACCAGCAGCTCCACTATCCCAGCATCGGAGCAGCCAGGTGAAAATTTGCTCGCCTGGAAGGCGGCTGAAATCCTTCCGCATATCTCGCAATTCACTCGGGGATAGAGATTGGATGATTACCTCTGGCTCTTCCTCCTGTTCTCGTGATGGGCCTGGTTCATCTGTATCCCCTACTATGCGAGCTGACTTTTTGGTATATTTGGTTTTCTGTTTTGGGGCGACTGATATTGGTACTGCTTGTCCCTCTGGCCCAGCTGCTGTGCTGGTGGAGGCAACTGATACTGGCACTGCCTGTGCCCCTGGCCCAGTTGCTGTACCAGTAGGTTCACTTTCAGATCCTGCAGCCCTTTCTCCCCCTTGAGGGCAGTGAACAGTGTTAAGGGCGATGCAGTAAGCATGGGCAATCCCCCAGCACATCGCAGCGAGTTGTGTCTCCCAGGGTTTGTCAGATTGGCAACACACCTTTTTCAAACACTCCACCAGTTTATCAGGACTCTGCATTTGTTCAGGAGTGAAATTCCAAAACGTTGGGGGTGACCACTGACTCAGGCACTTGCCCATCTTTTCCCACACACCTTGCCACTCCTAACTATCTGCCCTCGGGGCAGGTTTCCGGGTGGTGCTATTGTTGGAGAAGTACCACATGGCCCAAAACAAGATCTGGCAGACATTTAGAAAGCACTGTGCTGCAAGCACACTGGCCTGGGTGCTCCAGGGATAGCTGAAACTCTCAAAAACCGAGAGAATCTCTTCCCCTGGCTCACCCATAGAGGGGGTGAGACCCCTAACAAAAGCCCAGGCAGCAAACAGGTACCGGTTCACCCCCACAAGCAGTGATACAAGCCCATTATAAGCAGTCAGTAGCCAGTACAGCAAAACAAGACCCTTGATACATTTTCCACTGCCAACAAACACCAGCACTGGGAACACACAGTGGATATAAGGATTAATCCAGCCCCACCACGCAAGCAAGTTGGCCAGCACTGCAAATGTTCCTTATCAAACAATACAAATAAAAGCAGAAAAATTGCACCTAACAGATTGCTCTAACACACCTTCTCCTTTTGTCCTTATCTCAACCCTCTCATGCCCCATGTTGGGCACCAAAAAGGCTGTGGTGGTTTAGGCCTTGCTGGGACTCGAGACCACGCTGCCGTTGCCCCTCCCCCACCCTTGTACCGGATGGGGCAGGGAGTGAAATACAAACCCCGGGGTTGAGATAAGGGAAGTTTTAATACAACAGTGTAACAATAACAAACCGAACAACAACAACAACAACAACAGTAACAATAACAACAACAATAGCAATAACAATAACAGTAACAATAACAATAATGAACAGAACAAGAGGTATACCACAAGGATACAGCAGTGAGGGGACTGAACCGCACAAAAGCTGTCCCTGCTCTTTCCCGCGCTTGGGCGCCCGGACCTGATGTCAGCATGGTATTGAATAACCCGGGTAGAGCTCCCTCCCCACTTCTGGGGAAACTTAACCCTATCCTAGCTGAACCAGGACAAGATTTCAGTGAGTACTGGATATAGTTCAAGGAGGAGGCAGAGACAGGGAGGAGAGATGAGGCCATCACACACAGATTAGCATGGGCTGCTGTGGAATTGCAGCTTCAGTCTTGGTCCTGAGATGAATTGGCTGGTAGCTTCATGCACATAGCAGTGATGCAAAGGTTGACATTTGCCATCATGGCTTCAAGGTTTGCTATCTAGGTCTGAGCCCCTGACCTGCAGGCTGGTGAGAACAGCAGTAATGGGTTTGTTTTTGATTTAAGATGGGGTTCTAGCTGACATTAGTAACTCAGTCTCCTACATGTAGGCACCTGGCAATAAATAATCAGCAGTGGGAATAGTTCACTGATCCCTTGGCAATATTTTCTAAGCTAGAGTTTCGAAATTATGTTATGTTAGGAAATGGCCTCAAGGTACATGTTAATTAACTCAGAATTAGAAACTTAACATAAGAAAAGGTGGCTGTGTTTAACAGTTTATCATTTGGTGGGAGTGAATCATATGTCAGCACAGAGTCATCTCTCAGTGTGGACCAACCTTCAGTAAATAGAGGCATTTAACTTTCATATACAAATTATTGCTGGAGGACAAAGGTTATACCAGTGAATAACAACATTAGAACTTTTACAGCCCTCTTCCTTTTTATTTCCCGGAGCCCTTTATGAATGTGTTGCTGTCCCTGTTTGTGGTGGCTTAGTCCCTGCTGGGGTCTGAGACCACGCGGCCGCTGCCCCTCTGCCACAAAGGGAGTGAAATACAAAGCCCCGGGGCTGAGATAAGGAGAGGTTTAATACAACAGTGCGACAGCAACACAACAAACAACAACAATAACAATAATAGTAACAGTAATAACAATGAACAGAGCAAGATATCTACCAATACAGCAGTGGGAACAGAGTGATGGCATAACACACGTGTTAACCGACTGTCTCGCCCTGGTGCCAGGATGTGACGTCAGCATGATATATGAATAACCCGGCTAGAGCTCCCCCCCCACTGCTGGGGAAACTTAACCCTATCCTGGCTAAACCAGGACACTGTTGAACAGAGATAAGACTGGAGCACAGAAAGGGTGAGGACACAGTTGTGCTGTCCTGACTCTGGCTGAGCTGTATTATTAGGTTACTGCACTGTCCTGGTTTTGGCTGGGATAGAGTTAATTTTTCTTGAGCTGGGAGGGGGCACAGCCAGAAGGCCGGACCCAGACTGGCCAATGAAACATTCCATATCATGTTATGCCATGCTCAGTATATAAAGGAGGGGCAGCCGGGAAGGAGGTGGTCTCTCTCTGGTTTCCAGGATTGCTACGGCAGGATCGGGTCTGGGTATGGGTTGGTGGGTGGTGAGCAATCGCATTGTGCATTACCTGTTTGTACTTTCTGTTATTGTTTTGTTTTATTGCATACACTAAACTGTTTTTTTATCTCAACCTACAAGTCTCGCTTTGTCCCTCTAGTTCCCACACCCATTCCCCGGGCTGGGGGGGAGATTGAGCGACTGGCTGCATGGTGGTTGGCTGCTGGCTGAGTTCAAATCACAAAATCACAACAGTGGATAAGGCAAGAGCAACTGATGTCATCTACCTGGACTTGTGCAATGTGGGAGTGTCAGCTCTGCACAGCTCTGGGAGATTCAATATGTTAAGAGTCAAATCATGTGTTACTGGCAAGTGATTAAGAGGCAAGTCGGCATTGACCTGTCAGCCCTGCACAGCTGTGGGAGATTCAATACTTAAGAGCCAAATTGACATCAGTAAAGGAGTTCTGTTCAGGGAGCTCTGCTGAGGTGGAGAGTTCTGTTTAGGGAAGCTCTGCTTGGTGGGGTCTGCTTGGGCAAGTTCTGTCCTGTGCTGGCTTGGGGAAGTGCCATCTCTGTGTAGGCCTGGAGAAGCAGCAAGGCTTGGAGGAGAAGTAGGCCTTGGAAGAAAGATAAATCAGCTTGGAGAAAGTATGGAACTGTTTCTGGGAGAGAGGGTTGATGACTGTCTAGTTGCTGATTTGTTTATCATGAAGTAAGAGCTAAGGTAGTGAGAGCATAAGTATGTACCACTGTAATAATAAAGTGTCTCTCCTGCACTTCATGGAGAGTCTGTGCCTCAATTGCCACAAATGGTGCCCTATGTGAGGCAGTGATAAGTATGATCAGCTTGGATCACTCCAGTGGCAAACCCCACAGAACTTAAGAGCTGCTGAAAGGAAGCAGGAGCCAGCATCAATCACCATTGCAGGGTGAGTAAGGTGAGCTGTGGGGAAGCGATGGGTAGGTCTATACCCTCGGAAGAAAAATATAAGCTGCATATTAACTCACATGCCTTGAAGAGAATTCTAATGTGGGTAGCAGTTGTGGTTACTATATTCACTGTTCTGATATGGAATAAAGTACGAATAAGATTATGGGACTGTACAATGCGAGGGAATCAGGTTGCAGCAGAACTCTTACTGACATAGAGAACTCTTTTTGAGGTAATAAAAAGACAAGATAAGGAACGTGGCCAGGCTGTTAAGACAGAGGATGAGGACACACAGGGCGAGGACACATGTTCTGAACCCCTGCAGCAAGCTTTATATGCTGGGTCTTTTGACTGTGATAATCTTTTAGACCCTGACCCTGTAAATCCTAAAAGAGAACCTGGCCTGTGTCCTCCCTTAGCTGGGGATGATCGTGGGTAAAAGTGAGGCAAGAAGCCTTGGCGCAAGGGGATATGGACATGGCCAGAAAGATTGTTGCTCCTGTAATCTATGAGCCGGGACGTCAGCCACGTTGGGAAGGACTGCATTTTTCTGTTATTAAAGAACGACAGAAGACCATTAATGAGAACAGACTTAAACTCACAACAGGTATACTGGAGGCAATCGCTCATGGCTGTATTCAGCATTCACATCCCCCCACCTGCAAGTGCGGTGGTAGGGTGGCCCACAGCCTCCCCGAGCTGCGCCACCCCCGCCCCTGCGGAGCAACTGCCTGCAGCCAAGTCTTCCCGGCTTCCCTTGAACACCAAAAGACAATTTTTTACAGAAGGTGTTGACACTGTGATGTGGGGTCCCTTGTCTATTCTAAAAGGACTTAAAAACAAAGAAGGGGGAATTCTCTGGATACATCATGTGGTCAGCAAGCAATGGGTTTATGTAAATGCAGGTTGTATTATTTGTTAAGTTAAAAATAATGTAGGCTGTAGTATTTGGTGAGAGGAAATAATGTAGACTGTAGTATTTGTTAAGCTTAAGGTTTGTGTGACTGGATGAAGTGTGTAATCAGCAGAGAGACTGCTTGTATGACTGGAGTAATGAGCCCCTCAAGGAGTTATCTTCCTTATTTTGTAATTATTCTATGTATATTGTGTTTTCTGAAGTTTGTCTAAACCTTAATTGATAAAGCCTTTGCAGGTGCAGTTGTAAAACAAAGAAGGGGGAGATGTGGGAGTGTCAGCTCTGTGCAGCTGTGGGAGATTCAATATGTTAAGAGTCAAATCATGTGTTACTGGCAAGTGATTAAGAGGCAAGTCGGCATTGGCCTGTCAGCCCTGCACAGCTGTGGGAGATTCAATACTTAAGAACCAAATCAACATCAGCAAAGGAGCTCTGTTCAGGGAGCTCTGCTAAGGTGGAGAGCTGTGTTCAGGGAAGCTCTGCTTGGTGGGGTTGTTATCGATTTACCAATAAGTAGGCGTAATTGTGTTTGATTTAAATATAAAATCATAAGAAATATTTAGTAAAATTTTTATTTGTTGTGGTTTGTACCAGCAACCAATTGCTGCTTTAGAATCCCCTATACAACCCCATACCAAGGCCAAAGAAATTGGTCATAATCATCTAGTAGAAATGCTTGGAACCTAGGTAACCAAACACAAACTGATTTGAAAATTGATTTATAATATATATACAGGACCAGGAGAATGCAAGTAGTTGTCAGAGTTTAGGATTAATGGGAACTGGGGGAAACAACCGTAACAGTTTATAAGTACCTGCCAAGGAAACTGTGTCCTTGGAAATTATATGTTTGTGTATGAAACTGTGTGTTTATTGTATGAACAAGTTCTATATAAGATGCATGATTTTAGTGCTTGGTACGTGCTGTTGGGAACACTCCCCTGCGCGTCCGGCCGTCAATAAAGAAGTGTCTGCTTATCTGCATCAAATTGGTGTTGATAAGTTCTTTATTCCGAGTTTTTCAGTAATGGTTTCTGGCGACCCAGATGGGACCTCGCTGCGAGAGACTGGAGGAATCGGGGACCTGATCGGTTCCAGCCAGCACCAAGGATTTCTCAGGGACACCCATCGATCCCCGATTCGTAAGGCTCTTCGCGATGTTCCCTGGATTTTGGTAAGACACTTCTTTTTTTTTTTTTTTTTTTTTTTTTTTTTTTTTTTGTACTAGGAGTGGGTCAGGGTCGTCCGGGTCGTCCGTCCCGCCCTGCAAAGTGTGGGTCAGGGTCCCACTGTATAAGCCTGCCTGTCAGACGCGGCGAAAGCTGCGCAGGGTTGGGCTAAAGGATCCTCGTGTATTGGAAGCCTAGGCGTCTGCCCGTAAAACATAAGCAAAAGCTATTGCAGGGTTGGACAATTGTGGATTGGGAAACAAGAGAACCTATATGCTATAGCGTTCTCAAAGGAAGTGCCTCTGACAAGAAGTTAGAAGTTTTACATGTGTTATATTGTAAAATTGTTTTTTTTTTTTTTGAGAGTATTGTATAAGAATTTAAGAATTGTATAATATTGTGTTATATACCTTTGTATATAGTAACAGTTGTGGAAAGGTGTGAGTGTGTTTGTAAGTGTGAGATGTGCAATTGAGCACGAAGCGAGTGTGGAGTTCAGATCCGCAGTTCTGTTATCCCGCGAGGGGTGCAGCCGGAGAAGAACGAAGCGACAGATTCGAGTGATTGATTGTATATTGTACTGCAAAGTGATTTATTATGGCATCTAAGCTGACTCATTTGTTCAAAAGTAAAAGTATGGGTAATCTGGCTGCAAATGACAAAGTTCCGAAAACTTCTCCGTTAGGATGTTTGTTAGCACATTGGGGAGATTTGCATGATGATTTGCGAAAGAGTCAGATGATTGAATATTGTAATCATTGGTGGCCTCTGTATATTTTGGATGATCAGGAAAAATGGCCTATGAATGGGACTGTCCTGGTTTAGCCAGGATAGGGTTAAGTTTCCCCAGCAGTGGGGGAGGAAGCTCTAGCCGGGTTATTCATATGCCATGCTGACGTCAAGTCCAGGCTCCAGAGCGCGAAGAATCGGTGATCGCGTGGGGGTCGCGCCGCCGGGTTTTCTCTCACGGCTGTGTTGGTAGCTATTTTGCTCTGTTCATTGTTACTACTGTTGTTGTTGTTGTTTGTTGTGTTGCTGTTGCACTGTTGTATTAAACCTTTCCTTATCTCAGCCCCAGGGTTTGTATTTCACTCCCTTTGTGGGGGAGGGGCAGCGGCCGTGTGTCTCAGACCCCGGCAGGGGCTAAACCATCACAACTTTGGCACTCCAACGTGGGGCTGGAGAAGACTGAAATAAGGACAGAAGGAGAAGTGTGTTAGAGCAATCTGTTAGGTGTAACTTTTTTTTTCTGTTTTTACTTGTATTGTTTGATAAGAAATGTTTGCAATGCTGGGCAATTTGCTTGCGTGGTGGGGCTGGATTAATCCTCATATCCACTCTGTGCTCCTAGTACTGGCATTTATTGTCGGTGGAAAACATGTCAAGGGTTTTATTTTGCTCTATTGGTTACTGTCTGCTTATAATGGGCTCGTTTCGCTGCTTGTGGGGGTGCACCGGTACCTGTTTGCTGCCTGGTCTTTTGTTTGGGGTCTCACGCCCTCTGTGGGTGAGCCAGGGGAAGAGATTCTCTCGGTTTTTGAGAGTTTCAGCTATCCCTGGAGCCTCCTGGCCACTGTGTTCACGGTACAATGCTTTCTAAATGCCTGCCAGATCTTGTTTTGGGCCATGCGGTATTTCTCCAACAATAGCACCACCCGGAAACCTGCCCCGGGGGCAGATAGTTATAAATGGCTAGGTATGTGGGAGAAGATGGGCAAGTACCTGAGTGAGTGGTCACCCCCAACGTTCTGGGATTTCACTCCCGAACAAGTGCAGAGTCCTGATAAACTGGTGGAGTGTTTGGAAAAGGTGTGCTGCCAATCTGACAAACCCCGGGAGATGCAGCTCGCTGCGATGTGCTGGGGGCTTGCCCATACTTACTGCATCGCCCTTAACACTGATCACTGCCCTCAAGGGGGAGAAAGGGCTGCAGGGTCTGAAAGTGAGCCTGCTGGTACAGCAGCTGGGCCAGGGGGACAGGCAGTACCAGTACCGGTTGCGTCCACCAGCGCAGCAGCTGAGCCAGAGGAACAAGCAGTACCAATATCAGTTGCCCTGATACGGAAAACCAAATATACCAAAAAATCCCCTCCTAGTGCACAGGGCGATAATGAACCAGGCCCATCACGAGAGCAGGAGAAAGAGCCGGAGGTAACCATCCGATCTCTATCCCTCAGTGAGTCGCGAGATATGCGGAAGGATTTCAGCCGCATTGCAGGTGAGCAAATTTGCACCTGGCTGCTCCGGTGCTGGGATAGTGGAGCTGCTGGTTTGGAATTGGAGGGGAGAGAGGCCAAGCAGGTGGGACCTTTAGCCAAGCAGGCTGGTATTGACAAGGCAATAGGGAAACAGACTCAAACCCTCAGCCTTTGGAGGCGACTCCTGCTCGGTGTGAGGGAGAGGTACCCCTAGAAGGATGATGGTCTATGTCGGTTAGGCAAGTGGACCGACATGGAGAAGGGCATTCAAAACCTCAGGGAAATGGCTGTGTTTGACATGGTCTATGGTGATCTGAATGATGAGCAGTCACCAACGGATCCAGATCAGGCCCCTTGCACATAGCTGATGTGGCAGAAGTTCCTGCAAAGTGGACCAGAAGCACATTCCAAAGCATTAGCAGTAGCATCCTGGTGGCGAGACACCCAGACTCAGACAGTGGACGAAGTGATTATTCAGATCCAGCAATATGAGGGAAGTCTCCCTTCCTCCCAACATGCTTTGGTTTCAGCTGTAGAGGAACTGTCTCAGAGGCTCCAGAAAGTGGAACAGGACATGTCCTATGTTCCACCTGCACGGGCTGATGTCTCAGCTATTAGAAGCAGGTGCTTCCCCACCCAAGAGAAGGGCAGTGGAAGGCACACACCACGGGGCACCCTGTGGTTCTTCCTCCGCGACCATGGGGAAAACATGAGAAGGTGGCATGGACAGCCCACTTCCGCCCTAGCTGCACGAGTACAGCAACTGAAAGGGAAGACCACCATGAAAGGGGAGTCTTCCAAGAGAGATGCAGCTCCAGTGTCTAGTCAGAAATCCCCCAGACAGAATAGAATGGCCAACAGTATGCTTGACCCTCTTGAGGGGAGCAGGAAGTCATTCTTGCAGGAGTCACTCTTAGATCAAGTGAGTGATGGTGAGCAGGATTAGAGGGGCCCTGCCTCCAGCCAGGTGGAGGAAAGGGATAATCGGATTTACTGGAAGGTGTGGATCCGATGGCCTGGCACATCAGAACCACAAGAATATAAGGCCTTGGTAGATAATGGCGCACAGTGCACCCTGATGCCATCAAGCCACAGTGGGGTTGAATCCATCTGCATCTCCGGAGTGACGGGGGGTCCCAACAGCTGACCCTATTAGAGGCTGAAATAAGCTTAACTGGGAAGGACTGGCATAAGCACCCCATTGTGACTGGCCCAGATGCCCCGTGCATCCTAGGTATAGACTACCTCAGGAGAGGGTACTTTAAAGACCCAAAAGGGTACCGGTGGGCCTTTGGTATAGCTGCCCTGGAGGAGGTTGAACAATTGTCCACCTTACCCGGCCTCTCAGAGGATCCTTCAGTGGTGGGGTTGCTTAAGGTTGAAGAGCAGTGAGTGCCAATTGCCACCAAGACGGTGCACCAGCGGCAGTACCGTACTAACCAAGATTCCCTGGTCCCCATCCATCAGCTGATCCATCGACTAGAAAGCCAGAAGGTGATCAGCAAGACTCACTCACCTTTCAACAGCCCTATATGGCCAGTGAGAAAGTTCAATGGCGAATGGAGGCTAACTGTGGACTACTGTGGCCTGAATGAAGTTACGCCAGCAATGAGTGCTGCAGTGCCGGACATGCTAGAGCTCCAATATGAGCTGGAGTCGAAGGCAGCCAAGTGGTACGCCACGATTGACATCGCTAACGCGTTTTTCTCCATTCCAATAGCACCAGAGTGCAGGCCACAGTTTGCATTCACTTGGAGGGGTATCCAGTACACCTGGAATCGATTGCCCCAGGGGTGGAAACACAGCTCCACCATTTGCCATAGACTGGTCCATACTGCACTGGAGAAAGGTGGGGCTCCAGAACACCTGCAGTTCATTGATGATATCATTGTATGGGGGGACACAGCTGAGGAAGTCTTTGAGAAAGGAAAGAAGATAATTGAAATCTTCCCGAAGGCTGGTTTTGCCATCAAGCGACAGAAAGTTAAGGGGCCTGGAAGGGAGATTCAGTTCCTAGGAATATAATGGCAAGATGGGCGTCGCCACATCCCAATGGAGGTGATAAACAAGATAACAGCCATGGCCCCACCAACCACCAAAAAAGAGACTCAATCTTTCCTGGGCGCTGTGGGGTTCTGGAGGATGCACATCCCAAACTACAGCCTGATTGTGAGCCCTCTCTACCATGTAACCTGCAAGAAGAACGATTTTAAATGGGGCCCAGAGCAACAACAAGCCTTTGAACAAATTAAGCAGGAAATTACCCAGGCAGTAGCCCTCGAGCCAGTCCGGACAGGGCAGGAGATTAAGAACGTGCTCTACACCGCAGCCGGGGAGAATGGCCCTTCCTGGAGCCTTTGGCAGAGAGCAGATGAGGAATCCTGAGGCCGACCTCTAGGCTTTTGGAGCTGGGGATACAAAGGCTCTGAAGCTAACTATACCCTGACTGAGAAGGAGATACTGGCAGCGTATGAAGGAATTCGAGCTGCCTCAGAAGTGGTCAGTACTGAGACACAGTTCCTCCTGGCACCCCGACTGCTGGTGCTGGGATGGATGTTCAAAGGAAAGGCTCCCTCCACACATCATGCAACAGATGCCACGTGGAGTAAATGGGTTGCGTTGATAACACAACGGGCTCGAATAGGGAACCTCAACCCCCCAGGATTAGTGGAAATGATCATGAACTGGCCAGAGAGCAAAGATGCTGGGATGTCACCAGAACAAGAGGTGAAACGTGCTGAGGAGGCCCCACCATATAACAAGCTGCCAGAGGAAGAAAAACAATATGCCCTGTTCACTGATGGGTCTTGCCGCATTGTGGGAAAACATCGATGATGGAAGGCTGCAGTGTGGCGTCCCACACGAGAAACCACTGAAATTGTTGAGGGACAAGGTGAATCGAGCCAGTTCGCAGAAGTGAAAGCCATCCAATTGGCTTTGGAGAATGCTGAGCGAGAAAAGTGGCCGAGGCTCTATATCTACACTGACTCGTGGGTGGTGGCAAGTGCCCTGTGGATGTGGTTGCAGCAATGGAAACAGAACAACTGGCAATGCAAGGGCAGACCCATCTGGGCCGCTGAAGTATGGCAGGACATTGCAGCCCGGGTGGAGAACCTCGTTGTGAAGGTGCGCCATGTGGACGCCCATATACCCAAGAGTCGGGCCACTGATGAACATCAACACAACCAGCAGGCGGACCAAGCTGCTAAGATCGAAGTGGCTCAGGTGGACTTGGACTGGCAGCGTAAAGGTGAACTGTTCATAGCCCGGTGGGCCCATGAGACCTCGGGCCACCAAGGCAGAGATGCAACATACAGGTGGGCTCGAGATCGAGGGGTGGACCTCACCATTGACACCATTGCGGAGATCATCCATGGATGTGAGACATGTGCTGCAATCAAACAAGCCAAACGGGTGAAGCCCCAGCGGAATGGAGATCGATGGATGAAATATAAATATGGAGAGGCCTGGCAGATCGACTACATCACACTGCCACAGACCCAACAAGGCAAGCGCCACGTGTTCACAATGGTGGAAGCAACCACTGGGTGGCTCGAAACTTATCCAGTGTCCCACACCACCGCCTGGAACACCATCCTGCGCCTTGAAGACCGAGTCCTGTGGCGACACGGCACCCCAGAGAGAATTGAGTCAGACAATGGGACTCACTTCCGAAACAACCTCATAGATGCCTGGGCAGAAGAACACGGCATCGAGTGGGTCTACCACATCCCCTACCACGCACCAGCCTCTGGGAAGATCGAGCGCTACAATGGACTGTTAAAAACTACATTGAGAGCAATGGGGGGTGGAACCTTCAAACACTGGGACACACATCTGACAAAGGCCACTTGGTTAGTCAACACAAGAGGATCTGCCAATCGAGCTGGCCCGGCTCAGTCAAAACTTCCACATGTTGTGGACGGGGACAAAGTCCCTGTGGTGCGCATGAGGGACCTGCTGGGAAAAATGGTCTGGGTTAGTCCTGCGCCAGGCAAAGGCAAACCCATCCACGGGATTGTTTTTGCTCAAGGACCTGGGTGCACCTGGTGGGTGATGCAGAAGGATGGAGAGGTCCGATGCGTACCACAAGGGGACTTGATTGTGGGTGAAAACACACCGTGAGTTATACTGTTTTTTTGTCAATTTTCCTTTGTCAATGCTAATTGCTAAGTGGCAGCTGGATGTGACGCACGTGGTATAGAATAAAGGGGTGGATTATGTCCTGGTTTAGCCAGGATAGGGTTAAGTTTACCCAGCAGTGGGGGAAGAAGCTCTAGCCGGGTTATTCATATGCCATGCTGACGTCATGTCCAGGCGCCAGAGCGTGGGAAGAATCGGTGATCACGTGGGGTTGGCGCAGCCGGGTTTTCTCTCACTGCTGTGTTGGTAGATATTTTGCTCTGTTCATTGTTATTACTGTTATTCTTATTGTTTGTTGTGTTGCTATTGCACTGCTGTATTAAACCTGTCCTTATCTCAGTCTGGGGCTTTTTATTTCACTCCCTTTGTGGGGGAGGGGCAGCGGCCGCGTGGTTTCAGACCCCGGCAGGGGCTAAACCATCATAGGGACACTGAATTATAACACCATTCTGCAGTTAATGCTGTTCTGTAGAAGGGAAGGGAAATGGAGTGAAGTGCCATATGTTGATTTATTTTTCTATTTAAGACAGAGGAAAGATTGGCAGAAAGAATGTAAGTTGATTAGTAGGGATAATTTAATAATGGCTATAAATTCTGACCATAAAAAAAGTGAAAAAGCGTTGTTCAACATGTGAGCTTGGAAAAGATTGTTTAAAGAAAAGAATTGCTTCTGCTGAAAAGGATGAAGGGCCAGAATTAGATATATCCCCTGCACGGAGAGAAAGGCATCGGGGGCGAGAATATAGGGAACAGGTGGAGGAACCAGAGAGTAGTGGAATAGAGGATGTGGAGGAAGGGCTGTCTGAGATTGTAATTCATACTCCTGTCTCCCGAAGAACTCGGCGGCAGCAGGTGCAAACAATAGCTCCTCTACAGCAGGGCGTTGGTAATGATGGGCCAGTGTATGTGAAAGTGCCTTTTTCAGTTACGGATTTGACGGCTTGGAAGCAGGCAGCAGGTATATAGAGAGAAGATCCTGAAAGAGTAGGCAGAGTGGTAGATACTATAATCAGAACACAGAATCCGGATTGGAGTGATTTACAGGTGATCTTGGATAATTTACTGGATGATACAGAAAAGCAGATGGTATTTGGCAAAGCACAGGTAGAAGTGGCTGTATTGAGTGGGACAACAGGTGGAACAGTAGAACAGAATTTTCCATCTGGGGATCCGCAGTGGGATCCAAATAACGTGGAGCACAGAGAAAGACTGAGTCGGTATCAGAAATGGACTTTGTATGGAGTTAAACATGCCATGCCTAAGTCTCTGAATTGGTCTAAATTATATGAGGTGAGACAAGATAAGAATGAATCTCCCTCAGCGTTTCTGGAGAGATTGAAGGAAGCTGCCCGAAAATATACTGACTTAAGAGTAGAAACGGAGGCGGCTCAGATACAATTGGCTTTGATTTTTATGGGACAATCGGCACCAGATATAAGAAAGAAACTCCAGAAACTTGAAGGAGAGGATTCAAGGAGTCTGAATAAAATGCTAGAAGCAGCATGGAAAGTATATAACCACAGGGAAAAAGAGGAAAGGAAGACCAGAGAAAGTAGATTGTCCCTGTCATTACAGCCAACAGCAGGCAGAGGAAGGGGCAGAGGAAGAGGATGAGGAATTGGTGGAAGGGGAGGATTTATGAACTATGGTAATCAAAACTTTAATACCCCCTTAGGAGTGAATCAGTGTGCCTTTTGTAAACAAGAAGGACATTGGAAGAGAGACTGCCCAAGAAATGGGAATGCTCAGCAAGAAATAGCCAAATTGATGGTTTTAGATGACTGAAGGGGACCGGAGGGGAACCCAGCTGAGCCTCTGGTTGTAATTAAGCTGGGAGATAAAGAAGTTAAATTTTTAGTGGATACAGGAGCAACATTTTTGGTATTGAATACTTGTAAAGGAAAAATTGGAACAAAACCAGCAAACATAATAGGAGCAACAGGGAAGGAGGAAAATAGGCCATTCCTGCAACCCCTGGATTTAAAATTTGGAAATAAAATAATTATATATGAATTTTTGTATGTACCAGAATGTCCGATACCCTTGTTAGGAAGGGATTTGTTATCCAAATTAAATGCACAGATTGTTTTTGAAGAAGGAGAACTTTTCTTGAAAATACCTGAATCAAAAACAGGAGAAATCCTGATGATACAGGAAAAAGTGAAAGAGCAGGAAATTCCACCAGAGGTGGATTCTGCAGTGATTCCTACAGTATGGGAAACAGATATTCCTGGCAAATCAAAATTGGCAGAGCCTGTGAAAATAGATTTAAAAGAAGGTGCAGGGACAGTAAAAATTAAGCAATATCCAATCAAACCAGAAGTCAGACAGGAGCTGAAGAAATTAATTGATAAATTTTTGGAGTACGAAATTTTAGAAGAATGTGAATCTGAGTATAATACTCCTATTCTACCAGTTAGAAAACCCTCAGGTGAATATAGATTGGTGCGAGACTTGAGAGCAGTAAATCAAATAGTCAAGGACATATATCCTGTGGTGGCAAATCCTTATACCTTGTTAACAGCGTTAAAGGAGACTCATCAGTGGTTTACAGTGCTTGATTTAAAAGATGCTTTCTTTTGTATATCTTTGGAAAAGGAAAGCAGAAAATTGTTTGCTTTTGAGTGGGAAAATCCACAAACTGGACGAAAGATGCAGTTGACATGGACAAGACTACACCAAGGATTTAAAAATAGCCCAACGAGTTTTGGAAATCAGCTGGCAAAAGAGCTTGAAATTTGGAAACAGGACAAACCAAGGCCTGGACATTTACTTTTACAATATGTGGATGACATACTGATTGCCACAGAAGAAAGACTTACCTGCATACAGGTAACAATAGACCTTTTAAATTTTCTGGGGCTGAATGGGTACAAGGTATCTCGGAAGAAAGCCCAAATAGCCTGCCAGACTGTGATTTATCTGGGCTTTGAAATTTCAAAAGGGCAGCGACAATTAGGAAAAGATCGCAAAGAAACTATTTGTAGTATACCTGAGCCGAAAAATATTCATGAACTCAGAGCGTTCTTGGGAATGGCAGGGTGGTGTCGCCTTTGGATCATGAACTACGGTCTAATAGCTAAACCATTGTATGAGGCCCAGAAAAACTTTCCTTTCGTATGGGGCCCACAACAGCAAAAGGCTTTTATGGAATTAAAACGGGCCTTAATGTCTGCACCTGCTTTAGGACTTCCGGATTTAACCAAAGATTTTCAGTTGTTTGTCCATGAGAAACAACATCTGGCGTTGGGTGTGCTGACTCAGCGAATAGGAAGCTGGAAACGACCGGTCGGATACTTCTCCAAACAACTGGACACAGTGAGTAAAGGGTGGCCAAACTGCCTTCGAGCAGTGGCTGCAACAGTGATGCTCATACAAGAAGCTCGGAAATTGACTTTGGGAAGAACAATAACAGTCTATGTCCCACACGTGGTGATAACTGTTTTAGAACAAAAGGGGGGACATTGGCTGTCTCCGAGCCGAATGATGAAGTACCAGGTAATACTGACTGAACAAGATGATGTGATTCTAAAAACAACTAACCTGGTAAATCCTGCAGTGTTTTTAAGTTCCACACAGGAAGAAGGACAACTGGAACATGACTGCTTGGCTACTATCGAGTATGTTTATTCCAGTCGAGACGATTTGAAGGACGTACCATTGGAACAACCAGACTGGGAATTGTTTACAGATGGTAGCAGCTTTATGGAGCAAGGGGTCCGATACGCTGGATATGCGGTAACAACAGACACCACAGTTATAGAAGCAAAGGTATTGACAGGTACCACATCAGCTCAGAAAGCAGAACTTATTGCTTTAATTCGAGCCTTAGAACTAAGTGAAAAGAAGAAAGTAAATATTTGGACAGACTCAAAGTATGCTTTTGGGGTAGTACATGTCCATGGAGCTTTGTGGAAAGAAAGAGGATTATTGTCCTCCCAGGGATCAAATATTAAGCATCAAAATGAAATTTTACAATTATTACAAGCAGTTCAAAAACCAGATCAAGTAGCAATCATGCACTGTAAAGCACATCAAATTGGGAACACAAAAGATATTGTTGGAAATAATTTGGCCGACCGAACAGCAAGGAAAATAGCAAAGGAACGAGCATTCCAAATGGCACTAATTCCCTCCAAGACAGTAACCCTTCCTAGAGAAAAGCCAAAATATTCGGTGGAAGATGAGAAATTAGGTCAATTTTTGAATGCCAAGAAAGATTTAGCTGGATGGTGGATAACTCCTCATGGACGAGTGGTAGTTCCGCCTTCATTAATGAGAGAAATAATGCGAACCAAACATCAAGAATGTCATTGGGGAGCAGAAGCTCTAGTAACATCTTTACAAAAACAAGTTATATCAGTGAAGATGATGGACATGGCTAAATTAATAACTGCAAAATGTGAAGTATGTTTGAAAAATAATCCGGTGATCAAGAAAATAGTTCAAATGGGTAGGTTAAAATCTGGTACGGAACCTGGAGATTATTGGCAAGTAGATTTTTCAGATTTACCTAGGCAAAATGAGTATCGATACATCCTGGTGGGGGTTGATACTTTTACAGGATGGCCAGAAGCTTTTCCCTGTCACACCACACAAGAAAAAGAGGTAGTAAAGTGGTTACTATGAGAAATAATTCCAAGGTTTGGAGTTCCTATTGGAATTTCTTCTGACAGAGGTCCACACTTTGTTGCAGAAGTAGTCCAAAATGTTAGCAAAATTTTGGGTATCACTTGGGACTTACATACTTCATGGAGGCCACAATCCAGTGGGAAAGTAGAAAGAATGAATTAAACCTTAAAGAGACAAATAAGTAAAATCTGTCAAGAAACTAATTTAAAATGGCCTCAAGCGCTTCCATTGGCATTGTTACGAATTAGGGTACAACCAAAGAGTGGAACCTCAGTCAGTCCTTATGAATTATTGTATGGGAAACCTTATGAATCCCCAGAACCAAATCCAAACATGCATGTGAAAGGGAAACAAGATGTGTATAACTATTTGCTTTCTTTAGGAAAAACTTTGACTGCAATTCAGAGTGCAGTAGTGTGGAACAGACCATTATCCCTTGAAAATCCTGTGCATGACTTTCAACCAGGAGATTATGTCTATGTGAAGACGTGGACTTCCGAACCCTTGCAAGAACGCTGGAAAGGACCTTTCCAGATACTGTTAAACACCTTTACGGCTATTAAGATTGCAGAATCAGATGCTTGGATACACTATACCCGGGTGAAGAAGGCGCCCACTACATGGAAGATTATTAGCCGTGACCCAAAGACTTTAAAACTGACTTTGAAACATGTCTAATTTTTCATATCAGTTTGTGATTATTCTCTTTGTGTTAGCTAGGCAGGTGACACTGGTGTGGACTGATTTGGTGGTGAGAAACAAAAGACAACAAGACACAGAACAATTGATTAACATTCCCAAAGAAATGTCTGAGGAAAACTTGATGTTAGGATTGATTAAGGAATTTGCCAATTTGCAGAATGTTACACAGATTACTGCTTGTTTACCAATACCAAGAGCAGTAGGTGAATCTATTCCTTGGGGAATTTTAACTATGAATCTGACCAACCTGGAACATAAGAACTCCCTGGCGTTTTACTTGGGATGGTACTTGGATTAAAGGTGTACTCGCAATTCTTCCTTCGGTAGTAGATAAAGGTACTACACGAATAGAAAAGGAACATGTAGTACCGTGGTGGAAGTGTGAAGAGGCATATGATTGCAGCAACGCAGACTCAATAATTCAAAGAATTCCTCCCTTAGCAGCTGCTCTGAAGTTTGGTTGTTACTGTCGAGGTTTTCATAATAACCTCACTTTGACAAGTATATTCACGCCCAGGAGAGGATACTTTTTCAGTTGTAAGAAATCTACCATTCAGAGTCCAGGACATTTAGTTTGGGCATTAAGTGATGGAACCTGGACAACTCACTTGCCAGTAGACGGTAAGGTGAAACAAGTTACTTTAGGCCTGCCAACATTGTGTCCAATTTGGAAGAAATTGCCATTCAAAGGACCCTTAGAAAATTTAAAATTAAAACGAACCAAGAGATCTGAGACAGATGATGACACATGGAATGAACCATCAACAGGAGTGAAAATTGGCTGGGCTTTAGAGTCCCTTTTGAACCCAATAGCTTCATATAGAAACAGGGAATGGCTCTATCAGTTAACAGGACAAGTAGAAAAGTTAGCCAACGTCACAAGGAAAGGATTTAAAGAATTAAACATTCAATTACAGGCAACTTCCCGAATGACACTTCAGAATAGGATGGCATTAGACATGCTTCTGCTAAAGCAGCATGGAGTGTGTGCATATCTCAAGGATAGCTTAGATCATTGCTGCATTCATATTCCTAATGTCACTCAGGATGTAGAGCATGATCTAGATCTCTTAGGCAAAATTGAAAAAGAAACAAACAATTCGAGAAGATATATCGGAAGATTGGCTGGGAAAGATTTTTAGTGGATTAGGATGGAACCTGAGCTCTTGGCTGAAATCCCTAATCAAGACCTTGTTTTTGCTGTTAATTGTCTTTGTGATGATCATGTTAATTTATGCCTGTCTTAAAAGACAGTTTATTAATAGACTTGCAGCACATCGAAGGATTATGAGAGAAGTACCACATGTGCCACCTGAATACAGTCCACCACCAAAATATGGTGAAACAAATACTAACTTTGAAAATGAATAAAATGTGAAAGTATTGAAATAATTTTCAACACTTTCAAAGGGGGGAAATGTTATTGATTTACCAATAAGTAGAAGTAATTGTGTTTGATTTAAATATAAAATCATAAGAAATATTTAGTAAAATTTTTATTTGTTGTGGTTTGTACCAGCAACCAATTGCTGCTTTAGAATCCCCTATACAACCCCATACCAAGGCCAAAGAAATTGGTCATAATCATCTAGTAGAAACGTTTGGAACCTAGGTAACCAAACACAAACTGATTTGAAAATTGATTTATAATATATACAGGACCAGGAGAATGCAAGTAGTTGTCAAAGTTTAGGATTAATGGGAACTGGGGGAAACAACTGTAACAGTTTATAAGTACCTGCCAAGGAAACTGTGTCCTTGGAAATTATATGTTTGTGTATGAAATGGTGTCCTTGGAAATTGTGTGTTTATTGTATGAGCAAGTTCTATATAAGATGCATGATTTTAGTGCTTGGTACGCGCTGTTGGTGAGAACACTCCCCTGCGCGTCCGGCCCTCAATAAAGAAGTGTCTGCTTATCTGCATCAAATTGGTGTTGATAAGTTCTTTATTCTGGATTTTTGGTAACAGGGTCTGCAAGTTTGCCAATGACACCAAGCTGTGTGATGCAGTTGATACGCTGGAGGGAAGGGGTGCCATTGTCACAACCTGGACTGTGATCCCCTTGGCTTAAATTAAGGTGAAATAACACCAAACGACCAGTTAAAATGTTTTACTTGTGGTAGAAAACAATTTAAACTTGGAAAAGGATAATAAGGAATGTGTGATTTTTTTTTTTTTTTTTTTTTTTTTTTTTAATAAATCTCTAAGAAAGAAAGGAAGGGAAAGGAAGAGGAGAAAGAGTCAAAGAAATCCAGTCCCAACCTCTGGATCCAGTGTTGTCTCAGGTCCAGTAATCTTGAGTGGTGGGTGCACACACAGAAAAGTTTTCTGTCACCTTTTAAGTTCATCTTATCAGCTGATTAGCACACTAGTCCAAGAGAGGCAGGTATTCCATGAACTCATTTCCATGAGAGACAAGGAAAAGGTGGAGCATGGGTTCTGTGCATGCGTTGAGGGGGTGCACCAATCCCTTGGCCAATTGAGTCAGTCGTGCTTGCCCTGCACACCTTCTACCCCAATTCCCACAGATTTTTGCTAACTTCCTGTTTCTTGAGCAGTCATACAGCTTCTGGGGCAGAAATGCTCACCTTTTATCAGTTCTTATCACCTCTCCAATGGTGAGGTAGTTAGCAAGGTCTGCATGGTATCAGGCTTACACAATCGAGCTACAGAGTATTGGGCTTGCACAACTGAGCCAGTATTCCCCCCTTTGAGGCTTATCTAAGGAGTTTGACAATGCAACTGCAAGGGAGTGGGGAGTACATCCTTCAATGCACTCCTGCTTCCTTGGGTGACATTCCTTAGACTAATCACAAAGGCCACAGCTTGTCCTTGAGGTTTTCTGTGTTGACAAATGTTTGAGGCATCAATTCCTTCAGTTCCTTACAGCCATCCACAGGGACCTTGACAGGCTTGAGGGGTGGGCCCATGCAAACTTCATTAAATTCAATAACACCAAGTGCAATGTGCTGCAAGTGGGTTGAGGCAATCCCATGCATAAATACAAGCTGGGAAAAGAGTGGATTGACAGCAACCCTATAGAGAAATACTCAGGAGTAGTAGTGGATGGAAAACTGACTATGAGCCAGCAATGTGCGCTTGCAATCCAGAAAGCCAACTGTATCCTGGGCTGCATCAAGAGAAGTGTGGCCAGCAGGTTGAGGGAGGTGATTCTCCCCCTCTGCTCTCATGAGACCCCACCTGGAGTACTGTGTCCCAATATAAGGAGGACATAGACCTGCTGAGGCTGGTCCAGAGGAGGGCCACAAAGATGATCGGGGGCTAGAGCACCTCCCCTATGAGGACAGGCTGAGAGAGTTGGGGTTGTTCAGCCTAGAAAAGAGAAGGTTCTGAGGGGACCTTATAGTGACCTTCCAGTACTTCAAGGGGGCCTTCCAGAAATATGGGGAGGGACTCTTTATCAGGGAGTGTAGTGATAGGCTGAGGGGTAATGGTTTTAAACTGAAAGGGGGTAGATTTAGATTAGATATTAAGAAATTCTTTGCTGTGAGGGTGGTGAGACACTGGAACAGGTTGCCCAGAGAAGTTGTAGATGCCCCCTCCCTGGAAGTGTTCAAGGCCAGCTTGGATGAGGCTTTGAGCAATGTGAGCTTGTGAAAGGTGTGCCTGCCCATGCAGAGGTTTGAACTAGATGATCTTTAAGGTCCCTTCCAACCCAAATCATTCTATGATTCGATGATTCACAGTAGGACATCATCCTGTCTTGCTATACTGCAAATTCACCAAACAATCAGTCAAAAACATTAGAGAGGGGCATTGCAGTTCTCTGAAGACAAATGGTCTGAGATGAGGGAGTTTCTCTCTGCTTACGTTTGCCATGCAGTAGCTTGGTTTCTACTTCTCTCACAAAGGAGTACACCAACAAACTGAAAACCACCCCCACCAAAATGCCTTGAGATAATATGTTAACTAAATGTACAGACTGTGTGAATAAAATCTAAAAGTAAAAAGCAACCAATAAAGAGGAGTCTAAATATGCATAGTTAAATACACTTCTGTAGCATTTTTATAACACCTTTCAGGCAGTGGCTGTATTTTAGATAAAGGGCCTGAGAATCATTACCTCTGTTGTTACAGTGGAAAAATGAAGCTGAAAAAAAATAAAAGACTTCTTGTGATAAGGGTCTCTTTCTGGTCCCTAGCCTCATTTTATCCTCTAGGTGATGTTGCCTCCATTTATATTGCTTTTATTATTGAACCATTAGAAAGTGCTATAGGAAGAGCCTGAAAACACATGAACCAGGAAGAGCAAATTAAAAGTAATTTACCATTAAGCATTCTCATAGTCCTGTCAGAACAATAGCAACAATCCCCAAACAAAATATTTTAAAACTGTGATATTTCCCTAATAACAGACTAAATCATGGTGAGTCTGGCTAGATGTGGGACTGAAGCAAAAAAAAAAAAAAAAAAAAGGCAAAATGAATTAAGATGCAGCTACATTTTCAAGTAGCTCTTGCTGGAGGAATAGCAAGTGGAGTGCCAGGCATCTAAGGTTTGTTGAGTTTAATTAGGTAAATACATTTGGCTATTACACAATCAGTGACTAATGCTTACCTTGGATTTAAACATTTTTCATGAGCAACCCAGCGCTTTGGTGGTTCATTTAGCAAACATGGTCCTGGTTTATTACAAGAGAAGGTAATATTACACTGATGTTTGGGTTGGTCTTATACAAAGATGGCCACTTTCTAACTACAGTATATGATATTGTAAGCATGAGGCTTATGTTCAGTTGAATCCTTTGAGATACAGCATATTAACTGGAGGAAAAATGAAAAAAGATCAAGGAACTCCATATTTTATAGATTAATATATAAAATTCCTTGACATACATATACATATATATGTATATTTTTTAAAATACATGCATACCAGTTACAAAAGCAAACAGAAAACATACAAAATAAGAACTTGCTCCAGGGTAATGTAATTGAGAAATATTGTTGCCTATGTATGGATTAAAAATAGCATCATACTAGCATTAGAATCATCCAGATTGGAATCCAGGAATTCTGCAGGACTTGCACTAAAGAAAGAGGCTATGAAGTGCTGGCTTTTTTGGCACAGATTGTGGGCAGCCTCACAGTGAAAGCCTGCAGAGAGAGAGGTACTTGACTCTACAGAACTCTTTAGGGTGCCTAGAAGGTCAGTAAGTACAAGACTTGCCTTGGGTAAGGACTAATTACACATTTTCTTCTACCCTGCATGGTTGTACTCAGAAGACAGATATAATTGTATTATTTAGTTTTTACTTTCTCTATGTACACTTGCCAGGACAGGCTCTCCAAATCCTCGCTGTAACCGGGGCTGCCCAGCGACTGCGGATCTGGATGATGGTAAAGTATGCAAGTGGTGATGGATCTTTCTTAATCACTATTCTCTCTCTCAGGTAGTAATGATTTCATGCATTACCCTGTATTTTCCTATCTAAGTGCACTATTCTGTCTTTTCTTACTGTATGTTTTCTGTATTATTCTGTTATATTATTTAGTTATTTCTAGTAAAATACGCCTGCTCTTTTCACTCTGGTGTCTGAGTTTAATTGGTATCCCTAATCAGCAAAACACAGGGGCAAAAAATAAGATGGACAAGGGACCTACAACGTTCATCCAGTCCCACTGCCTGACCACTTCAGGGCCGACCAAAAGTTAAAGCATCTTATTAAGGGCATTGTCCAAATGTCTCTTAAACACTGACAGACATGGGGCATTGACCACCTCTCTAAGAAGCCTGTTCCAGTGTTTGATCACCCCCTCGGTAAAGAAATGCTTCCTAACATCAAGTCTGAACCTCCTCTGATGCAGTTTTGAACCATTCCCACGCATCCTGTCACTGGATACCAGGGAGAAGAGATCAGCACCTCCCTCTCCACTTCCCCTCCTCAGGAAGCTGTAGAGAGCAACATGCCCCTCAGCCTCCTTTTCTCCCAACTGTGTCCAGCAAGCTTTGCTGACATCCATGAAGATTGTGTGAAGAATGTATATTTTAATGATAAATCTTAAATATGTGATTTATATATGCAAAGGGTAAAGTGTATTGAGTTTACATGGCAAGGTTTTGGTAGTGGGAGGGCTTCTGTGAGAAGATGCCAGAAGCTGCCCCCGTATCAGACAGACCCAGTTCCAGCCAGCTCCAAAATGGACCCACTGCAGGCCAAAGCTGAACCAATCAGCAATAGTGGTAGCACCTCTGTGATAACATGTATAAGAAAGGGTAAAAACCAGGATGCAGCAGCTGTGAGGGCAAAAAGAAAACATGAGAAGCACCTATGCAGACACCACAGTCAGTGAAAAAGGAGGAGGAGGTGCTCCAGGTGCCAGAGTAGATTCCCCTGCAGCCCATGGAAAAGACCATGGTGACACAGGTTGTCCTCCTGCAGCCCATGGAGGTGCATGGTGAAGTAGATATCCACCCTGCAGCTCCTAGCGGACCCCACACCAGAGCAGGCTCCTAGCAGGAACTGCAGCCTGTGGAAAGGACTCAGGTTGGAGAAGTTCATGAAGGACTGTATCCCATGGGAGGAACTCCATACTGGAGCATGGGAAGAACATGAGGAGGAAGGAGCAGCAGAGACAACATGTGATGAACTGACCACAAGCCTCCATTCCCCATCATGCCCTGTGCAGGGGGGAGGAAGAGGCAGAAGAATTGGGAGGGAAGTTGAACCTGGGAAGAAGGGAGCAGGGGAAGATGTCTTCAGTTTTGTTGTTGTTTCTCACTATCCTCCTCTATTTTTGGCAATAAATTTAATTAATCTTCCCCCAGGTTTTCTTGCCCATGATGGTTATTGGTGAGTGATCTCCCTTGTCCTCATCTCAACCCACAAGCTTTTTCATCATTTTTTTCTACCCCCATCTTGCTGAGGAGGGGGAGTGAGAGCACAGCTTGGTGGGCACCTGGCAACCAGCCAAGGTTAACCCACCACAGTCCTTTTTTCTAAAGGGCTAAACAAAAAAAACCCAAACACTAGACCAACTTCATGGTGCTTTAAGGGAGAAAGCTCTACCCTACACCATTCTACTATTTGCATTTCATGTAGAGGTACTACTCTAAATCGGTACCTTCCCTGAGAATGTTTATGCTGTTAGGGGAAATCCTGTTCCATGTGTGAAATGCATTGGAAAAAGGCACTTCATATCTATAACTGCATCAAAAGTAACCCTTTTATTAAGGCATCTATGGGGAGGAAGAGAGAGACACCTTGGTGAAATACTTAGCCTAAGTAGTAGTTATTCATTCATGGAGGAGACTTCCACCTTCCCAAATATCCTTACAGGTCCTTCTTCAACAATGAAGGATCCCACACCTGCAATTTCTCTGTCTGTAAGAAGTAACAGCATGCCATGTGAAATTTTTCATCTACTTTGTTGGGTTTTTTCCCATTATGGAAAGAAGAACAAAAACCAGATGTAGCTTTTAGGTCTGAATTCAAGTAAGAAAAGCTAAAGATAATGCCTGAAATTTAGATCTGTTCCTTAGCATTTACTGTACAGTAAAGCATATAAAAGAAGTTACATTATCTTAATGCAAAAAGGAAATAATGAAACTGAAAGCTTTACAAGCAGAAGTTTGCCATATATTTGCCATCACATACTTTATACTGAAACTTTATCCTCATTCTCTTTTGCCCGATTTATGAATAAAAAGTACATTAAATATACCACACACAGAAAGCCTCATGGCATTTGTTAAGTGAGCTGATTATTTATATAATCACAAAGGGGATAATCAGTGACATTCAACTTGTTAACCTTGAGTCATGGTAAGAACTGTACATGGTCAAACACACTGTTAACAAATAAAAAGTAAAAATAGTCAATAGCAACATCGAGAAAATAAATCTACTAAATATCATAATTTGATTTTTAAGAAACACATGTAAAAGCATAACAATTTATATATGTTTTATCATGCAATTCTGTGTCATGCAGTTGCATAAACAAAAAGTAAAGTTTTAAATCAGTTACATGGTTTAACATTACATCTTCCATTCTCAGTTGGTGGGAGATACCTGAAATACTGCAACAAAGCTCATCTATTATCCTATAGACCCAGAGTAAAACATGTTTCATATATCAGTCTGAAGTGCCAAACCTGCTTCTGAATCATTTAGAATAAAAAAATCATAGCTGAAATAGAATGCCTGTGAAGCTGTAATGTTTATGTTTAGAATATACGATTATCAAAAACACATTCTCAAAGGGTCAAACGCCAGCAAGGTCTCAGGATGTAGCCAGGGCTTAACTTCATTACATCCTTATACACCACAACCAACCTAATTATCTGACAATTCAACCACCTTAGAGCAAATGGTTGAAAACACCACAGGAAGCCTTTTGTTCTTCCTCCAAATTTCAGGTTTGTTTGCACAGAATCCTATGGAACCCACTATTGTGCAGCCATAATCCTAGCTAGACATTTAAGAGGTAAGAGTAAAAAATTCTTAGTCGCCTACCTACTTTCATTTACGATGTTCTTTCATTTATACGTTCTTTCTTATGGCCTAACTAAAAAGTCCCCATCATTTGGTAAACTTGTCAGGGGCACAGGAAGATTCTTCCTATAACAGCATATTTATGTACAAGTTAAACACATATCAGTTAAACAGCCAAATGTTACATAAGGACTAGTGTCATGCTAAGCAATCACATTGCCTTCTTCTAAGATGAGTATATTGTTTGTAAGCATTTGTCACTTTAAATTTGAAGACCAAATGACCAAAATCCAAAGTGTTCTACACCTATATTCATATTCTTTTTACCAAGGTATATGTACCACAGTTTGCACTAGAATTTAAATATCCATTTATCACACTTTGTCAGTATCCACTCTTACTAAAAAACCTTCCCCCTCTTTGAATGTTTAATGAGCCTCAATGGAATCAGTGCTCCTGAATGATTACAGACCCTATATGAATCATTAGCAGAATAAAGCTTAGCTTTGAATACAGGCTCATATCCCACCTGTGGACAATTTACATACAATACAGTTAATGATTTCATAAAACAATGAGGGATTTCTCATTCCATACTTTCCTCCTCAGATCTACAGAGATAAATTATTTAAACAAGCTTTTGTCCAGATTAAAAAAAGCAAATAAATGCGAAAGACCATCAGAATCACTAAGTACTGGTATCAACATGGTTCCTTCCTAAAATACTCTCACCCCAACAATATCAGATATCTGAACGCATTCTCCTTAAATATCCAGTTCCAAGGTGCATTCACAAAATAAAGAACCAAAGCAAAAAACCCAAAACCAAACAAGCTTTTTATGATGCAGTTGAGTTGATTTTCCTTTAATACAAAAAGGTGGAAAAATTATAATTTTGATGCTTTAAAATAGTTTCACAATTAAAAAAATAAAATTCATCCCAGCACATGAAGGCCCAGAACATGCCCTTGTTCCCTTATCAGAAGTATATATAGTGGCAGCAGTAATAACTTATCCCTTGAGTGTTAGTACTAGCTGACTGATGGGATGCACATTATACATTTCTGATATAAGCAATTTTTATGTATTATTCAGTAGTGAAGATAACATCTTCCAAGTCAACATGTGCTCTGCACTTTTGTTTCTCCTTGGGAAGGGTAAGTTTGTCATATGTGACATACATATTTGGATACAGACCCTGACAACTCTGCCCAGGCCTACTGGCAAAGATTTGAACAAAACAGTGTAGTCAGTATACTAGCTGTATTAAAACAGATCCACTGGAAATAATTTTTGTAGCCAAAAGGAAAAAAAAAAACCCACAACACACCCACAACAAACCATAAACATTTAAAGTTCACTGCTAATACTTCCTTCATTCCTTTTAAGCAGAATGCTGTTTGCAGACATCTTTGTCTGGTCATCAAGTAGTTACCTGTATTCCAGCTGTTCATGCTTCTCTGACTTAAACAAGCCATCTTAAACAAGTTGGTATGTCAAAATAAGAAATAAGGAGGTGAGACACTTTTAAACAAAAAAACATCCATACAAATCTAGTACTAGGCTTTGTATCCCAACCTCCACAGGGCCACTTTCAAGTTACAGCAATAACTAAAATCAATGAACTATCACAAAAAGTATTTCCTTCTGTACATGATTTTTATTATTTGCATAATACAGAGCACAGATGCTGGACAGTGTGACTGTGTGCAATACATGAATTATCTGTGCACGTTTGTATATCTGATAACCAAATTGAAAGAACAAAGTTAAAGCAAAAGCCTGATGCTTTTAATAGTAAACTAAAAAACTAAGACTGAACACTGCAATAAAGGTCAGAAGTAGCATCTTGTGTACATAAACAACTATTTACAGATGAGAAGAGGCATTACTACAACACTAGTCTACACTATACTTGATTATATAAAAAAACCCCACAAGTTTCATACATCACAAAAAACCCTTCCATTATAACACAGAAGTGATATTACCAGACAAGCAGTGAACTATACTGCCCTTTCTAGTTATTATACAAAACTGTAGATAATGGAGCCCATGCAATACACTCAAGAACACTACAGTCCTACACCCAAGTAGAATTAAAAATTATAAAGCAGCCCTCCAAGAGTGGTTCCAGTTTCCCATTTAAGTCTACAGGAGTCATGTTGGGTATGGTTTTCCATACTCAACAATTGTTGCATGTGCAATTGTTACATTTAAAACTTTCTCTTTTTAATTTAAAAAAACTCCTAATATTCTTCTGAACCCAGAACACACTGAATTTAAGAAGTACATGAATAATAAACTGCTCAAATACTTCTGCAACTTACACAGATGCATGTATCACTCAATAGAGCTGCCATGGTATGTCTAAAACACCCACATATATGTAGCTTTTGTTTTGTAAGTCGATCTTAGCGCAACATTGTGCTACACAACATTTTTAGCTATGCAAGGAAAAGCAGACAACTGTTGCAGGCCAGTTCTTAAGTTTCTAACAGATCATTTCCTTTGGGAAACTATTTTCATGATTCTGAAGCTAATGTAATCCGTTCCAAAACAGTTTTCTTCTCATACATATTCGATGATTTCCATTTTTCCCATTGCAATTGTTAAATGACATTAAATATGGTACCAACACTCATCTTACTGGAAGGTAGAGCCCTCTACATGGCTTATGTTCTGCTGGAAAACAATGGAGTGTGTAAACTACAAGCAGAACAAGATTTTAAATGATAGAAGTAGACCACCAACCTTTCTGACATATACTTCTCCCAAACAGGCACATAGTCTTTGGCTAGTGTTATACACCTTGAACATCTCAAAAGGCAGATCTGCTGCAAACATGCAGATAGTATACATCTATTTGGCACACGTGAACTAGAGCCTGTCCTCTGTGTATGTGTATTCCTGTGCAGGTTCTGATCATCCAATCATATTCTGATGAGAGCATATACATTTTCAAGGGCTGTATCTATCCAATTCTGTCTGTAACAAACACTCAAACATTCTGAAATATCATGAAGACAGACAAGACTAAAATTAAAACTTTGGAGAACAAAGGAAAATAGCCATGCATCTGCTCTTTAATGCTTTCCTAGTGGATATTAAAATAAAACAAGAGTCAGTCTTTTCACAAGTAGGCTAGTTTATATTCTCTGTATTTTTTCAGCCACCACAACTGGATTCTCTTTCCTGATTTTTGCTGCAGCTTCTGCTTTGTAATCATATGGACAGTTATGCTTGTCAGAATAACGGTGAAGTCCACAAAATAAGTTTCCACATCTGCAATCAAATCCTGTACAAAGAAAAGGAAAAGCAACATCACTAGGAAGCTTCAGACTTAAGCAAGCTATAAATTAAGGGCTTAGTCAGTACAAAGGGGGTATGTGCATCTACTTTAACAAACAGAATAAGTGAAATGAATATTTCCAAATATCAATTCTATTAAGGGATCTAACATTATGGATTTTGAAACAGCAAGCAAGTTTAATGGCAACAGATAATTCAACAAATTTAATCTAGTAAGAGGCAACTAATCATATAAATCTGTTCAACATTGACAAAGTGCTCTCATACCCGTAAGGCCAACTTTCTTTCTGCACATGAAACATCTGTTCTTCTTTGGTTTAGGCAGTTCAGAAGCTTTCTCTTCACTCTGTGAAGCACTAGGTTTAGAAACTGATGGGCTTGGTTGAGTAACAACTGTTAAAGCAAAGGAAATAAATGTTAATTTTTTTCCTTTTCTTGACTTCACTAGCTACTCATGCTTGTATTTATTAACAGTTAATTCCCCTCTACTAAGACCCTGAAGTTTATTGTCTGAAATACTAAGTAGAATAGGTATTCTATTAAATTCCCTTTTATCTCTACAGAAAATGATCAAGTTTTCCCCACTGTTCCATCATCTAGAAAATACAGGATACTTAGTGTTATCACCTGTATACACCCACATAGGTGTAAAGGCTTGGAAAGCACTGTAGAAGTTCCACGTACACACATTAAAAGCCATATGATCTAGTTGTTGAACAGAGGGGATACTTGTGGAAAACAGACAATAGGAACATATTTTAGAAAATTACATTTACAGTAATGCTTTTTTGTCATAGTACCAAGCTACTCTGCCACTACACTTGCCAAGTCAGATGATCTAAAAACCTCAAAGTGTCAACCAGAACAACAGCTAACATTCTTCAGCTTCAAACCACCAATTCTGTGATACATCAAGCATACTACTACAAACCACACAGCTCAAAAGAGCCCTTGTTTCAGACACTTTTTTCAGCAATTTAAAGAAAAAAAATCCTAAGTAACAACCCAAACTCTTTACTAACTTTATTTTTGACACATTCTATATATTTTTCTAGAAAGTGTGAAGAGCTCAGTGTTAATGCTATTTTGCTAAGTCTGTGGATAACAATACCATCCAGTCTTGGATATATAATATTTTTTCTATATTTAAGCATGCTATTGGTAAAAAGCAAAGGTACAGCACTACAGTCATTACTGCTATTAATACTTTTCAGGGTAGTTTCCACAGCTGCTTTTTTTTTAAATTAAATAAAAAAATTCCTTTGTCTTGACAATTAATATTTTCTAGATGAATAGATATAATCCTTTAAATTTGTCTTTAAACCCCAAGGAAAGTAGTATGCAGTATCAGATAATCTAGTTGAGAGCCTGTGACCAAATAAATCAGGTTAAAAAACACTGACACCACAGTGTAAGCCCGTTAGATACCACACACCTTAGCTGGTAGGCATTAGCTATGGCATTAATTGACTAAACATCTCCCAAACCAATAAGCATGGTCAAGCTCCTTTTAGATTTCTTGTATTACCAGTCTGTTTAAAATGAAATGCTAGTTGCACGCCACAGCAGACAGAAAAAGGGAATCTTCCGATTCTCTCCCCCATCCCACTCTGGGGGACTGAGTGAGCAGCTGTGTGCTGCTTAGCTGCCTACCAGGGTTAAACCATAACAGGCCTTTTTGGCACTCTATGAGGGGCTCAAAGGGTTTGAGATAATGACAGATTTGATTGGAATGTGCTAGATGAAAATTATAGCTGTTATTGCTGTTTAGATATTGACAGGCTTCTGTGCTTGCCATGGGGCTTGCTTGACTTACTATACATTAGAGTCTAGTACTCATTAGTGGCTGCTTTTCGCTTTTGCTTCTTGCTGTACTGCTGATCATCTTATTCTGCTGTGCCTGGGAACATTTTGATAACAGCAATGGCCATGCACATGGGCTGGCAGGTGGCCAGAGCATCACTGCTGCTTTCATGCTGCTGTACTGACAGGCTAGAACTCCATGTGAAGTCAAGTCAATGGGACTGTGACCTGTGGATGAGTCTACATGGGAGCAGGACACCCTGAAGCATCTGCGGCCACGGATATGTCCATGCCACAGCAGGTATACCTCTGAAGGGATTGTGGCCCAAGGATAAGTCCACACTGGAGAAGGTACACCTCAAAGCATCTGTGGCTGTGGATAAGTCCATGACACAGCAGGTACACTCCTGAAGGGACTGTGGCTGTGGGTTAAGATATGCTGGAGCAGGTATATCTCTGAAGGGATTGTGGCCCATGGATAAGGCCATGTTGGAGCAGGTACACCTCAAAGCAACTGTGGCTGTGGATAAGTCTATGCAGCAGCAGATACACCCTGAAGAGACTGTGGCTCAGATACAGCTCCACTTGGAGCAGGTACAGTCCATGGAAAAGTCCAAGTCAGAGCAGGGACAAGGGGAGGAGTTCATTGCAACGTTAAACCCTATGGCCTAGTACAAAAGGACCAAGGGTAGAGACTGTAATGGAAATACCTTTAAAATGTTGTAACTCATGATTTGAGTTGCGTGTTATAGGAAGTACTATAGCAAGAACCACCCAAACCAATAGAGGCAAACCTCACAAGAAGCAGTGCAAGGGCAGCAGTGACCCGATCTGAGCTCACTGAGCCATCAAGGTAAAGAGATAGTCTACTAGATCATTCTGTGTCACAAAATAAAGATTAAAAACAAACCCATCTAAGGGAAAATATTACCAACTACTACAAATGTACTTCCTCCTCCACATTAACAAACTGACAAGTGTTCACTGCCACAACCAGCAACATGGAAACTAGAAAGCAGCGAGAATAATCCTAAGTGCAAAGGCCCATTTCCCAAAAGAGCTGCCGAACAGGATCCTTCCCCCACAACTAAAATACATTCCAAAAAGGAAAAGCAGATAATGTGCAGAAATGGGCAACTAAAAGGTCCCAAGATGAGGAGATGGTGCATGGCCCCCAAAATCAGAATTAAAGTGTTCAATTTATTACTCTACACAGATAACACCTGCAGAAAGGAAGTATCCTCCCACTTTTATGCCAGCACTTAGATCTAATAATGAAGTCTTCAAAGTAGCTTCTGATTAACAGCTAGAACAGGGACAACACCCTTTAACTACTCACACATCAGAACAAAAACCCCTTTTTCATCAAACTGTGGCTCAAATGAAATAAGAGTTTTAGTTGTTCTGGCATGACATTAGGAGCCAAACTCATCAGATAATATCCTGACAATTGCTTGTCACAAAAGGCTCCCTCTAGCATACAAGCCAAATCTAACTGGGCAAATACAACACCATTCCTCAATATATTAAATTCATTTTATGCCAGAAATTATACTGTGTTAATCATCAGGTAAAGTACTGTAAGTGATTGCCATGGAATAAATCACTAAACAAAAGCTGAAACAATGGTAAGGAAACAGTTGTTACTGTTACCTGCATACCTGCTTCCTCGATACCAATAACCCTATTCGTATGAAATAATGCCTTTTACCACCAGAACATGTTTTAACACCTTAACAGAGTTCCTGTTGGCATGTAGTCCTCTCCATCAGAATTATTTCTCTTGCCAACCATCAGCTCATGTTACCAAATGAGGTTTATTTCACTTGAATTTTACGAGACCAGTTCTGCTAGAAGGCTGAAGAACATGGGAGCAAAAGTTGTTTTCAGAATGGGGCATGACTTTTTAATTTATTAATAAAGACAACAATAAGTTAACAAAAGGCATTGAAAATGCACAGAATCATTTAGGTTGGAAAGAACCTTGAAGATCATCCAGTCCAACCATTAACCTAACATTGACAGTTCCCAACTACACCATATCCCTCAGCGCTATGTCGACTCTACCCTTAAACATCTCCAGGGACAGGGACTCCACCACCTCCCTGGGCAGCCCATTCCAACACCTAACAACCCGTTCTGTAAAGAAATGCTTCCTAATATCTAGTCTAAACCTTCCCTGGCGCAACTTGAGGCCATTCCCTCTTGTCCTATCACTTGTTACTTGGTTCAAGAGACTCATCCCCAGTTCTCTGCAACCTCCTTTCAGGTAGTTGTAGAGGGCAATGAGGTCTCCCCTCAGCCTCCTCTTCTCCAGACTAAACAACCCCAGTTCCCTCAGCCAATCCTCGTACGACATGTGCTCCCGACCCTTCACCAGCTTCGTTGCCCTTTTCTGGACACGCTCGAGTAATTCAATGTCCTTTTTGTAGTGAGGGGCACAAAACTGAACACACTAATCGAGGTGTGGCCTCACCAGTGCTCAGTACAGGGGTAAGATCACTTCCCTGTCCCTGCTGGCCACGCTATTTCTGATGCAAGCCAGGATACCATTGGCCTTCTTGGCCACCTGGGCACACTGCTGGCTCATGTTCAGCCGGCTGTCAATCAACACCCCCAGGTCCCTCTCTGACTGGCAGCTCTCCAGCCACTCCTCCCCAAGCCTGTAGCGCTGCTGGGGGTTGTTGTGGCCAAAGTGCAGCACCCGGCATTTGGCCTTATTGAAACTCCTACAGTTGGCCATAGCCCATCGCTCCAGCCTGTCCAGGTCTCTCTGCAGAGCCTCCCTACCCTCGAGCAGATCAACACTCCCACCCAACTTGGTGTCATCTGCAAACTTCCTGAGGGTGCACTCCATCCCCTCGTCTAGATCATCAATAAAGATGTTAAACAGGAGTGGCCCCAAAACCGAGCCCTGAGGGACACCACTCGTGACTGGCCACCAACTGGATTTAACTCCGTTCACCACAACTCTTTGAGAAAAACCAGACACAGGGGATGCCATTCATAGATACCTGGAAGAACTCAAGAAGTGGGCCCATGTGAACCTCATGAGGTTCAACAAGGTCAAGTGAAAGGTCCTGCACCCAGGCTGGGGCAACCCCCAGTATCAATACAGGCTGGGAGATCAATAGATGGAGAGCAGCCCTGCGGAGGACGACTTGGGGGTACTGGTGGGTGAAAAGCTGGACATGAGCTGGCAACATGCAATTGCAGCCTAGAAAGCCAATCGCATCCTGGGCTGCAACAAAAGAAGTGTGGACAGCAGGTTGAGGGAGGTGATTCTGCCCCTCTACTCTGGTGAGACTCCACCTGGAATACTGTGTCCAGCTCCAGGGCCCCCAGTACAAGAAAGTCATGGACCTATTAGAGCAGGTCCAGAGGAGGGCCACAAAGATGATCAGAGGGATGAAACACCTCTCTTATCAGGAAATGCTGAGAGTTGGGGTTGTTCAGCCTAGAGAAGAGAAGGCTCTGGGGATACCTTATGCAGCCTTTCAATACTTAAAGGGGGATTATAAGAAAAATGGGGACAGACTTTTTAGTAGGGCCTGCAGCAATAGGACAAGAGACAACAGTTTTAAACTAAATGTAAGGGACAAGTTCTAAGTGATTGTACTGTAAGCCCAGGCAATGCCCTGAGAGGGGGAACCAGAAGTCAGTCACAGGGAGGGGTCTGGTGTCACTTCTCTTGATTGACTGGTGTCTCAACCACTCCTGGAACTGGGGCAAGAGAAGGTTCCAGAAGTCCAGGAACTGGAACCATGAATAGGGGCACACATAAGTCTAGGAGGGGACTCTTCACATTAAACACCCCTGTTGGCAGGTCCAACACTGGATCCAGGACTGGTGATATAGCACGCTCTCTCTCTTCTAAGTAACCTTAAAGCTACTAAGTAATGGTTAAAATTGTTAAGTAACACAAGGCCGACCTTGATTTCCCATAAAGCCACATAACTTATAGTTGTGAAAGTGCCAACATTTACAGAATAGTTGTTTCCATTAAATTTGAGACTTATGTATGGACCTTGAGTGTTATCTCACTTTTGTCCACACCAAAGGGAATTTGTGAATGAGTCACCTACCCCCCTCCCCACAGGTGGGGCATGACATTTATTTGGCATCACAGACAGGATTTCCTTGGTGTTGAAAGGTCCTAAGGGATACCAATTCTCTACCCAGTGGGGAAAGCCAGGAAGTGACCTCTCAGCAATAAGCCGGGAGAGGTCCAAGCAGCAGCAAGCCATGGCTGCCAGGAAACATCAGTGCTTGATTGTTTCCTTGTTATTGAAAAGTTGAAGGAACATAAGGCATGCCCTTCCCCACCAGAAATGGCACAGGCCCACATTATTGGCGTGATCCAAAGTCTGCAGTGTACTACAACACTTAGGAAAGAACAAAAAGTGCGACCAGGAAAAGCCACACTGTGTGACATGTTGGGAGCAGCATTAGTGGCAGCCCAAAAGGAGAGGCAAACCAATGATGAAATGGTTAAATCCTTGCAAGAACAAATAAAAACCCTGCAGAGCCAACTAGCCACTGAATGTAATGCTACTCAGTGACTCCACATGGCTCTGTCAGATGTGTTGGACCAAGTAAAATTTTATGGTCCAAATTAGAGGAAGGGGGACAAGGATCTTATGACCAGACAGACCTTGATTCTGTTCTGAATAGTGAACCTGGATTTTCAAGCTTGACACAATTGGCCAAAAACCAGGCATCGGACCCAAGACCCTTGTACCCAACTAGGAAATTAGAAATTAGCTGAGAAATATTTTACCCCAAAAAGGAGGAAGTGATGAGGCCACTAATTAAAACCAAAACCACCACTGATAATGGTCAAGGTGGGGGAGCACTGCAAGTTACTATCCGGATGGTGCCGTACTCAGTGGCTAAAAATGTCAAAAATGCAGTAAAAATACACCAGGTTAGCTCAAGATACTGAGATTGAGTATGTATGGAGATTATCACTGACCGGTGGTGATCGAGTTTTGCTGTTGGAAGATGATGCCCAGGGGTACTGGGGGCCAGGGGTTTTCCTAATTGCTGATGACCTGAGAGCACCATGGTCCTTAATTCAACAAGCTGCCTATTGGGCAGGGAGTCTGGACCCTTTGGAAAGCAGGGATCCAGTATGTATTGAGACCCCAACATAAATCATTTGACTGAAAGTCTGCAGAAGGCTGCTTGTCTCCAGTTAACACATGACAGGCATTTAGTTCCTCAACAGCCTTCCCTGATTCTATTAATTGTTAACCCTAATAGAATTACTCCCCTGATTCAGGGCCTGCCTGAATTTTTGAAACTATATGCAGTACAACTACCCATGACTTGGGGAGAGGTAGCCCAAGAGTTAATAAATTATGGTAGAAGGATGGGGATCACAGGGGAAGCCACAAAAATCAAAGACTGCTGTGCAAAGAGTAGACCAGCAGGAAAATCAGACACCCCCCCTCCCCTGAGCCTCAGGGGCAAAGAAAAAGCTATTGTGAGCTGAGGGAATCGAACAGGAGATTTAATGGAGATTTAATGGACAGTATGTCCACTGTGGCCTTAGAAAAGCTCATTCAAGCATTGAAAGACAAAAGAAAGGTGCCCCCCAAATTGAACAGACCTCTTGAGACAGTAGGAGGGTGGAACCCCAATCTGGCAGCATGGCAGTAATTGCCTCCAAGGCACCTACCACCCCTGAAAAGGACTTGATTGATCTTGGGATGGCCAGTGGGTCCATTTAAGAAGGCTCATGGAAAATAATAAGGGGGAAATATAGACTGAGTAAAACCATATGTTCAGGTTAATGCCTAAGCTATAGTGACACTAATTTAAGACTGAATGTACTACACTGATTTTCTAAGGAGGACCACTAAACATTGGCTCTATTGTGTAAGCCTGATACTTTGTATAAATGATACAGGCCTTACTAACAACTATACCCTTGAAGAGGAGTTAAAAGATTGATAAGAGTGGAACATCCTGCCCCAGAAGGCACCAGAGGCTCGATAATTGCTCAAGAAGCATGAAGTCAGCAAAAATCTGTGGTAACTAGGGGAAAGGTAAAGGCAGTAGGGGAAGATCACAACCACTGACTCAATTCAAGACTGAAAAGACTTGCCCCCCCATCTGTAAGGAGCATGCATGCTAATTTACATAGCAAGCCTGGCTAATTTAAATATAACTAACAAATAGCAGATGGAATGGCAATTATGGACCAATAAGTGTAAATTTAGATAGGTCTTTACTAATCATGTAACAAGACAAATAGGCTGTAGTTCCTTTGTGAGGTGTGCTAGCTTTGTGGAATTGCCACCCAGCACCCATCTCTGCAGACATGAAATAAAAGAAATACATCAACCCTACATGTATTGGCTTGCATACCAGGTGAAAGAACCCTTCTTTTGGGATAACATTCTGGCCATCCAGATGGGACAGCCACAATGCCTTGCCCAGATCATATGATCAGTCCCAGCACTAGGGTTAGTAGTCCAGACTCCAGCATGCCTTGACCTGCTTGGTCAGGGATCTCCTGACAGCCTTCCGTGGTACCAGGATGACCAGCAACTCAAAGGTGCAATGCCTAACAGAGGTATTTTGGGGAAAAGGGTGGAGGAGAGCTTGGGATTTTGGGTCAAAGTGCCACTCTTTCAAAACAAACAAAAAAAAAAGTAAATTATCATCAGCCATGGGGGCCAACTGACCAGGGGGGGTTGGAGAAATAGGTCTTCACATAAGTCACACAATAATACTTGGCAGGGTGCCTTAATCAACCAGCAAGGTTGGAGCAGTGTGCAGTAATAGACTATTAAAGGGTCCAGACCAATAAGGGTAAGGTAACTGGATAATATAATTTGGTAAACAAAGATAGGTACAGCATCCTCTACCACAACTTCTCCTTGCGCACACACACCCCCTACCCCCCCCCCCCCGAGTATTTTCAAAAACTGGAAAAAGTTTGGAAGAGATCCTCTGACTAAAGAAAAAATTAAAAGATATTGTAATCAGCAGTGGCCACAATATTTTTTGTATGATAGGGAGAAAATGGCCTGAAGGGTGATCTTTATAATATAATACTATATTACAGCTAATGTTGTTTTGAAAACATGAAAGAAAATGGGATGAAGTACCACATGTGGATGCTTTTATGATTTTAAGAAATGATTATGGTACTAGAAGGAAATACAAGTTGTTAAATATGTATGAAGGGGAGAACAGGATATATATATTGGATACTGAACAGGAGGGTCAGATAGTACTGCGAGGGGTTTGAAGTTGTGGTTTAGCTGTTACCCAAACCCAAATCAATCCAATCAGATAATGGAAGCCATTTTACTGCTGGGTTGGTTCAAAAGTCAGCACTGGACAAAGGGATCCAATGGATTTTTCACACTCCATATTACCTCCAGACAAATAGCATTGTTGAATGTGCCAATGGGCTCTTAAAATGAACCCTGAAACCTCATGAACCCGGGTGGGCACAGCAGGTGGCAGATGCAGTATAGAGAGTTTATAGCCACTGGGGAATTAACGGATACCCACGACTCACCACGTTCTGTCCTAAGCCTCTATCCATACTCCCTAGGAGAAAGGAGACTAAGGACCCTGCAAACCCATTACATTATCTGGGACATCCTGTTATAGTAGAACCTGCCGACAGCGGGAACGGTGCTCCTAACCTTAAAAAAAAAAAACCTTAATCTTTATGCTTCAGTGGCCACCAACACACACAGGAAGGATCACCAAATTCATACCTGACGGATTGTCCCATCCTTCTAGGCAGGCCTTCATGTCCTGAATTAAAGATGTTCCGATGTCAAGAGGCTGATCAGAATGTGCTCACACAGTGTACTGCATCCCATTTTCTTTTCTTCTTTATCCCACTAGCTGGATTCTAACAAGCATATCAGTTAAGATACAAAAATCTAGCCCCAACTCTCTACTATAGTTCCAAGACCATAGCTGCTTGGTTGTTTGCATATGCGCATTGAAATAATCCTTGTTGCTTTCATATTTCTGACTGGTGATGCTGTGTTAACCTCTCAGGGTTTCAGGGGGATCGGGCACTGGAAGCTTGGCAACAAGTGGTGTTGGAGTTTCTGCAGCAGCATCTAAACCAATTTACCTGGTCACAACAGTCCTGGCACAGCTTGGGGTAACCCTTGGCTGGTAGATAACATCACAGGCAGGACAGAGGGAAAGACACCATGCAAGAGCAAGAGGTTGCTATTTTCCCCACACAGTCTCCACTATGGGGGATGAAGAAAGATGCTCAAGCTCTTTCATCATTATTACCTGATTAAGGTGTGGTCCCTTCACCACAAAGTTCATGCAATGTTCCTTTGGCTGGTCCAACTGAAATTTATTAGCATTTTCACACACAATGAGCACATTCTGCAGATTTGCAGATGCTTCAGTGTATTGTGGGTGGAGCTGTTCCAGTCAAGAGAGCTTGAAGTTTAAGACTAGTTTGTATGCATCTGCATGAGCACCTCAAAAGATTGTGCCTCAGCCTCTCAGAGGCTTCCAGCCATGACCACAGGCAAATCAGAAGCCCACCATGGGACTAATGTTTTTGGTTACTGAGTGGGCCATTTTTTGCATTGTTTGTCTGATCTTATTATGCCTGGTTTTATTCTTTACTAGGGAAAGATGGCATGGAAGAAGTTCATATTCTCACTTTATGGATGTATAACCTTGTCTCAGCCAACTGGGAATTTGAATAACCAACCCAACGTGGCACAGGAATTGATTACCGGTTTTATTCAAATCTGGAATTGAACAGACCAAGGTCTTTGTGTGGATCTCCCCATGTTCGCATCAGCAGGCTTCAAATTCACCATCATTTGGCTAAACTTCTCACAAATTTTGCATTCGAAACTAAAAATGTTAAATCAAAAGGTGTACTCAAATTCCTGACAAATGGAGGGGCTACATTCACCATGACCATTCTCACTATGAATGCACTTAGTCCCTTAAACATTTTCTGTCCAATCCAAATAGTATAATCAATGCACAAGAAATAAATCCCCTACGCCATGAGGATACCCCCCTAATGAATTGTTCATGGACAATTAGTTGTCAATCGTTAATATGGGACCCCATAAAAACATGGTATGTCCCACAATTACGAACCTTTGTTTGAGATATGGGTACTTCTTGTGGTTTTCCAGTACCAGGGTTTAAACTTGAAGATCCCATGTGTAATGGAACCATTACCAATCAAGAAACCACATTAAAATGTTGAGTGCTGAACCATACGGCTGGAGAACGCTGCATTACCATACACAATGCCACAACCACGATCATGGAGGCATGTCAGAAGATGCAGGAGACTTATTCCAGTCAATGTTACTGAATAGGTGGATTGGAACCCTGCCTCATGGATATCAACTCTGCTCAAAAAAAAACCCCTCAGACTTGCAGGATGGTGGGATTGGATAGTGGAAGCTCTAAGGATGTTTTTGTTAATATTAATTGGCCTAGCTATCAGCTTTGCTATAATAAGGTGTCTAATTAGTCGCTTATTCTCTTCTCTCTCTCCTTTAATATGGTATGTTCAGATCACCACTGTTGAAGATCTTGGAGTGTTTGAGCCACAGGATGCTATAAGGGACAAGTCCCAAGTGACTGTACTGTAAGCCCAGGCAATGCCCTGAGAGGGGGAACCAGAAGTCAGTCAGTCACAGGAAGGGGCCTGGTGTCACTTCTCTTGATTGACTGGTGTCTCAACCACTCCTGGAACTGGGGCAAGAGAAGGTTCCAGAAGTCCAGGAACTGGAACCATAAACAGGGGCATGTACAAGTCTAGGAGGGGACTCTTCACACCAAACACCCCTGTTGGCAGGTCCAACACTGGATCCAGGACCGTTGATATCTCTCTCTTCTCAGTAACCTTAAAGCTACTAAGTAACAGTTAAAATTGTTAAGTAACACAAGGCTGACCTTGATTTCCCATAAAGCTGCATAGCTTAGATATGGTTGTGGAAGTGCCAGTGTTCACATAATAGTTGTTTCCATTAAAGTTGACACTTATATATGGACCTTGAGTATTATCTCACTTTCATCCACACTGAAGGGAATTTGTGAATCTGAGTCACCTACTCTCCTCCCCACAGGTGGGGCATGACACTAAAAGAAGGTAGATTCAAACTAGATACAAAGACAACATTTTTTACAATGAGGGTGGTGAAACACTGGAACAGGTTGCCCAGAGAGGTTTTAGATGCTCCATCCCTGGAAACATTCAAGGTCAGGCTGGACAAGTCTTTGAGCAACCTGATCTAGTGGAAGATGTCCATACTCATTGCAGGGGGGGTTGGACTAGATGACTTTTTAAAAGGTCCCTTCCAACCCAAACCATTCTATGATCATAATTCTGCTAGGATAAGGACCAACATAATCCTAGTACAAGAAGTGCCTAAAAAAACCACAAGTACAAGTGTTGCATTCTAAACATGGGAAGATTTACTTCCCTCAGTCTAAAAATAAGATGCATCTTTAAAGCAGAGGGGGAACAGCAAGGTCACTGATGATTGGAAGCCACAATCATGACACAGGATGACAGCTGTTCAACCTATACACAGAAAGGTCCTACAAGCAGGAGCCCAAAGTACTGACCCCAAAGTACTGAAGCCACAGTGACTGCAAGACTACTCCTGAAAAAGTAATAACCACTGTAATAACTAGACATTCAGAACTGACAATGGCTTTCCTTACATAAACCAATACAGCTGGAGCAGTTCATGAAGGACTATATCCTGTGACAGGGACCCATTCTGGAACAGGAAAAAAGTGTGAGGAGGAAGGAACAGCAGAGAAGAACTTATGAACTGACTGCAATCCTCCATTCCCCCTGCATCACTCAAAACAGAGGGAGGAGGTAGAAGAGTCTGGAATAAAGGAATGAAGTTGAACCTCAGAAGGGGGTGGAGAAAGGCATTTTTGATTTTGTCTTTGTTTCTTTCCATCCCACTATTTAATTGACAATAAATTAAATTAATTTTTCCCCAGTTGAGTCTGTTTTCCCTGTGACTGTAATTGGCAAGCTATCTCCCTGTCCTTATCTCAACTCATTAACTTTTCCATCTTATTTTCTTCCCCCATCCTGCTGATGAGTGAGAGAACAGCTGGGTGGTCATCTGGCAGTCAGCCAAGGTCAACCCACTACACCTCCCAATATTTAAAGCAACCAGAAAGGGCTAATAGAGTAATACCAATAAGGTTTTTGAAGCTTCCTCTATACACAAATTATCCAAAATAGGACCCTAGCAGTTTAAAAAACTGCATTGACTTCCACAATACTAGGAAGCAGTAAGCATGCCAGTGAAGAGTGAAATGCTTGAGAGCATAAAAATTGTTTTAAGCATTCTAAATTTTACATGAAGGTAATCCCCAACTCCCACCATGGAAGAACTGGGAAAATTAAAACAGAAGGAATAAATGTAATAGACAAAGAGCACCCAAAAGTCATCAGAAAGACATACTGCACTTCTGCAATACCAGAACTGAAAACTATATTACAGATTATGTAATCCTTACATTGCAGATTAACACAACTGACTTGTATATAGTTTGAGTCATTGAAAAGAAGATGGACAGTATTTATTATGCTTTATCAAGCTTGAGAATAAATATTTCATTCTTCAGAAACTGGAATTACTATGCTGATCTAGGTGCCCATGATAAAAGGCTAAAGAATAAACTGCATTTTTAATTTGATACCAAAGAACTGGGATAAAACTGTTCTGCAGCACATATTTTTATTCTTATATCTATGTAATAGATACTCCTGTAAGTATCACACTAAAATATGGTTTAATTTTGTTACCATCAAGACTTGATGTCTGTTGTGCATCTTTTTAAAAGATACAACAGCATCCTATCAGCAACAAGCACAGGACCAGCAGCTGGGTCCTTGTGGGAGGCATTGGCCTGCCAGCCTTGCACAGCCTGTGAGAAAGTGCTAGGCTTTGATGAGAAACAGGCCTTGGAAGAAAGATAAGAGGCTGTTGAGTTATGCCAAGGTGGCAGGGAAAAACAACGGACAGCTGCAACACTGAACTGTGGAAAAGTACTGAACTGCGAGAAGTTGCTACCGCGAGAACAGCGCGTGAACGAGAGGGTGATTGGTCTGCACAGCGCGTGTGAGAGTGGTCTGATGCTGATAGGAGAAAAGGTTGAGAGCTGTCTAATTGCTGATTTGTTAACTATGAAGTAAGAGCTTTACCAACAGCATAAGTATGTACCATTGTAACAATAAACTCTTTCTTTCTGGATTTCATCAGGAGTCCGTGCCTCAGTTGCCACAGGTCTTCAGTTATTTTTCAAGGTAGACAGCTTCAAGACTTAGAAGAGATTATTAGTTTCCTTTCAGAATTTTTTTCAATCAGGGACATCTACTCAAGCTACAGCAGACATGGGAAATGGGAAAACAATTTTGAACACAAGACAAAATTGATATATCTGATGATTTTATCAGCAGCCACAAAGGAACTGTCTACAGATAGCACCCACAGTTAAAAGCTATAGCCATGTTCGAAAACAAATCAGAATCAGTTATTAAAACAAGAACCAAGCAATATAATGTATCATCTTGAACCTTCAATATCTCATAAGATAGCTGTCTATTCCGCATCTTACTCAGAATATTATCTGCAACACACACACTATATATATCATAGCTACTGGTTTTATCTATAACATAAGTGACAGCAACCCATAACAGGGTCTCAACCTATATGTAGGACAGCTGTAGCATTTAACATTAAAAAAACTCATCATATTGGCTTGGTACAGAGCCAAAAACCAAGTGAGCTAACCATAATCTCATGAATTTCATTAAATGTCAACTTTCAGGACTGGAAAGGGTAATCTACAAAGCAGATGGAATAAGACTGTTAACAATATTTGGGGAAGGTTTTTTAACACTTATTTTACACAAGACTACACACATTTCAAGTTCCAGTTCACTTTCTTTACAGGCAGCACTATTCCACAGCTGTGACTTCAGAGTGATAACTCACCACACTGCTCCCTAAAACAAAGCTATTACTGGGTTAAGAAAAAATAGTTTTAGATATGCATGCTGATACTAATTAAGTCTGGAAACACTGAGACCTGATAGGAGACTCATTCAGAAAGGTAGTAACCCACAAAAGCAAAAAATGCTAGAAATATGCTACGCCTTGATACAATATGATTAAACATACTTGGTTTCAGAACAGTTTGGTTTTAGTGCTCAATATCTAAGTCAGCTCTCTTGTATGGATCTTTTATTGCCACTTAAAAACCTGCTAAAAAACAGGTTTCTTAAAGGCCTCTACTTTGCCTCACCAACTTGGTAATGCTATTGCTGTGATGTAACAATCAACACAAGGAAAGTAAAGGAATTAGATAAGGTTTTTCCTGCATTTAATACTCAAATTAGCATGGAAAAACCACACAAATATGAACAATATATCTAGAATGCTTCAGGTATATTCTGACTTTGATCAAGATTAGACTAAAAAGTGTAGAAGCATATCAAAACACTATAAAATGCATGATATAACTAATACCAAATTATGAACTGGACTTTTGATAAAAAGGTCTTTATATTTCACTGACTTGTGAACAGTTCATCAGATAAACAGCTGGACTGAACAGATGCCACAATTCAGTTACAAAACTACAACAAGCAAAAAAGTTGGACTAAAAAATTACAAGTTACAACAAAATATAGCATGGTAGACATCTAAATTACAACCAAGTAGGTCAGGTACATTTGTCATGCCTCCCTTCCCAAATGCTAAGATATGATTAATTGCCTTCAGACCCAATTTGTTCTGAATGAAAATCCAGGTTAGAACCTCAACCTGGGAAAAACAAAAGAAAAAACAAAGTCTTTTAAGCTTCATTTTTGTCAACTTCAGAACCTTCTAGATTCAGATGCTTAAATCCCAACAGCAAGAAAGTATACTTTTAATCCACAAACTTAAAGACTTGTCCAGACTTAACTATTTAGAACTTTGTGGCTTGCTGAAGAGAATGAGCCTTCATAGTGCTGAAGACGTTAAAAAACCCAACCTACTTTGCTTGAAGGATACATTGTTCCTGACCTACCATCTGATAGACAGTTATGAAATTCAATTGCCAGCATGAGACTACAGATAAAACTAACAGTCCTTTCATTAGCAACATCATGACAAGCATCACCTTCAAGAATTACATCTCAAAGTAGTAGCTTTGTTGTTATGAGGTGACGTGAATTATCTACTCTGCTATTGTTTCATCTCCTCCTCAAGAGAGGCCAACACATATTGGATGCTGCTGGAAAAGAAAAATACAGAACCAACCCAAACACAATAGGGATAAGAAGTTGAGGCCAGTATTTCTTGACTGCAAGACACTTACAGGATCGATGTACTAGTGAATACAGCAAACACTTGGTATATCTTAACTGTCCGATAAACCCTTTGTAATCTAAGAATAGTATATAAGGACATGTATAAGGACACTACTCCCTGCTGTCTAAAATCTGCCCCCAAATCAATGAACTTCTACTTTTAGATCAGCTGAAAACTGTTTCAAGAATTTATGGATATGTACTAAGAAAGACAGTTTTGTTATAGGTTTTTTCCCAAACATTTGAAGTCCACAGTAGTTTTCCCAATGATCTCTACACAAACTTTAACAGATCTTTGACTAGTTTCAACTCTGAGTTTCAAGCTGCAAGATTATCTTGAGTTGTTTTCAGGGATTTTTTTTTTCCCCTATTCTAATCAATAGTGCTCTGTGTGACACTACCATTTAGTTGCCTTGTTAGAGGAAAATGGATAGAGTCAACAGAAACAGAAGATTGCCCTTTACAGTTGGCAAAATGACAAAACCCTACTGGCAGTTTTAACAAGACAAGATTCAGCTATTACTTGACCACTGCTACCATTTTATGTATTTTTCCTGCCTGTCACATTCTTGGGTAGCAATTCATTGATGCCAATTGCTGTAAGGGGCCTCAGACAAGAATGCACCCAAGGACATCATTTTTGCAACTGTGATGGGTACATCCCAGGGAGGGCAGAGAAACCAACAGACACCTGTGGCAGTCAAAGAAAGCTGAGAAACTTTACAGACAGAGCAATGAGCCAAGACGAGGCCATATATGAAAAAACCTCAGAGTTCATGGAAAGGACACTAAGAGACACCTCTTCAACAACCACTAGGGACCAGCACAGACCACCGAAAACCCCCATGGAAGCCCCTCAGAGACCCTTCCCCAAATTTTAGTACTTGCACAATGTATTAACATATGCATTAGATCCTCTGAAAATAGGTGTGTACTTCTCAGAAATTACAGAATCACAGAATCGTCTAGGTTGGAAAAGACCTTGAAGATCATCCAGTCCAACCATCAACCCAACATTAACAGTTCCCAACTACACCATATCCCTCAGCACTAAGTCAACCCTACTCTTAAACACCTCCAGGGATGGGGACTCCACCACCTCCCTGGGCAGCCCATTCCAACACCCAACAACCCGTTCTGTAAAGAAATACTTCCTAATATCCAGTCTAAACCTTCCCTTGCGCAACTTGAGGCCATTCCCTCTTGTCCTATCGCTTGTTACTTGGTTCAAGAGACTCATCCCCAGTTCTCTGCAACCTCCTTTCAGGTAGCTGTAGAGGGCGATGAGGTCTCCCCTCAGCCTCCTCTTCTCCAGACTAAACAACCCCAGTTCCCTCAGCCCCTCTTCATAAGACCTGTCCTCCAGACCCTTCACCAGCTTCATTGCCCTTCTTTGGACACGCTCGAGTAATTCAATGTCCTTTTTGTAGTGAGGGGCACAAAACTGAACACACTAATCGAGGTGTGGCCTCACCAGTGCTCAGTACAGGGGTAAGATCACTTCCCTGTCCCTGCTGGCCACGCTATTTCTGATGCAAGCCAGGATACCATTGGCTTTCTTGGCCACCTGGGCACACTGCTGGCTCATGTTCAGCCGGCTGTCAATCAACACCCTCAGGTCCCTCTCTGACTGGCAGCTCTCCAGCCAATGCTCCCCAAGCCTGTAGCGCTGCTGGGTGTTGTTGTGGCCAAAATGCAGCACCCGGCATTTGGCCTTATTGAAACTCCTACAGTTGGCCATAGCCCATCGCTCCAGCCTGTCCAGGTCTCTCTGCAGAGCCTCCCTACCCTCGAGCAGATCAACACTCCCACCCAACTTGGTGTCATCTGCAAACTTCCTGAGGGTGCACTCCATCCCCTCGTCTAGATCATCAATAAAGATGTTAAACAGGAGTGGCCCCAAAACCGAGCCCTGAGGGACACCCCTCGTGACCGGTCGCCAACTGGATTTAACTCCGTTCACCACCACTCTTTGGGCCCGGCCATCCAGCCAGATTTTTACCCAGTGAAGTGTGTGCCCATCCAAGCCACGAGCAGCCAGTTTTGCCAGGAGAATGCTGTGGGAAATGGTGTCAAAGGCCTTACTAAAGTCAAGGTAGACAACATCCACAGCCCTTCCCTCATCCAGTAAACTGGTTGCCCTGTTGTAGAAGATCAGGTTTGTCAAGCAGGACCTGCCTTTCATAAACCCATGCTGACTGGACCTGATCATCTGGTTGTCCTGAATGTGTTGTATGATGGTACTCAGGATGAGCTGCTCCATCAGCTTCCCGGGCACCGAAGTCATGCTGACAGGCCTGTAATTTCCCGGATCATCCTTCCGACCCTTCTTATAGATGGGCGTCACATTGGCCAATCTCCAATCTGTCAGGACCTCCCCGGTCAGCCAGGACTGCTGGTAAATGATGGAAAGCGGCTTGGCGAGCACCCCAGCCAGCTCCTTCAGCACCCTCGGGTGTATCCCATCCGGTCCCGTAGACTTGTGTGTGTCTATGTGATGTGGTAGGTCACTGACTATCTCCTCCTGGATTGCGGGGGGGTCGTTCTCCCAGTCTCTGTCTTCTGGCTGAGGAGGCTGGATTCCCTCAGTACAACTAGTCTTGTTATTAAAGACTGAGGCAAAGAAGGCATTAAACACCTCGACCTTTTCCTCATCACTTGTTTCCATGTTTTCTTCTGCGTCTAGCAGGGGATGGAGGCTCTCCCTGGTCTTTCTTTTGCTGCTCACATACTTATAGAAACATTTCTTGTTGTCCTTGATTGCTGAAGCCAGATTAATTTCCAGCTGGGCTTTAGACCTCCTGATTTCTGCCCTGCATAGCCTCACAGCATCTTTGTAATCATTGTGAGTGGCTAGCCCCTTCTTCCAAAGGCCGTAAACTCTCCTTTTCTCCTTGAGTTGCAGCCAAAGCTCCCTGTTTAGCCCAGGTGGTCTTCTCTTACAGCACCTGGGGACAGTCTGCTCCTGAGTCATTAAGACTTCCTTCTTGAAGAGTGCCCAGCCTTCCCAGACCCCTATACCCTTCAGGATTGTCTCCCAAGGGATCCTGTCAAGCAGGTGCCCAAACAAGACAAAGTCAGACCTTTGGAAGTCCAGGATTACATGAATATTCATTTCTTTATTGTATATATTAAGTGCTTTTGTCTTTCGGCATGCATGTTAGGTGGAATGATCCCCCCTGCATCCAGTGCTGCAATAAAGCATGCCTGCCTTCAAAAACTTCCAACTAAGTCTTAGGGGGTTCTTTTGAGACCGAATTAACGGTAACATCATAAGACGACAATATGGGTTTATAAATATTGTAACAAAGTATAAATTTCTAAACTACATACAATAAGCCTCCTCAGATAATATAAGTTACAAGAAGCTGAAACATGTAAAGATCTCCTCAGTCTGTACATAACCAAAAAAGAATATAATAAAAGCTATTGTAATTTAGTTCATGACACATTTTTAACTTAACATGACAAAATATTAAAAACCTGTGTACAAACACTGAGCAATGAACTATGAAGCTCTAACAGCAGTCTTACTGACAAAGATGTATCTATAAAATGCTGAGTGGTACCTTCTGGAATTTTGAACTCGGATTTTCAAAGCAAAAAAATCATTTTATCTTCAGTTGTAGTGAAGAGATTTTCCTATTAAACATCAGCTTAATGTTTTAAGACTGTTTCAGAACTGTTAAAATTAACAGGTGTCAACACCTATAGATATCAAACAAGCACGTTAAGATACCCATTTGAATAAACTGCTATATAATAAAACATGAATTCAATTACTCACTAGTAGGTAGGGAAGCATTTCCTCCCCACCTCCCACCAAGAAATACTTTACATTTCAAAGTTTAAATACTACAGCTACAACCTTCCTAAACAGGAGTAAAAGCTAAGCAATTAATGCCGTAAGTATTCTATATCCACAGAACAATGTTTTGGTTATATCTACCAATCACTCAATTAGTCCAAGAACCTTTAGTAATCTTTGTTAGTACTTTAAAATCAAGTATTCCCTTCTCCCCCACTCTCATCCTTCTGCAGAATAGAATTTAAGAACTCTGTTCTTCAAATGCAGCAAGCCATTTTGATTGCCACGAGTCAGCAGGAACTGTACTGCTAGATTTTATATAGAAGTCAACATCGACTTCAAAATTGAACATCTTGCATCCAGATACAATTTAAATGTCTTTTTAAAATGAAGGTTTGATAGTCAAAATGCTCCTCAAGTACCAAATTATCCACTAAAATTGAACATGTGTCTGAAAACTATATTCTGGCACTAGTAATTTTTCTTGATTCTGAGGATACTAATACTCAAGAAGCATCCATAATCAACAGTTCCTCAAGACCATCACCACAAAGGGATATGCCTACTGAAGAGAAAGTAAATAAGTTGTCAGCTTCTGTTAAGTCAGTTGTACCCATTGTTACTCTGCAAACATACCTGGCTTGGTCTCTGTTTTCGGTGATATTTTTTCCTCTCTTGAAATGCTCATTTCTGTCATTTGCTGCATTACAGGCAAAGCGGCAACAGGCACATTTCTGTTCATGTACAGTGAAATGGATAGTTACATTAGTTTTGAGTTCATAATAAGAGCTTAAACTGTCAAAATCCATCAATAGACTATCTGATCAGTTATTATTGATACACATTCCTGACCTTCACTTCTACTATCCCTCTTCCCTAGAAGACACTAGGCAATCTGTAGCAAATGCTTCCCCAGATAAACCAGAAATGTCCTTGTAAATGCAGTAGTCCAACAAACACTAATTAGTTCTCATTTATGAAGATTCATAAAGCACTGTCAGGTACACTGTCCCTTTTTCCTCTGCAGAAACTCACTGTAATAGGGAAAGGTCACTGCAATTGTTACTGTAACTTGCTATACACTCACAGTTCATTCAAACCTCAAAATATTATCTTCATCTGGTGAAGGGTCCGGAGAACAAGTCTTACAATGAGCAGCTGAGGGAACTGGGGTGGTTTAGCCTGGAGAAAAAGGAGGCTCAGACAAGACCTTATCGCTCTCTACAACTACCTGAAAGGAGGTTATAGCGAGATGGGTGTCAGTCTCTTTTCCCAAGTAACAAGCAATAGGACAAGAGGAAACAGCCTCAAGTTGTGCCAGGGGAGATTTAGATTGGATATTAGGAAAAATGTCTTCACTGAAAGGGTTGTCAAGCATTGGAACAGGCTGCCCAGGGATGGTGACTCAACCACTTCCCTGAAGGTATTTAGAAGACTGTATAGACATGGTGCTCAGGAACATGGTTTAGTGGTGGACTTAGTGTTAGACTTAGTGTTAGGTTTACAGCTGGACTCAATCTTAAGGGTCTTTTCCAACCTAAATGATTCTATAATCTTACCTTGATTTTTCAGATGTGCTACTAGTAGTACCTTCAAAGTTGTTTAAGCTAGTGTCTGCTCTCTGTACAGATGCAGAGTCTGAGGTGGGACAGTTTGAACCACTAGCTGTCCCTATATAACAGAAATTTGAGAAGTTAATTATAAGCAAAGCATAGAATAGAATGCAAGTTAGTCAAGTAGTTTTGCATAGTTATGAACTGTTTCAAATCATTCCTCACTCTACTGCATCTTCTTAAAGACAGACTATATTGGTAATGACCAAAATACAGGGATTGTATAAGAACACACTTATAGCAGATGTTAAATTGAAATGCAAATTAAGGCTCAATACCAAGTGGGCCAGAATATATTACAGTTTAAAATGCAGTTTTATTTTTTCATATGATTTAAAGTATTACTCCCTTTGATATTCATAGTTTTACTATGCAGCTTTCAGAAGATCTCCTGAAATACATTCTGCAATTCCTCTCATCACCTATACATTATATTTTCAAGACAAAAGAAAATAAAAAGACTCAAACCTTTACCCATTGGGCTGATTCTACCACTATTCTGCTGTCGCTGAAGATGCTCTTTGTAGCAAACAGAACACATTCCATTTGTCCTAGGATTTCCATAAAATCCGCATCCTGTACTACACAGCATGGGACCTGGGGTCTGGTTTGTCTCCTGAGCCATTTCAATGCTGTAAAAAAAGCCCCAAGAACTGTATTAGGAACTGGTGTTTCAAAAATCAATAACAGGGTTATAGAATTAAAGTAGGTCTGCTTACCTTGCCCGCAAAGAGTGATATCAGCATTTTTAAAGATAGCTATATGGATGTTATATAATTCAATACTTCAACTGCATTGATAAGTAACATAGTTATGAACTTTTAAGAGGTAAAAAGTGTTATCAGTGTAGAGGATTGACCTTTGCTGGATGACAGGTGCCCACCGAGGTGCTCTATCACTCCCCCTTCTCAACTGGACAGGGGCAAAAAATACAATGAAAGGCTCATGGGTCAAAATAAGGACATGGAGAGATCACTCACCAATTACCATCATGGGCAAAACAAACTCTACTCAGGGAAATATAATTTATTACTAATGAAATCATAGTTGGATAATGAGAAATAAAACCAAATCTTAAAATACCTTCCTCCCACCCCTCCCTTCTTCCCAGGCTCAACTTCACTCCCGATTTCTCAGAGTGACACAGAGAATGGGGGCTGTGGTTGGTTCACCACACACCATCACTTTCACTCCTTCCTCCTCACACTCTTCCCCCGCTCCAGCATTTGGTCCCTCCTATGGGAGGCAGTCCTCCATGAACTTCAACAAGGGTCCTTCCCACAGGCTGCAGTTCTTCACAAACTACTCCAATGTGGGTCCTTTCTACTTGTCCTTTCCACAGGGTGCAGTCCTTCAGGAACAGACTGCTCCAGCATGGGTCCCCCACAGGGTCACAAGTCCTGCCAGAAAACCTGCTCCAGCATGGGGTCCTCTCTCCACAGGGTCACAGATCCTGCCAGGAGCCTGCTCCAGCATGGGTTCTCCAAGGGGTCACCGCCTCCTTCAAGCACATCCACCTGCTCCAGCATGGGGTCCTCCCCGGGCTGCAGGTGGAGATCTGCTCCACCGTTAACCTCCATGGGCTGCAGGGGGACAGCCTGCCTCACCATGGTCTTCTCCACGGGCTGCAGGGGAATCTGCTCTGGTGCCTGGAGCACCTCCTCCCCCTCCTTCACCGACCTTGGTGTCTGCAGAGCTGTTTCTCTCACATACTCTCACTCCTCCCTCTCAGCTGCTGTTGTACAGCAGTTTTTTTTCCCCCCCTCAAATATGTTATCACAGAGGTGCTATCAAGACCACTGATTGGATCGGCTTTGGTCAGCAGCAGGTCCATCTTGGAGTCGGCTGGCATTAACTATCAGACATAGCAGAAACTTCTAGCAGATTCTGAGGCCACCTCTGTGCCCCGCCCCGCCCCCCCCCCCCCAACCTTGCCACACAAACCCAATATATGTAGTAATACTGAGAAGTAGTGTACTTGTCAGGACACTGAGCTGTGTGTGCAGGTTACAACCAAGTTGAATTCAGTGGCCAACAAAAACTTTATTACCAACCTCTGAGCACTTATAGGGTAGGAAAAAACCCAAACACAGCTAGATGGGTAGAATAAGCAAGACTAAGTTTGGGTCTACTAAACAATTTTGGTTATTAGCATAGCTTATCTTTGCAGACTCCAAAAGAAAACTCCACTTTTTCAATAATGTTGATCTTGCATCATTCTGATGCTAATCCCATTATTAGCAATTTGTACTTCAACACATTTGTTAAACAGAAAAAAAAAAATCACTTAACTATGGGCAACAGTAATTTTAAAAATGTATTTTATATCTTTAGAAGTTTCCATAACAAGACCTTTAACTGCTTAAATTGTATATGAAGCCCAATACTGAATATTAACTGGCAACAACATGCATACAACAGGCCCTCAAAACAGATGATCAAAAAGCATTTCTGAAATAAGCTTAGACCAGATCTTACACTTTCAAGAAAAATAAAATTTTAGACTGTTGAATACATTCATTTACACAGCCTATGCATTTCCAAAAAGACAGTTAAATCTTTTGTCTTAAAGATATAGGCAGACTTCTGCACCTCCCAAACATAGTAATGCTAACCCTCATCTCTGCTATCAACTGCAAAAGTTAGGAATAAAAATACTTCACCTTCAATGGTAGTTAACCTCTGCAAAACAAGGCTAGTAGAAAAACTGATATAGTAACCAAAACCTTAGTTCCGAATGACAATGAAACTGGAATATAGTAATCAAGTGATCTACTACAAATTGAGGACAAGAATATTGTGCTTGCCCTCCAAAAATTTAGCTTTAGTGGAAGTACTACCTATGGCACTTGGAGACATTTTAAGGGCAGCCACAGTAAGGGATATTTGTCTGCTGATGCTCATGAGAACTCAAACATACAAAATGCTAGTTAGCTCTAATATATAAAGAAATACTTTTTATAACTTGAAAAAAGCCACACTACAAGCTGTAACCATATACCTCAACAATACAACAACTGTAATTGGCAACAACATTTGTCTAGTTAATCTAAACTTTTAGGATCAAAGGAAATCAATAGCAGGAGAAAGAGTAAAATTAATCTGCTTGCCTGCTGGTGGGTCACAGGACTTGAACATTGTTTCAGTACTAAAAAGCAAACTCACACTTATTCTGATATACCTCTCAACAAATTGTAGTTTTACAACCATACACCACTCAATGGATGAAACAGAAAATTTAAGACAGAAAATTCTCATCTTTATTGTAGCTCTGTTATTATAATAAAGACTGTACTTCTGTCCTTATTATGAAGGTACGTTCAAAGCACTACCACATATGCTACCACCATCAGTCTCAATTGACTTGCTCCACTTTCAAATTAGCATGTTTCACCCCTTCCTAAGTTTATCTTTAGTTATTAATGCTGGTATTAACAACAAACAAGAGCCTTCATGGCTCCTTTGTCAAAGTCTTTCACTACTTGAAATACATGCCCCTAATTGAAAGATCAAGTTGTTACCAAATGCTTAAGAAATTGTGCTTTTTCACACTCTTTAAGGTCCAGGTATTACCTGACTAGGTTATAATACACTTTCCAGAACTTAATCTACTGAAGAGGAAATATGCCATTTAATCTTTTGACCCAACAGTGAAAATGAAGTTTTCATAAGAGACAGATTACAAACCTCTCCAATTCTTCCCTATGAGCTTTTCTACTAAGAACAGTAACTAGCTAAGGCCTTACAAATTCAGTTCTGTTTCCCTGGAAAACTAGCTAATACCATCACATATCTGCTTTCCTGAACTTCTCAGAAACTTGGGTCACATGGGTGAGCGCATTAGCTTCCGCCTGTCACAAGGCTGCAGTGTGACAGGCTAAGCTAAAGGCTCAGACACAAAACCTTGTCAACAGGGGCCTCTGAAATCAGCTTCTATTTATATCTCTGAAGGCTGCCAACTCCAACAATCCACAGAACTGAAGCTGAGCATACACCCACTGTAAGAGGAAAAGATGAAATTCCATTAACATGACTACAGCTTCCTTTCTAGAGGAATTCAGTCAAGAAAATGCAGCATCATGAGGTAGTCATCTCAGACATTTTCATCTCTATTTCACAGCAAGAACAGAAAACAACTAGCTATGATCAGAGACCTGAGAGATGATTACTCTCTCATGGCCTTACAAATACATTCCCCAACCTTTTGGTTGGGTGGTTACAGCCAAACCTTTGCAAAAAATATAAAGATCTCTTCTACCCCCAAAAAGGAGAAAGTCTTAACCCTCAGAGATGTCCCTGTTTAACCCTGACCTCCCAATATAGAAAGAAGCTATTTTATTCATCATGTTAACTCAAACAGTAATTTACATCACTGACTTTCACAGTTACTAGCAAATTCACCAAGCTAAAAGAAGAACATAAATAAAGTCTCATAACTAAGACATCTTCTTAGTTCCAAATTACAACTAAGGCATAGTTAACTTTAATAACAGCAGATATTTAGATTTTTTGAATGATCAATATAACTAAGCTCTTCCTTGCACACCAAGTGCACTTCCGATCAACTACAACTGAATCCTAACACTTATGCACTGTGTGAAGTACATCATAAATGCACTTAAAGTTACCCTAATACTTAATATAATAAAGGGAATACAAATACAAAGAGTTTTTAAACCAATAATAAAACCTTGTAATTGAGTCAGCAATTGGGCTAAACTGGCTAGTTAAATAAATACTTATTTATCCTAATATCCTCAGCTAGAAAATGGACCACAAAAAAACCAACAAACCCCAAACAAACAGCAAGGATGTTTCAGGTATACGCCTCTCACAGGTATACAGTGTTCTAGGTGAAGCAAGAAGACAAAGTAAATGCTAAGAACACGGATCAAACCCGGGCATTTCCCAGTGTCAATTAAATCTAGCTCAATGAGTCAGACAAAAGGAAAGGCACCACCAAGTGCTCAAAGCGTGGTACGTTTCAGTCGCCTTCTCCCCCCCACCCCAAAGACACCGGAACACAAAAGACACGGAGGCTGCCGGGCTAAGGAGCAAAAAAACCCAAGAACACAACAAAAAACCCCACAAACAAAAAAAAGGAGGTGGTGCCAAGGCGGAAATGTTGAGCCCGGGGCATTCCCCACCACGCCGGGGCCTCTCACAGACTCCTGAATCATATTCAGCACCGGCTGCTGCACGGCTCCCCTAACCCCCCATCGCCCCTCTCCCAGCGAGGACTGAAAAAGCCTCACTGTCTCACTCTCTTTGTCTGCCCTACTAAGGGGGAAATAGGGTGTGCGCCAGCCCGGCCCGCGGCCTCCCTCCACAACACCCACCGCATCAGTGATAAGGAGACCGCCGGGGGGGTACGCGAGAGACGCCCTACCACCCCTCGCCTCGCGGAAGGCAGCAGAAACGCCGCGGAGAGGCCTAAGCGCCCCCCACGCCGCTCCTCTGCGCACACCACCACCGTGCTAACAGCTCTCAAACCAAGCCCGCATCTCCCAAGCCGCCCCTCAGCGTCCGCGTACCTGCTCCTGAAGACGTGTGCGTGCGCGTAGCGAGAAACACCACGGCTGATATCGGAGGCACTGCAGGTGGCTCTGGACTGTTTCTGGGAGAGCGAAGGGCAAGAGGGTGTGGGGTACAAAGCTGACGGCGCCACCACCGTTTCCCTTCTGCCGCAGCAGCGGGGAACGAGACACGCAGAAAAAGAACGAAAGGAAGGCACAAGAAAAAGAAAGAATTGAGGAAGGGTGGAGGAAGGAAGGACTCAGACCCAGACCCGAACCCTCCGGTCCGCTCACGTCAGCTCCACCTCCTCCTGGCTGCTACTGAGGCCTGCACGCCCGCGCGCTCCTACGCGGAATCAGCTAGAGAGAGGGAAAAGAGAACGAGGCACACGCGAGGTGGCTCACGGTACCGCGGCCAGCGCCTGCAGAGTCACCAACCTCCCCCACCCCGCGACTGAGGGCTATATAGGAATGGACAGAGACTCCGCGCGTAGTCAGAACATCGTCTACCCTCCAGGGGGTGGAGAAACGGAAGGAGATGCGTATAAAGCAGTGATCTTTACCCCGCCTACAGGAATAGCATGGAGCTACGCGCAAAGAAACAGCGGAAACAAAGCCTTCCCTATCCGTTTGCCTTAATAACAGACACCTCCGTCCCTAATTAATGGTACCGTTTAAACGTGCGCGTGCAGTAGTGTCACAGGTGAATTACCGAGAAGCCATAGTTGTGGTTAACTAAACGGGTTTTATTAATGATTAAACGATGATCAAATGATAGTTAATTGATGATTGAATGAAAATTAAATGGTAATGAAGCAATAATTGAATGATAATTAAACAGTGATTGACAATTATTTAAATGATGATTTAAACTATAATTTAGACAGTGATGATGATTTAGACAGAGACCAAACACTCTACTACTTACTACACTTCTAATAATTAAGCTATAACTGGATATGTAAATGTTGCTAGCACATAATATACTTCTAGGCCTAATGTAAAATGTCATTTACCTTATTATAGATATCACATGCTGGGTAAAGGGGTCTCTCAACTTTGAGGAGTGGTGCCCCTACTCAAGGGGTAAGGTCACTGCTGTGTAGTCTGCTGCCATGTAGGAGAGCTCAATGGGCTTGGGGGTCTGTAGATATTTATAGCATACAGTGATTGACTTGTAGTCAAACTCTCCTTTGGTGCATGTGGAAGAGTACAGTTGTAGCAGTCTTAGTTTTGTCTAGTCCTAGCTCAAGCTGGTACTGTTAGCTCCTGATAAGACATGGCCTAGACTCCTTAGTTCCTGAGAAGTTATAGCCTAACACAATTCTCAAGGTTTGCACATCAAGGATGATTTCAGACAGGCCTACTTGTTGGTAATACCTGAACCAAAGTACTGTTAACTCACTCAGAGTGGGTGCATCCATCATAAGCAGACATTTCATTTTTTAACCTCACACTCCCTTTTTAGCTATCTTCTGGATTCATTGGCTATTGTTTACTTACACTTTTATACCTAAGCAACTATTGAGGCACTAGTTGCTACTTTTTTTTTTTAAAAAAAAAAAGTTATCTGACTTAATGAAGTGTCTGCAGTGATAAGTCAGTTTTAAGACAAATGGGATAATTCTGTGCTTGATGGTGGATTTTTTTCTGTGAGATTATAGTATAAAGAAATTCTAGTTCTTGTGAGATTTAAAAGTCTTTAATTTTGAGTGTTTATAAACTACATTTACTCAAAGCAAAGGAATCTATAGTATACAAAGATATCAGATTGAGACAGGAAGTGATTTGTTGTATATGGGAAAAAATCTCTTTGTTCTATAGTCTACCTGAAGGTTTGCTGTCTTTCTCACAGACTTCATTGGTTGTAACCAACCACCTATAAACATAGGGTGAACTTGAAATCCAAACCTTGACTTGCATTCAGATTTGCAAATTTGTGGCTCACCGAACCTCAAGATTAAATATTTATATATTTTTGCATGTCCAAACTTTAGCTCAGACTTTGTGTCTACTGGATGTTGATAAAACTGTGTGTTCAGAGGATGTAACACTAACCTAGATAGGTAAGACAGATAGAAAGGTTACATCACTGTGGAGAGAGCGAGTTAGAAGGTCATGCAAGCTTGGAGAGCACGGGAAGAGCGAAAATAAATCAAAGGAAAGAATAAAGCTTGTTATTTCAGACTTCTTGCTCACTGTGGGAGCAGCAAAGGGTAGCTCATAGTTTCAAAACACTGTTAGTAGGTATAGGAGAACAATTATTTTGTCACAGTAAAGGCAATTAAAATATTTGTAAGGTAGTATTGTTACTGTAAATTTGGTCTCAAAAGAACCCTCTAAGACTCAGTTTGAAGTTTTTAGAAGGCAGGCATTCTTTATCGCAGTGCTGGATGCACGGGGGATCACTCCACCTAACGTGCATGCCGAAAGACAAAAGCACACTTACTATATACAATAAAAGAAATGAATATTCATGTAAATTCTGAGAAGTACACACCTATTTCCAGAGGATCTAATGCATATGTTAATACATTGTGCAAGCGTACTAAAATTTGGGGAAGGGTCTCTGAGGAGCTTCCATGGGGGTTTTCGGTGGTCTGTGCTGGTCCCTAGTGGTTGTTGAAGAGGTGTCTCTTAGTGTCCTTTCCATGAACTCTGAGGTTTTTTCATATATGGCCTCGTCTTGGCTCATTGCTCTGTCTGTAAAGTTTCTCAGCTTTCTTATCTTTGACTGCCACAGGTGTCTGTTGGTTTCTCTGCCCTCCCTGGGATGTACCTATCACAGTTGCAAAAATGATGTCCTTGGGTGCATTCTTGTCTGAGGCCCCTTACAGCAATTAGCACCAACTGCTTGCAGGCATCAGCTAGCAGGCATCAGTATTTCTAGGAAATCAAAGATAAACATAACATGCTTACATGAATACATGTATCTTAGGAATAGAAGATCTGTAAAATTCAAAGGTGCTTTGGATAAATGGTCTACATAATTCAACTTTGCTTAAAATCAGTTTCTACCATATTCTATTGATTTTCTGAGGCTACAGTATATTGGGGCATATATTTATGGGCCTCTTTAAACCATTTAATCTGAAGAAAACAGCTAGAATTGGAAGGTATGGCTTTATGGGAAGTACACCACTGAAATCATTAGAAAAAACTATTCGCCTGACATGCCTTCTAGAGCTGATCTCTTTCCTTGTTTGTCAGAGGGATGTCTCCTGAGATCTAAAAGTTTATATCATCAGAAACAGTGTGTTGGGTTTGTGTGTGTGGTGGGTTTTGGTAGCGGGGGAGGGGGCTACAGCGGTGGCCCCTGTGAGAAGTTTCTCGAAGCTCCCCCAGCTCCAAGTTGGACCCACCTCTGGCCAAGGCTGAGCCAATTAGTGACCTGTGCGAACACCGAGATCAGTGTCAGAAAGGGGGAGGGGGGGGTGTGTGCTGGAGGAGAGACTCCCCTGCAGCCCGTGGTGAAGACCATGGTGAGGCAGGCTGTCCCCTGCAGCCCATGGAGGTCCATGGTGGAGCAGATGCCCACCTGCAGCCTGTGGAGGACACCACACCAGAGCAGGTAGCTGGGCCGAAGAAGTATGGGACTCAGGGAAGCCCGCGCTGTTGTAGTTCGTTGCTGGGAGGACTGCAACACACAGGAGGGACCCACACTGCAGCAGTTTGGGAAGACCTGCAGCCTATAGAAAGTTCGTGGAGGACTATCTCCCATGAGAGGGACCCCATGCTGGACCAGGGGAAGAGTGTGAGGAGTCCTCCCCCTGAGGAGGAAGGAGCGGCAGAGACAACGGGTGAATGGGTGATGAACTGGCCACAACCCCCATCCCCTGCCCCCCTGTGCCACTCGGGGGGAGAAGGGAGAGAAATCGGTAGCAAAGCTGAGCCCAGGAAGAAGGGAGGCATAGGGAAAAGGTGGTTTTAAGATGTTGTTATATTCTCACTGTCCTACTCTGATTGTTAAATTAAGTGGTGGTGGTGTTTGGATTAAATTAATGTTCTTTTTTCTTCCCCTAATAAAGTCTGTCTTTTGTCCATGACCATAATGGGTGGATCATCCCTCCCTGCCCTTATCTTGATTCCTGAGCCTTTTGCTGTATTTCTTCCTTCCCATTCATGAGGGGGAAGGGGCGTGTGAGTGGCTTCATGGTGCTCAGTTTCCCTCTGGGCTCAAACCAGGACAGATAGCTAAAACTTTCAGGTACATGGAATTATACTGTGCTGAAGGACAGCAAGCTCTGCAGAAGTATAGGGTACTAATAATGGAGCTCCAACACATAAAGGCAGCATGCAGAGGATGAAAGTGGAGACAGGCTGTCCTGGTTTAACCAGGATAGGGTTAAGTTTCCCCAGCAGTGGGGGGGAGCTCTAGCCGGGTTATTCAGATACCATGCGGACGTCACATCCTGGCAGGTCACATTTTCCTGGCGCGGAACTCGGTGCACTCGTGGTTTTGTACATCGTGCTTCCCACTGCTGTATTTGGTAGCTATTTTGCTCTGTTCATTGCTATCGCTATTACTGTTATTGTTATTGTTGTTGTTTGTTGTGTTGCTATTGCACTGTTGTATTAAACCTTTCCTTATTTCAGTCTTGGGGCTTTGTATTTCACTCCCTTTGTGGGGGAGGGGCAGCGGCCGCGTGGTCTCAGACGCCGGCAGGGGCTAAACCACCACACAGGCTGTTACCCTGAACAAGAGGCCTTGTTCAGAGTTGCTTAAACTTTATGTGCTTGCTACCCATGGGAAAGAATGTATTGTTTACCGGGAATTGTAGGCCACAAAACCATTTCTCATCGCACATTGCAGGCCCCACAAATGCTTCTCATCGCACCCAAGGCCACATAGTACGTATTGTTATCCATACAAGTATTTCTCATCAAATACAAGGACAAATTGGACACAACAGATAGGTCAGCCTGTTCTTCAAACCATCAACAATAATTAGTAAGGAACTTCTAATCAGGAGCTACCATCCTTGAAGAAGAGAAACATTCTGGGACATGGAAGCTTGGTAAAATTTTTTTACGTAAATAAGCTTAAGACCCCTGCCCGAATACAGACCCTTACCCTTTGAGCTTGTGCAGAAAGTTAAAAAAAACCCACTGTATGTTACTAACCAATAAGGGATAGAAGCGATAAGCAACTAACCAATAATCATTATAGAAAATATGTAATCACATAGTTTGGAGTGTATAAATACTTTGAAGTTCTTTGGTGTGGTGTGCTTGATCTGTGGATGCTTTCCACCTAGCACCCTGCGCAGAATAAAGCAATATTTCCTCTCTAAACTAATTTCTGGTTTCGAGAGTCTTTATTTCAGGTAACAGTTTTCTGGCACCCCAGATGGGACACTGCTGTCTGGGACACTGACGACAGTGAGACTTGAAGTCCGTATGACTCTCCCCACCACCGGGAGTCATGAGTGGAACTCCAGCACGCACCGGACAGTTTCTCCGGGGACTTCCCTGGTGATTTCCCAGCAGGGGTGGTGAGTACTCAACTGGAAGCAAGTTAAGATATTGCTCAATAAAAGGAATCCACAAGTAAATCGTACTAGGAAAAGTACGTGTTGGTGGATAAAGGTTGGTTGCAGCTGCTGGGGATTCTCCTGCATTTGTACAGTGATGACTGGAGCAGGTAGACATAAGGGTAATGGAAAATTCAGTGTCATCTTCTGAAGGAGGCATTGTAAGAGCCTCTCCTTTGGGTTGTATATCGAAACACTGACGAAAGTTTGGAGGTGGTCAGTTAACTTGGAAAATGTTGGTTGAATATTGTAATCATTGGTGGCCGATGTATATATTGGATGATCAGGAAAAATGGCCAAAGGATGGAACATTGAATTATAATACTATATTGCAATTAATGTTGTTTTGTAGACGGGAAGGGAAATGGGATGAAATACCATATGTTGATTTGTTCTTTACTCTCAGAAATGACTATACTAGTAGAAAGGATTGTGGATTAATGGTTAATGATATGAACATATTGGCTTTAGAACACAAAAATGGAAAATCAAAAATGTTAAAGCAGTGCTGCTCAGCTTGTAGCATTGGGAAATGGTGTAATAAGTATAAGGATACTGAAGAAGAGGAGGATGTTCAGTTACTAGTAGCCCCATGGGGACTGCCGGCCCCACGGCAGCCACCTGATGTTCAGGATGAAAGTGTGGAAGTGAGGGAAGAGGGAGAGCCTGGCGGGGGAGTGGAGAGAGAATCTGGGAGTGGAAATTATAGTCCGGTAGCTGGTCATACTAGATGAGGAAGAGCTGTGCTGCAAGCCCCTTTAAGACAAGTGGCGGGGCCCACTGCAGAGCCGGTGTGGGTAAAAGTTCCTTTCTCAGTAGCAGACTTGAGAGCTTGGAAGGAAATGGCAGGTACCTACAGGGAAGATCCACAGAGGGCAGCTCAAGCATTAGAGACTATTATTGAAAATCATGATCCAGACTGAAAAGATGTGCAAGTTGTTCTGAGTACTCTTTTTATGCATGAAGAGAGACAAATGATAATAGGAAAAGCCAAGGAAGAGGCAGAGAAAGTACATGTACAGGATGTGCAGGCAGGGAGAGTGGATGATCATTTCCCAACTCTAAACCCTAACTGGGTGGCCTAGTTTCGGCTGGGATAGAGTTAATTTTCTTGAGCTTGGGAGGGAGCACAGCCAGAGTGCCTGACCCGGATTTTGGCCAGGATAGAGTTAACTTTCTTTGAGCTGGGAGGGAGCACAGCTGGAGTGCCGGGCCAGGATTGGCCATTGGAGTATTCCATATCATGTGATGTTATGCTCAGTATATAAAGGAGGCAGGTTCTCTCTCACTTCCAGTCTATGTGGCAGGATCTTCGTTCTGGTGGGATCACTGCCAGGGACAGGTTGCGTATCGGTCACTGGGTGGTGATCAAGTGCATTATCCGTTTGGACTTTCCATTATTGTTTTGTTACATTAATATCACTAAATTTTAATTTTTTTTATTTCAACCTATGAGGTTTTTTTCCTTTTTGTTCCTCCACTATTTCCCCGGGCAGGGGAAAAGGGTGAGCGACCGGCTGCATGGTGATTGGCTGCCGGATGAGTTCAAACCACAACACTAGGATCCGAATGATAGAGCACAAAGGTTGCTTTTAACAGAATACCAAAGATTGATTTTGTTTGGGGTAAAGAACACAGTCCCAAAACCTAAAAATCTGGCAAAAATCTATCAGGTGGTTCAGGGAAAAGATGAGACACCTTCTGCCTTTTATGAAAGATTGTGTGAGACAGCCAGAAAATACTCAGATCTAGATCCAGAAAAATAAGAAAGTGCACTGTGGGGATTCAGAAGGAGTCCCTGCAAGAAAATGGACGTGTGAGCAATCCTGTGTATGAGCAAGGATGTGACGAGGGACTGACCCTGGAAGAATGAGGAAGAACCCAGGAAGGTAAACAGCTTCAGGGTGATGGCCTGGGCCGAGAAGAAGTTTGTACAATGTCGATGTGGCAGTTTTCATCCAACCAGAAGAGAGCCTAAGGAGCATGTGCAAAGCTACCTGTCAAATCAGAAAGAATTGTACCATGTGATTGTATCTTGTGATTCTCACCTTCATTATAAAAGACTTGTCCACCATATTAAAGTAGGTATTGCTTAATCACTGTGTGATCATTTGCATGCGTCAATCTCTTGCACCTGGTGCCTGACCAGGGCCATAAATCAGATTAGCACAAGTCTGAAGAGGACTCAGTGAAGTATTATCGCGGGAAGGCCGGTCGAAATTCAGCCAGACGCTGCCCCAGTGTCTGAAGGTGAGAATCAGCGCGCTGTCCCCTTAAGGAGCCGCGAGAGGCGGCTGAGTATAGGGAGCCGCGAGAGGCGGCGGCCGGGGAGGAATGGGGTCTACGCTTACTAGAGACGAGCAAGCAGTAGTAAAACTCCTCCAACTGATCCTCTCTGTGAGAGGGATAAAATATGACAAGTCTGCACTAGAAGGCTTATTAAAGTGGAGCCGAGAGAAGGGACTTATCCCCAGTCCAGGGCTTATATTTGAAGCCGCTACCTGGGAAGCCACAGGGAAACAGCTATGGGACTCGGTCAGTGATGGAGGAAAGTCGGCAAGAGAAGTGAGCAGTTACACTGCGCTATGGAAATTAATCCGAGAGGCGTCACAGGAGATGAGTAGTGAGCGTACGGCTGCGGCGTATGTCGCTGCAGCGCTCGGACCGGCCCCTAATCTTGATATATCAGCCACGCCGCCGCTGCCGCCGCTACCGCCCTGCCCCAACCACGGCCGGAAGGACGGTCCGGCCCCTTCCCCCCCCTCAGCCCCCTCGCCCCGGGGCGATGAGGGAGGGGGGGACTCGACGCCGCTTGCGGCGCCCGCCGCGCTGGGTGAGCTGAAAAATCCGTTTGACTTAACGATTGTGCCGCCGGGGCCGCGGCGAGCGGCGGGACCTAAATTCAAAACTGCGCAATCAGGGGCGGGAGGCACCGGAAGGGTGTCTGATGCCAACCGGAAAGCGACTGAGGAGAAACCGAAAGAGACCAAAGACGCCAATAGTGGGCGGGACCCAGGCGAGGGCGGGGGTACAGAGGATTTGTGCCCGCCCCTCCCACCCTCACAGAACAACCCCTCGGGAGAAGAGAGCCCCGCCTCACAAGCCGGCTCTGCAGACATTGAAACCTTACTCCTGCACATTGTAGCCAAGCTTGATAACTTAACTGTATCACAGGCAGAGAAGAGGGAGCAGAGACCATATACCTTTTCGTCAAACACGGGACCACAGCCATCTGCTCCTCCGGATCCATCACTCGAGTATGCAGTTCCTGTGCCTGCTACTGCGCCCTCATCATCTCACCCTGCAGCTTCGCATCTTTTTTCTTCACAGGCGCAGAGTGCCTCTGTAGCTACACGCCGATGGAAAGGAGTTCTTAAAGATGCTATAATAGAAGGGTCTTTTATCCCAGAAAGCGTACAAGCATTTCCAGTTTCCTTTAATACTGTTACTGGCGCCAATGAGTGGGATCCCTTAGATTGGAAATTGCTTGAAAAGGCTAGGGCTTCAGTAATCCAAAATGGTCTTCATCACCAATTGACCAAACAAATCATTCACTATATCTTCTCGTCATCGCTGTTAATTCCAAAAGATATTGATCAAATAGCGGCAGTTATTTTAACTCCATCTCAAAAAATGTTATTTGAAAGCACATGGTCGAAGTTAGCTAACGAAGAACAGGTTCGTCCGCGCCCACAGGGTGATCCCCTTCATCTTGTCCAAGCACAAATGCTATTGGGTACAGGGCCCTTCACCGCAGTAGATCTACAGGTCAATCTCTCTAATGAAGTGTTACGGCTATCACAGTCAATAGCCTGTCAGGCCCTACTGTCTGTACCTGACACAGAAGGAAAGAAACAGGACAAGTTTGTAGCAGTAAAACAGGGACCTAATGAACCTTTTTCAAAATATGTAGATCGCCTTTATCACTCCCTAGAACAACAATCTGACATGACCCTAGAGATGAAAGAAAAAATGTTCAAGTTAATGACCTTTGAAAATGCTAACCCATCTGCCCAGCACCTGCTAGCGACCCTCCCACATGGAACATCTGTAGCTGATATGATTGAGTTAACCAACCGAGGAATGCAACACTCTAATGTTGCAGCCTATGCCGCTGCGGTGCGCAACATGGCTGCACCATTTTTTAGGAAGAAAAGTGGGGGGGGGCAAAAAGGGGGGAAGAAATGTTTCAATTGTGGCAAGCAAGGTCATCTTCAGAACCAATGCAGAAACCCAAAGGCTCAAAAATGGTGTCATAATTGTATACGAGATACTCATAACACTCACGAGTGTAGAAGGTGCTCGGGAAACATGAAGAAGAGCACGATTCCCCCTCGCGCTCAGACACAAATGAGGGGTGTATGGCAAGCTCAACATCAGGACCAAGGGCTGGTTTCCTGTCCAATATCGCTTCCGCCACAGCAGGAAGTGCCGGAGTGGACGTGGAAACCGCAGTAGACATTACAATACAAGATCAAAAGGTCCACTTAGTGGATAGTAATGTGAAAGGACCATTAGGGTTTGGATTGAGTGCTCTTTTAATAGGGAGGTCATCAACGACTCAGCAAGGTATTCAAGTATTATTGGGAGTAATTGATGCTCATTACATTGGTGTTGTAAAGATAATGGTTCAAACTTTAACGCCACCTGTGTTTATTCCTAAAGGTAGCAAAATAGCCCAGCTTGTGCCATTTAAAGCCTGTGTTCCAAATGTAGGAGACAGTCATCGAGGGACTGGTGGTTTTGGGTCAACCGGCGAACCGCAAGTATATTTATCTTTTGACATAAGTCGAGTAAAACCAGAATGTGACATGATTATCCAATCCCCTGATGGGACATGGAAGAAATTGAAAATGTTAATAGATACAGGGGCTGATGTTACAATCATATCGGCTCAACAGTGGCCTGCTTCATGGCCTACCATTGCAGCAGCAACAGGAGTGTTTGGCATTGGGGGGTCCCAAGCCACCAGAATTAGCCAAGATCCCATTGTAGTCAGATTTCCGGATGGAGCTCAGGTCACCATGAAGCCTTATGTGATGGAAGTTCCTATTACCTTACTTGGACGAGATGTTCTGAGTCAAGTCAGAACAACATTGGTTACACAGCCTTTTCAGTGATGGTCATTGATGAGCAGCCCATCCTCAAACTTAAATGGAAATCAGAAATGCCTGTGTGGATAGATCAATGGCCATTGAAACAGGAAAGGCTGCAAATCGTCCATCATTTAGTTGCTGAGCAATTACAAGCGGGTCATATTGTCCCATCACAAAGTGCCTGGAATACTCCGATTTTTGTTATTCCCAAGAAGAACAACAAATGGCGACTGTTACATGATTTAAGAGCGGTCAATGCGATAATGGAACCCATGGGATCCTTGCAGCCAGGACTGCCTTCTCCCTCAATGATACCAGAGTATTGGTCAATATTGATCATTGATTTAAAGGATTGTTTTTTCACCATTCCACTTCATGAGTCTGATAGAGAAAAATTCACATTCTCTGTTCCATCTATTAACAAGGCCGAGCCAGCAAAACGTTATCATTGGGTAGTGTTGCCTCAGGGAATGAAAAATTCACCTACTATGTGTCAAATTTTTGTTGCTTGGACATTAGAACCAATTAGGAAAAGGTTTCCCCAGTTAATCATTTACCATTACATGGACGATATATTAATAGCTGGTAAGGACATGCAACCAGAAGTCAGATTAAGTCATCTACATGCAGAATTGTCAAAGAGGGGCCTTCGAGTAGCCCCTGAAAAAGTACAGTTTACTTCACCCTGGAAGTACCTAGGGTGGATCATAACCGATGCTGCCATTTGGCCTTAGAAATTAAAGATCAATACAGATATTCACACACTAAATGATGTACAGAAAATGATTGGAGACATTCAATGGGTTAGAAATTTGTGCGGAATCACAAATGATGATCTAAAACCATTAATGCCCTTATTGAGCACTACTGCACAGGCTGATACAAGGAGAACCTTGACACAGGAACATAAGTTTGCTTTACAAAAAATTACAGATAAAATAGAGTCCTGCCATGCACAGAGATTACAATTAGAACTCCCATTACAATTGATGATTATTAATAGTGGCGGAAATAGACAATACCCATTAGCTATCATTATGCAATGGGATTCAGAACAGAAACAACTGTTACGTATTCTAGAGTGGGTTTTCACAGCATACACTCCTAAGAAAACAGTAACTACAAGAGCGGAATTACTATCGCAATTGATCATGCAAGGTAGAAATAGAATTATTGAGATCTCAGGCGCAGATCCCCAAACTATTGTTGTTCCCCTGGCACAAGAATATTTGGAATGGCTGCTTAGACATTCGGAAGTGTTGCAAATTGCTCTGGAAGATTACACTGGCCAGCTGTCCAATGTCTACCCAGCTCATCGTCTATTGCCATTATTAATGAACCAAACGATTGAAACATTTCCAATGCAATCAGAAATACCAGTTCAAGGGCTAACAGTTTTTACAGATGCTGGAAAAAGGTTGAGACGAGCTGCACGTACCTGGTTAGAAGATGAGGAATGGAAATACCATATTATTCAGGGCCAACAAGAAGATTCCTTACAAACGTTAGAACTCCAAGCAGTCTTGTGGGTATTTTTATCCTGGCCAGAGATAGCATTAAATGTAGTATCTGACTCATTATATGTAGTGGGAATAGTGAAGCGAATTGAACGTGGCCAAGTAAAGGAAGTAAAAAATGAACATTTAGGGAAACTGCTTCAACAGTTAGCTCACACTCTTAATCAGAGGGAAGTTTCCTATTTTATTACTCATATCAGAAGTCACCAATCTAAGGAGGGGTTAGGCTATGGAAATGACTTAGCCGATCAGCTAGTTGCTCCAGCCTGGTCTGGACCTTCGCCAGATTTGTTTGCCCAAGCCAGAGAATCTCACAACTTTTTTCATCAGTCAGCAAAACTGTTACATAAACAATTCAAAATCCCTCTTGTAGACGCGAAAGGAATTGTTCTCTCCTGCCCGTCCTGTCAGAAAATAGGGTTTGGCCTCGGAACAGGGGTCAACCCACGGGGCCTGTCACCTTTGCAATTATGGCAAATGGATGTCACTCACATAGCTGAATTTGGTAGATTAAAATATGTACATGTTGTTATTGATACCTTTTCTATGGCTGTTTGGGCTACAGCCCAAACTGGAGAAACAGCAAAACATGTTGAGAAACATTTGTATAGTTCCTTTGCAGTGCTTGGGGTGCCACGAGAGATCAAAACAGACAATGGTCCTGCATATATTTCTAGTCGCTTTCAACGTTTTTGTACTTTATGGGGTATCAAACACTACACAGGAATTCCACATTCTCCCACTGGACAGGCAATCATTGAATGAGCCCATCAAACTCTGAAGCAACTGCTTCAAAAACAAAAAGAGGGAATGTTAGGAGTGATGCCAGCCGAACGTTTAAACAAAGCTTTGTATGTTTTGAATTTTCTGCGACTTACAGGAACGCGTCAGGAACCTCCAATGATGATTCACAGTTTAGCACTAAAGGGTGATGCCGAACAACCTATGGGCGCACAGCAGCCGCTGGTCATGTTCAAAGATTTAAGCACAGGCCAATGGAAGGGACCTGTTAAAGTACAATTAACCGGCAGAGGTTATATGTGTTTGCTTACAGATCATGGCTTACGGTGGGTTCCGTCTCGTTGGGTACGGCCTTGGAAAGGAGACCAAGTTCGTGACTCTAAGCCTCGTGATGGTTCTGACAGTGATTAATGCTCGTTCAGCAAATATACAGGATTCTAGATGTGGCTTAGTCAAAATGTAGCTATTAATAGGGATGAAATGCTGTAAGAATGTTTGTATTCAACTTTCCTTGTTTAGCTGTATTAAGAAGCAAAACCTCAACTGTTCAACCTTATTAGAGACTCCCTTGGTTTTCCCCCTTGAGTGATGGCCAGACTCTGGGTGGAACCCAACAGAAGGATGAGATCAGATGTTTCCGCTCAAAATTGCCAGTTATTTTGGCCTGTTGATTTAGAGGCTGGACCTGCTTGCAGCGATGTTGGATGCCTCACCTACGGATGGATGCATCACGTAGGGCTTTCCAGTTTGCGAGGAAGGGCACTCTAAATTCTCGCTGCATCCAGGGTTCCCCAGCAATTGCGGATCTGAATGTTAGTACCCCATTGTAGGGTGTTCGAAGGAATTGTTAAAAGGAGTAATCATTGTAATTATTGTGATTATTGGGCTTGCTATTATTGTGCCATGCTTAATTCCTTGTGTTAGACAATCGCCGCAAAAAGGCTTACAAGGAGTTTGGATTGCTCAAAAACAAAAAGAGGGATATGTGGGGATTCAGGAGTCCCTGCAAGAAAATGGACGTGTGAGCAATCCTGTGTATGAGCAAGGATGTGACGAGGGACTGACCCTGGAAGAATGAGGAAGAACCCAGGAAGGTAAACAGCTTCAGGGTGATGGCCTGGGCCGAGAAGAAGTTTGTACAATGTCAATGTGGCAGTTCTCATCCAACCAGAAGAGAGCCTAAGGAGCATGTGCAAAGCTACCTGTCAAATCAGAAAGAATTGTACCATGTGATTGTTTCTTGTGATTCTCACCTTCATTATAAAAGACTTGTCCACCATATTAAAGTAGGCATTGCTTAATCACTGTGTGATGATTTGCATGCGTTTAACTCCCGCACCAATCTTCTGCAGTGCACTGTCCTTAATATATTTGTGGGACAGTCTTATCCAGACATTAGAAAGAAGTTGCAGAAATATGATGGGGAGGATTCAAGATCTATAAATAAACTGCTAGAGGCAGCTTGGAAAGTGTATAATAATAGAGAGGAGGAGGAAAAGAAAAGGCAAAAGAGGGAGCAGCTTAAGAGAGACAGATTAATAGCAGCAGCAATAGAGAGAGGGAATAAAGGAAGTAGGTGGAATGAGACTAGAGGAAATCAGAATCAGAAGGGGAGAAATAAGTATCCTTTTACTCCTCTTGAAAAAGATCAATGTGCAATTTGCAAACAAAAAGGACATTGGAAGAGGGAGTGTCCTCAAATTAGATTGTGGACAAAACTCCCTAGGATTAATGAAAATCCTAAACTAACCAAATTGTTGACTTTGGATCAAGATTCCAACTGACAGGGACTGGAGTGTTACTGAAAATTCGGAATAAAGAACTTATCAACACCAATTTGATGCAGATAAGCAGACACTTCTTTATTGACGGCCGGACGCGCAGGGGAGTGTTCTCACCAACAGCGCGTACCAAGCACTAAAATCATACATCTTATATAGAACTTATTCATACATATTCATTAAGTGTTCATACACAAATATACAATTTCCAAGAAATCATTAACATACTATCCGCCTACTTCCGATTCTGCGCAGTAAAGATTAGAAATGTCTACAAATGAGTCTGGGGTGTAATGTGAGTAGGTGGTCCATGGGTCGATGGTCGCAATCTCCCCCTGTCAGAATTACCCTTTGCTTAAGGACACAGTTTCCTTGGCAGGTACTTGTAAGCTGTTACGGTTGTTTCCCCCAGTTCCCATTAATCCTAGACTTTGACAACTACTTGCATTCTCCTGGTCCTGTATATATATTATAAATCAACTTACAAATCAGTTTGTGTTTGGTTACCTAGGTTCCAAACGTTCCTACTAGATGATTATAACCAATCTCTTCAGCCTTGGTATGGAGCTGTATAGGGGATTTTAAAGTAGCAGTCGGTTGATGGTATAAATTACAGCAAATACAATTTTTACTAAATATTTCTTATGATTCTATATTTCTATTAAATCAAACACAATTACTTCTACTTATTGGTAAATCAATAACAAGAGGGTGACTCAGAAGTCTCCCCAACAGAACCCCTGGTTACCCTGAAGTTGGGGAATGAAAGAGTAGAATTTTTAGTCAACACCAGTGCAGCATGTTCAGTTTTAAATTCATGTAAAGGTAAATTGAGTAAGCAAAGTTTATCCATTGTTGGTGCCACAGGGGTGTGGTGGTGCAATTCTTACCCCTCCCCGCCCCTCCTTGTTGGGCTGCTTGGTGCTACATGTGATTCCACCCACATCCCCCGAGCTATACACCAATCTGTGGAGATAAGGACTGATAACATTAACGAGCCTGGCTCCTGCCCCTCCCAATTACTCGGGAAATGGTTAAAATGGCCCATCATCTCCTAAGGGCCTGGCACACCTGTGCCTGGGATGGGGTCAAATGGGAACAATAAAAGAGTTGCACATTCATGAAGTTCTTGTGCAACTGCTGGAAGGCACCAGAAGGTATTTGAAAAAAGTCAATTATCTTGGACCCTATAAATGGGGACCACCAGGGAGACCCTTTGAGCTCTCCTGGATCGCAGCCGGCCTGTGACCAGCATCTCCCCTGAGCTGGGACGCCTCTCAGGTACCAAAACCCTTAAGGTGTCGTCTGCTGCCAGAGCTGAAGGAAGGCCAGGGCGAAGTCCACCCACTCGAGTCTCAATTATCGCCCGTTGAGGAATGCCAAGGCATTGTAAGTATTTGCTCTAAACTCGAGAGGGAAATTCTCCTTTGAGCTAGCTTCTCTTTCACCCGTTCTTTCTCTTGTTTATTGGTGTGTGGGTATGTACTTTGTTCTACTGGATCCAGATACTTTCGTTTCTGTGTGTGTGTTTGTAAGTTTTGTGTTAATTCTACTGGATCCAAATACTTTTGTCTCTCTGTGTGTGTTTGTATGTTTTGTGTTTGTGTATGCGCATGTACATATGTATAAATTAAGGTACCGTTAAGTTAGTGTGAATCTTGTCATTTTAGAATCTGTGAATAAGTCGCTTTCCTTTCTTTCAGCATTTCTGAATTATCTTGTAATAATAATAAATTGCTGTTAGTTATTAATAAATCTAGATTTCTTACTAAATCATTACCGTGTCAATACTTTCATCCACAACAAGGGGGTAGAGAAGTCAGGCCCTTTTTCCAACTGTTTTGCTGATTAAGGATACCAATTAAACTCGGACACCAGAGCGAAAAGAGTAGGTGTATTTTACTAGTGATAACCAAATAATATAACAGAGTAAAACATGCAGTAAGAAAAGGCAGAATAATGCACCTAAAGCAACAAATAGGAAAATACAGGGTAATGCATCAAATCATTACTACATGAGAGAGAGAATAGTGATTAAGAAAGGTCCATCACCACTTGCATACTTTACCATCATCCAGATCCGCAGACGCTGGGCAGCCCCGGTTACAGCGAGGATTTGGAAAGCATTTCCCTGAAAGTGGGAAGTCCTACGCGATGTGTCCGTCCGTAGGTGAGGCATCCAAAGTCGCTGTGAGCGGGTCCAGCTGAGATGAGGAGCTAGGAAATTAAAATAGGATATAGAAATTAGGCACTCAAGAAATGAAGGTATAACTTAGTTTAGAGATAAAGATGGAAGACTTAGAGATCAGGCTAGGGGCTAGAGGCCCATTAGTTAAAAGATAGCTAAGATAGAATAGGATAATAGATCACAGTTGATAGGCCAGAGAGCAGAACAATATGGAAACCTTGATTAATGGAAGCTGTGAGGGAACGCTTCCTGATGGAATAGGAAGTCCCATCCCCCAGATGGGACATGCTTTGCTCGGCTGCAGGATAGACTGAGGAGCGGACATCCTAGGCGTGCCCTGAGTCCTTTCTCGGAGGAACTCCGCTCCCAGCCACTCACTGCGGGGGCAAACAACGACCATCTACAGCTGCGGACAAATGGTATGTTTAACGAGGGAAGCCAATAAGTCGTACGCTTGCCTGGGGCTGCTGATAAATCGCGCAGAGACGTCTGGCGTACAGCACAGTCCCCGTATGGGAGGAGGGTACCCTGTATGTTGGTAAAGGGGATTCGCTGACTGATAGAGTGGCCGCTAGCGATCTTGGGAGTAGATCGAGTGAATCCGAGGTCACCGCTGCATCCCAGTTTTGGGAGCCAGGATGGACCTGCTAATGACTGTGTAAGAAGCAGGAAAAGGGTAAGCGGAACCTCTTGAGTGGTTTTGGTAAAACATTAACAGCTGTTGGAAGGATATCAACTGGAATGTAGTAACTGTGTATTTAATTTGTGAAATGCCTAGGAATTTTATGTATGTTTAGGAAACCGTATTACCACCTAAAAACGTTTGTATGGTGTGCCCGGTACCGAGATACAACATCAGCAAATTGTGGATCCAAGAGTAAACAACTCAGATCAGTTAAAAACAACATTATATTAAGCTAGCTTTTAGATGAGTAAATGAGTACCTGTGTGTGTGTGAGACGCAGCACAGCTGCGAAGCGAGTGTGGAGTTCTGATCCGCGGTTCCGTGTTCTCCGCGAGGAGAGCGGCCGGAGACGAACGAAGCGAACGAAGTGTATGTCAGATTGTAAAAAGTGTTATTTGAGCCTGTGATTAATTTCTGGTGCCCCCATACACCAACCCGAGGTTTTTCTTGTAATCCAATCTTTGTGTTGAATGCCTCTGAAGCATGCAGGAATGAATGAATGAGTAGGAGGAGAAGGAATAGTGAGTCTCTCCTCCGGTGGTTTGGGCTGGAACCCAGTGATTATTTGAACGATGAGAGTGAGTGGATAAGAAGGGAAAACGGTCTATATCGATTGGAGGGATTATATGTAACCCCTCAAGGGAGACTTGTAGCATTAGATTGGGAACAACCCTCTGAAATCGCTCTTCTCCCAATTGAAGACAGAATTCCTTGTTTTGTTTGTGGATTAATACCTTATAACTTCTATAATAGAGGGGGTTACCATCAAGCCTGGGTATTGCTGGAGTGTAAGCTCTGTAAACAAAGGTGGTATTGTGCATCTGATAGGCGAAGGCCTGAATGCCCTAAATGCTTACCCGAAACGGCACCTCCGAATCTTTATAATTGGGAAAGGGCTAGACAGGAGTCAACAATAATAAAATTTGTATGTGGTAAGAGCAGCTTAATTCTAGAGCTTTGGGACGTATGGGAAAAGAACTGGGACAGAGTTAACATACAGTGTAAGAAACGCTTTAAGTGGAAATTAAAAAGAAAATAATTTTAGAAATGGGAAACACACAAGGGGGAGTTATAAAGAGCAGCCCTCTGGGATGCATATTGGCCCACTGGAAAGATATTGCTGGGACAGGAAACACAGAAAGCAAAAGAAATCTTGTTAAATATTGTAATCAATGGTGGCCACTATATGCATTAGAGAATGAAGCCAAGTGGCCGTTTAATGGGACTCTCGATTATAACACCCTTTTACAACTAATGTTGTTTTTGAGGAGAGAAGGGAAGTGGGATGAGGTATCATATGCAGACATGTTTTTCACTCTCCAAAATCATCCAGAGTGGCAAAGGGACCGCGGGATTGTACCTCCACAGGACCCTTTGGTACTCGCCCTTGAACAAGCTAATAAAAAGGAACTTAAAGGCAAACTGAAACGGTGTTGTTCAGCGTGCAGTATTGGGCAAAGATGCACTAGAGCAGATAAGATTCATCAGGCACCAGAGCAGGATCTAACTGATTTGTTCAAGCCTCCCCCTCGACCACAGGAACAGGATGAGGACTCGGATGGACCCTCCACTCCCCCGGGTAGTCCAGTATCCTCCCACACCAGGAAAAAGTCTGCTCCAATGGTCTTGCAGGCACCTCTCCGAGAGGCAGTAGGACCTAACGGAGGGACAATGTTAATTAAGGTACCTTTCTCTACTACTGATTTAGAGGCATGGAAAAAGGTTGCCAGGGATTACCGTAACGATCCGACAAGCGTGACCAGATACTTTCAGTTTATTGTAAAACAACATAATCCTGACTGGAATGATATACAGCTATTGTTAGATCATTTGACTGAGATGGAAAAGCAACTAGTTTTAAAAACTGCATGGAATTTGGCAGAGGATTATTATAAAACTATGGGAGGAGACGTTAAAGAATATCTCCCCCTCCAAGATCCAAAATGGGAAGCAAACAGGTCTGCACATATGGAAAGATTGCAGGCATACCAGGAGTGGATTGTAAAAGGAATGGAGAGGGCTATTCCCAAAACAATAAATTGGTCAATATTATATGAAATTAAACAAGGTCCTTCTGAGTCACCATCAGAATTCCTGGATCGACTGAGGGACGTAATGCGTCGCAACACACCATTGGATCCGGGGTCAGAGGTAGGACTACAACAATTAGTTTCTCTGTTTTTAGGACAATCTACAGGGGACATTAGACGCAAGCTTCAGAAGCTGCGTTCCACAGAAAGTAGAAACCTGGAAGCATTACTGGATGAAGCGTGGAGAGTGTTCAGAAATAGAGAAGAGGATTATAAGCGAGGACAGAGAAGGGTACTGGCAGTTGTTAGGGAAGAAGAAGAAAGGAAACCTAGGCGAGGACTGTCTCAATTAAGAAAAAAACAATGTGCAATATGCAAACGGTTTGGGCACTGGAAAAATGAGTGTCCGGAAAAATGGAAAGTTAAGGAAAGGGGATGAAATAATCAGAAAGGAAGGGCAGTGGCCCATATGAAAGAGGACTGACGGGGACCTGAGGAATCTACCCTAGCGGATCCGCTGGTTACAATAAAGCTAGGGAAAGAACAAAAGAAGGTAGAATTTTTAGTGGACACTGGAGCGACATACTCAGTTTTAAACCAAGACCTAATGCCCTTAGAAGACAACTATATTATGGTAAAGGGGGCGACTGGCCAAAGTGAAAAGGCATATTTTTGCAAACCCCTAAAGTATAAATTAGGAAAACAATGGGGCATACACAAATTTTTATATATGCCTAACTCCCCGAAGGCACTTCTGGGGAGAGATTTATTAGAACAATTGGGTGCAATAATTAAATTTAAAGAAGGAGAGATTACTCTGGAGGTAAATGACCAAGAGTTTATACAAATAATGAGTTTATCCCTAACTAGTGTTCCCACAGAAGGAAGAATCAGCGAAGAAATTATTGACCAGGTATATCCCAGAGTATGGGCCACTGATGTGCCCGGGAAAGCAAAGAATGCCCCACCTGTTGAGGTCAGACTTAAAGAAGGACAACAGCCGGTAAGAATCAAACAATATCCTCTGAAGAGAGAGGATCAGGAAGGGATCCAGCCAGTTATAGAGAAGTTCCTACAACTAGGATTACTGAAAGAATGTGAGTCTAATTTTAATACTCCCATATTACTTGTCCGTAAACCTGACGGGTCATATCGGGTGGTTCAGGACCTGTGGGCAGTGAATAACATAACTGAAGACCTCTACCCGGTGGTGGCAAATCCATACACTTTACTGACTGTATTGACACCTGAACTAACCTGGTTTACTGTTTTAGACCTCAAGGATGCTTTCTTTTGCCTCCCTCTCCACAAAGCCAGCCAGAAAATATTTGCATTCGAATGGGAAAATCCTAAAAGTGGACGTAAAACCCAGCTGACTTGGACGGTGTTACCACAGGGGTTTAAAAACAGCCCTACTATATTTGGCAATCAACTCGCAAAAGACCTCGAGTTGTGGGAAGCCCCAACCCCGCCTGAGGAAGGGAAACTGTTACAATACGTGAATGACATCTTGATTGCCACCAAGACAAAAGACGCTTGCATGACTTGGACGGTAAGCCTGCTAAATTTTTTGGGGCTTCAGGGATACCGAGTGTCTAAGAAAAAGGCCCAAGTAATGCAGCGCGAAGTGATTTATCTGGGCTATGAAATTAGTGCCGGAAAAAGAACTTTAGGACAAGCTCGAAAAGAAGCAATATGTCAGACTCCGAGGCCACAAACAGTGAAAGAGTTACGGACTTTCCTGGGAATGACTGGGTGGTGCCGACTATGGATTTATAATTATGGACTGCTTGTCAAACCCTTATATGCATTGACAACCACTGAACAAAAACACCTTCAATGAAATAAAGAAACTATACAGGCCTTTGAGCTACTGAAAAAGGCTCTGATGTCGGCTCCGGCCATGGGACTCCCAGATGTAAGTAGGCCATTTTTCCTTTTCTCTCACGAGAAGCAGGGGATTGCCCTGGGGATATTAGCACAAGACCTGGGCCCATATCGTCGAGCAGTTGCCTACTTTTCCAAACAGTTGGATACAACTGCCAAGGGTTGGCCTGGATGCTTGCGAGCAGTCGCGGCTGTGGTATTAAACATCCAGGAAGCCCGAAAATTCACCTTGGGCCAGAAAATGACTGTGTTAGTATCCCATACAGTGTCTGCAGTGCTGGAGGCGAAAGGTGGACATTGGCTTTCCCCGCAAAGGTTCTTGAAATATCAGGCTGCAATGGTAGAACAAGATGATGTAGAGATTGTGGTTACTAACATTGTCAATCCAGCCTCTTTCCTCAGTGGGAACACAGGAGAACCAGTACAACATGACTGTCTAGAGACCATTGAAGAGACGTATTCGAGCCGCACGGACTTGAGAGACAGCCCTATGGAGAACACAGAGAACTGGTTCACGGATGGAAGCAGCTGTGTCCTAAGTGGTAAAAGACATGCTGGGTATGCCGTTACTACCAGCCAGGAAATAATAGAATCAGGGCATATGCCCTTGAATACCTCTGCACAAAAGGCAGAAATAATTGCCCTGACCCACGCTTTGGAGTTGGCCCAAGGCAAGGCTGTGAATATCTATACGGACTCAAAATACGCCTTTGGAGTCTACATGCACATGGAGCAATTTGGAAAGAGAGAGGACTATTGAACTCACAGGGTAAAAACATCAGACATGCAGAGAAAATTCTGAGACTGTTGGAAGCAGTCCAGCTTCCTAAAAAAGTGGCAATCATGCACATCAAGGCACACCAAAAGGTGAACTTGGATTTGGAGAAGGGAAATGAGCTGGCGGACAGAGAGACAAAACGAGCAGCCAAAGGAGAGGTAAAAGTAGAAGGAGCTTTAATCCCTGATGGGCAAATTTCCCTAGAGGGTAAGCCTAATTATACTAAAGAAGATCAAAAACTTATCACAGATCTGGAAGGATCATATAATGAGGAAGGTTGGGCCCTCACCCCGCAAGGAAAGATAGTCATTCCCTCTTCTTTAACATGGTCCCTAGTAAGGGAGGAACATAAGAAAGGACATTGGGGAGCAGAGGCCCTATATAAACACTTAATTAAAGATACTAGAGCTAGAAATTTATATACTACAGTAAGACAAGTGACTCAACAGTGTGATCTTTGCCTCCAGACTAATCCTAAAAATACCCCCAGATTGGAAATGGGCCAAATTGGGAAAGGCAATGGGCCTGGGCAACAATGGCAGATTGATTTTTCAGAACTTCCAAGAAAAGGGGGGTATCGATACCTATTGGTTGTGGGGATTGGTAAGGATTTCCTGCGGGGAAATGGGCGTGTGAGCAATCCTGAATATGAGCAAGGCTGGTAAAGCCTCAGCGTCAGCAAGGATGTGACGAAATGACCCTGGAAGAATGAGGAAGAACCCAGGAAGGTAAACAACTTCAGGGTGTTGGTCTGGGCGGAGGAAGAAGTTTGTACAATGTCGATGTGGCAGTTCTTATCCAACCAGAAGAGAGCTTAAGGCGCATGTGCAAGGCTAACTGTCCAATCAGAAAGAATCATACCATGTGATTGTATCTTGTGATTGTCGCGGATGAAAGTATTGACACGGTAGTATTTAGTAAGAAATCTAGGTTTATTAATAACTAACAGCCATTTATTATTGTAAAATAATTCAGAAATACTAAAAGAAAGAAAAGCGACTTATTCAGATTCTAAAATGACAAGATTCACACTAACTTACTTAACGGTACCTATATATATACATGCATGCACATAACAAAACAGACAAACATACAGAAACAAAGGTGTTTGGATTCAGTAGAATGAACACAGAACGGACATACACACACAGAAACAAGGGTACGTACCCACACACACACACACACACACCCCAGTAAAGAGAAGCTAGCTCAAAGAAAATTTCCCTCTCGAGTTTAGAGCAAATACTCCCAATGCCTTGGCATTCCTCAACGGGCGATAATTGAGACTCGAGCAGGTGGACTTTGCCCTGGCCTTCCGTCTGGAGCAGACGACACCTTAAGGGTTTGGTACCTGAGAGGCGTCCCAGCTCAGGGGAGATGCTGGTCACAGGCCCGCTGCGATCCAGGAGAGCTCAAAGGGTCTCCCTTGTGGTCGCCATTTATAGGGTCCAAGATAATTGACTTTTGTCAAATACCTTCTGGTGCCTTCCAGCATTTACAAAAGAATTTGATTAATGTGCGACTCTGTTATTGTTCCCATTTGACCACATCCCAGGCACAGGTGTGCCAGGCCCTTAGGAGTTGATGGGCCATTTTAACCATTTCCGAGCAATCGGGAGGGGCAGGAGCCAGGCTCGTTAACATTGTCAGTCCTTATCTCCACAGACTGGTGTATAGCTCGGGGGATGTGGGTGGAATCGCACCTAGCACCAAGCAGCCCAACAAAGAGGGGCGGGGGGGGGAGGGGTAAGAATTGCACCACCACAATCCACCCTGTGACTAAAGTCAATTTATCTTGTCCATAGAGTGGCAGTGTGGTTGCCTCTTGCCTCTATGCCTATAAACAGAGGATGCCATAATCCAATTACAGTTGAAGGAAATTTTGTGTTTGATTAGCTTCAAAAAAAAAAAAAAAGTTTTGGGATAGTGTACACACTAATCCCTGTTTTGGGATAGTGTACACACAGGGATACTTCTGTAACTGAGTAATCTGTTTAACCATCCTCCAAACCTTAATATACAATACAATTATGAGCAGTAAACATATTAAAATTAGAATTAAGAAAATCATGACCGGGTGGAACATGGAATTGAACAGTCCTGTTGCAGTTGGTGACCATCCAGATAAGCTTTCCCACCATCGATGCTCTCCATCCCTTTTGACTCTTGTTAACACTTGATGTATTTCTTCTATATCATGTTGGACCGTGATAAGAGTCTTTTGTCCAGTTTTCTGTGCTTGTTGCAGGAGGTCGATTAAGTCAGGATGTTGGAGGAGTCGTATGGACAGTACCATCTATTAATAAGGAATCACATCATGTTCGCATGCAAACACATCCTTTTCCAACATATATGACTACGCTTTCAGGGGTTTCGTTTGGGTGGATCTCAAAGTGACAAATGTTTTGTTCAGTATCAAGACAAATGTCTTGAGCCTCAAGAGTATTTCCTTCACAAATGAAGCCTCGTTGTTCTCGCACAGTACATGCATTTACATCAATTGTTTGCCATTTCCCCTCCTTCTGGTGGGCCCATACTTTATGTTCTGAGGGACAGAGTATGTTTCCATTGTGATTTAGTCCTAATGCAAGGATTGGGTATATGTTGTACACTGAGGCATTGCGTATGGTGAGGACAAATGCAATAATCCTATCACCTTCTGTGTAGTGAGGAAAGTTGACCAATTAGACCTGCCTTTTCTTGTAGTCTTTTGATGCTTCCAGTGTATCTCAGTAATGCAAGATCCCAAGGATTTGATGTGTGAGCCATTGTAGGTGTCTTTACTCTCATGAGCAGAAAAAGGAAGAGAGAAGAAGAGCTGTATAGACACCATTGTTGTAGCAATCGAGGTATGATGGTGAGGGAGAGAAAGGGTAGGCATAATGCTGCAGAGAGTCTCATATTGAAGATGAGGGTTGTTCCCACAGTGCTACTGGTGGACTTGCTGGGTATGGTGTCTGCTTCCACAGTGTCGTTGGTGGAGTCGGTTATTTCTGAAAAGGAAAGAAAAGAGAACGGTCTCGGGGGGGGGGGGGGGGGGGACGCTGAACAGGTTACCCCTTAGGATGCTGGATAAATCCATCTAGTACTGATTTTATGTTTTATTCCATTATTATCAATAGCATCCCATGCTAGAAATCCTCGTGGTTTGACCAGGGTTACTGGTATTGTTCCTACAGATGGTATTTTTGCCATCACAGGCTGTCCTGCTTTCATTGAGGACCAGGTGTGCTCATTATTTAGGTTTGTTTCTGAAGAAAGTGTTAAGAAGGCTCGAGTAATTGGACTTCCATAGGGACCATACTGATTATTTAACTGCTGTAAAATTTCAGAAAGACGTCTGTCCCATTGTCCTTCATGTGGTTTAAGATATTTTTTCAGCAGTCCATTGGCTCGTTCAACTATACCGTTAGATTGTGGGTAATAAGGTGTGTGAAATACCCACTTTATTTCTTTTTGCTTTGCCCATTCCTGTACTTCTTTACTAGTAAAGTGTGAGCCATTGTCACTCTGGATAGAATCAGGGACAGGTAAAATTGAGAGCCATGAGGAAAGGCCTCGGATAGTATTCTGTGCATTAGCCTTTTGGCACTTGGTAGCTGTAAGGAGTCCAGATATTATTTCTACACCTGTTAAAATATATTTGTACCCAGCAGAGGATTTTAAAGGACCAATGTAATCAATTTGCCAAGTAGACCACAAAGTTTTCCCCTCTTTAATGTGTAAAGGTGGTGCTTTGGCAGGATGGTCCATCTGCAATTTTAATTTACACTGGGGGCACTCAGTGAGGATGGTTTCACATGTTTTCCTACTGAGGGGCCATCCCCGGCTTTGGGCTGAGAAGTAAAGTGCTTCTCGACCTGTGTGGCCTAATTTTTGATGTAACCATTCTCCTAGTCGATACCATGTGGGGTTTGAGGAATCTTCAATGTCTATTGTGATAGACAGTAAACTGTTTGTTCATCAAATTCCATTGAAGATACTGGGAGCTCGTGACATGTTATTCCATAAACTATGTTGGCCTAAGCTTAATCTTAACTATTACACTGTGTAACGACTAACTGACTGTAAGTGCTTATCTAAGTTGAAATGCTGAAGCAAGGACTCCTACTAGGCAAAAGACTGAAAAGAGGGAGAAAGGGAAGAAGGACAAAGGGGAGAAAGACAAAGGGGAGAAGAAGAAGAAAAAAAAAAAAGGGGGTAGTGTCTATATTCTGTAAGATATAAACAAAGACTTTGTGAGCCACTCTCAGGAAAGTAGGAAATACGAGAAGCTGGTGACGTGAGGAAGACCCGGATGGAGCGACCCCCTAGCTGCAAAGTGCGCAGACGCAGGGTACACCTCTCAGAGAGACCCGATAACGGAAGGCGGAGGATATAAAAAAGACGGACCCTCGGGAAGTGAGTGCGCGCCGTTGGTGGAGCAGGGACTCCCCGGCCGCCCAGCGCTGTTTTGCTTATTGCCGCTTGCTAAAATAAATAATTGAAATTTAATTTGTGCTAACTTGCATCATTTTGGCAAGATAGTCTATAACAAAATTGGTGCCGTGACTCGGATAGAGGCAATCTGGTGGGAAGCCCCATACGGGGAGGCGCGCCCCGCTGAGTTCAGCGGCCCCGGCTGAGTGCTATCACATCACGCCCTCTACCGACGAACTCCAAAACTCGGCAACAAGCAAAAAAAATACCGGTAACCCTGTAATCTTTGTGCACGAAGCCCCGGACGAAGACGCAGGGTTGCGTGAGTATAGGCCGGTTACCGTTCGGTTGGGGTTGGGTTTCCCGGAGCGTGGTGTGTGAGACGCCCAGCAGGGCGAAGCGAGTGCGGGCCCCTCGGTAGTGCAGTTCCCATATCCCACGAGGGACTGGGTCACGAAAAGGGGGAAAAAGAATTGTGTGAGTGTGTGAAGGCGCTCCGGAAGATGGGACAGAAGAAGAGCAAGCCTTCTGATCCCATGGGTGATTTGGGACCCGAGGTGAGGTACCCCCAAATACCACCAGATAGCCCTTTAGGCTTGATGTTAAACCATTGGGAAGATTACCCCTCTAGGCGGGGTAAGGACAAAGCAAAAATGATTTATTATTGTATGGAAGTTTGGGGAGGGAAACAAATCAGAGGCGACCATCTCTATTGGCCTGTTTTTGGGTCCTTTGAAGAATGGGTCTGCCAAGCCCTAAACATTTATGTCAACTCAAGGGAACCCTTTAATTTGGAGGAGAGTGAATATGCACAGGTATGGATAGCATCAGATACCCGAATAAATCTATATCCTCTAAAAGAAAAAGTTAAGAAAAAGAAGGTACGTGATGAGGACGAACCTCCCACCTCTCCTCCTCCTTACATACCTCCACCCCCACCTCCGGCGCCTTCACCTCCTCCGACTGCGCCGGAGGACCCAGAGAATTCAGACTCCCCACCTGAATCCCCGAAAGAACCGAGACGAATAACCCGTAGTCAAACTAGAATGGGGTGGGGTGATAGTGGCTTGTACCCCCTAAGGGAGGTTGTGATGGGAGGACCCCAGCCTGGCATGGGATATGTGACTGTCCCTCTTAATTCAGGGGACGTCAGAGAATTTAAAAAAGAGATGGGGAATCTATTGGAGGATCCCTTAGGTGTGGCGGAGCGGGTGGATCAGTTTTTAGGACCAAACATCTATACCTGGGATGAAATACAAGCCATAATGACTATACTATTCACTGTTGAAGAAAGGGATATGATCAGGAGAGCAGGAATGAGAATTTGGGATCAACAGCATCAGCAAGGTCCGGCAGCAGATGTAAAATGGCCTCTAAATCGACCTAATTGGAATAATCAAAATGAAATCGATAGAGGTCATATGCAAGACCTGAGGACGATTGTAATCCAGGGTATAAGGGAATCAGTCCCTAGAGGACAAAATATAAACAAAGCCTTTAGTGAACATCAGAAAAAGGATGAAACTCCTACTGAGTGGTTAGAGAGACTGAGGAAAAATCTTCAGCTTTACTCAGGACTAGACCCTAATACCCCAGTGGGACAGGCATTGTTAAAGACACAATTTGTGGCAAAAGCATGGATAGATATTAGAAAGAAGCTAGAAAAAATAGAAGATTGGCAGGATCGGGGGTTGGATGAATTACTGAGAGAAGCACAGAAAGTCTATGTCCGAAGGGAGGACGAGACTCAAAAGAAACATACCAGAATGATGGTAGCTGCGATAAGGGAAGGACAGAGAGTGAACAGTGCTGGGAGAAAACAAGAAGGTCAAAGAACAGGCTATAGATCAAAGGAACCGGAGAGAGAGAGAGAAAAAGGGAGTATTGTCTGCTTTTATTGCGGAAGAAAAGGTCACACAAAGAAGAGCTGCAGAAGGAGAATGATGGATGAGAGAATGTTTAAAGAAGATTAGGGGTGTCAGGGGCTCTATTTGCTGGGGACCCGAGAACGAACTGAGCCCTTGATAAAGTTAAAAGTAGGTCCTCAGCAACAGGAGGTAGAATTTTTAGTAGATTCAGGAGCGGAGAGATCTACTGTTCAATCCTTGCCCCAAGGATGTAAGATTTCATCAGAAAAAGTACAAGTAGTTGGGGCGAAAGGAGAACCATTCGGAGTACCGGTAATTAAAGATGTACTCCTTGAAACAGATTCTAAAGTGGGGGTGGGATCCTTATTGTTAGTACCTGAGGCAGATTATAACCTACTGGGGAGAGATCTAATGATTGAATTAGGAATTAGTTTGGAAGTAACAGAACACAAACTTGAAATCAAACTATGCCCCCTACGGGTTGAAGATGAGACTAAAATCAACCCTGAAGTGTGGTACACTCCGGATACGGTGGGAAAATTGAATGTTGAACCTTTTATGGTAACCATCCGGGATCCTGAGGTACCGGTGAGGATTAAGCAATATCCCATACCTCTGGAGGGAAGGCAAGGATTAAAACCAGAAATTCAGAGATTAATAAAGCAGGGATTATTGGAACCCTGCATGTCCCCTTTTAATACTCCCATTTTACCTGTCAAGAAGGCGGATGGGGGGTACAGATTAGTCCATGACCTAAGGGAAATTAACAAAAGGACTGTAACTAGATTCCCTGTAGTAGCTAACCCACACACTCTCTTAAGTCAATTAGGCCCGAACGACCGGTGGTACAGTGTAATAGACTTGAAGGACGCTTTCTGGGCATGTCCCTTAAAAGAGGAGTGTAGAAACTATTTTGCTTTTGAGTGGGAGGACCCAGACACCCACAGGAAAACTCAACTCCGGTGGACAGTCCTACCCCAAGGTTTCACTGAATCCCCAAACCTGTTTGGGCAAGCTTTAGAACAAATTTTGCAGGATTACCAGATAGGAGATACCCTTACCCTAGTCCAGTATGTAGATGATCTTTTAATAGCAGGGGAGGATGAGGAAAGGGTTCGGGAAGAAAGCATCAAGTTGTTAAATTTCCTGAACTTAAAGGGACTGAAAGTGTCAAAATCCAAATTGCAATTTGTTGAAAAGGAAGTTAAATACCTAGGGCATCGATTAAGTCAAGGAACTAAGAAATTGGATCCAGAAAGAGTGAAAGGGATACTTTCCCTACCAAGTCCAAAAACTAAGAAACAAGTCCGGCAGCTATTAGGGCTATTTGGATATTGTAGGCAGTGGATCGAAGGGTATAGTGGAAAGGTAAAGTTTTTATACACCAAAATAACTAAAAATGGATTATTAAAATGGACTCAGGAAGATGATCAACGGTTAAAAGAACTAAAAACTGAATTAGTAAATGCTCCTGTTCTGAGCTTGCCCGACCTAAAAAGACCGTTTTTCTTATTTGTCAACACAGAGGAAGGAACTGCATTTGGAGTATTAGCCCAGGAATGGGCAGGAAAAAAGAAACCAGTAGCATATATCTCAAAATTACTGGACCCCGTAAGTCGGGGATGGCCTACGTACCTACAAGTTGTGGTGACAGCTGCTTTGTTAGTTGAGGAAGCGCATAAAATAACTTTTGGTAGTGAATTAAGGGTACTATCACCCCATAATATTAGGGGTGTGTTACAGCAAAAAGCAGAAAAATGGATAACCGATGCTAGACTAGTAAAATATGAGGCAATCCTCATTACGTCCCCCCACCTGACCCTTGAAACAACATCGTTACAAAATCCAGCCCAATTTTTGTATGGAGAACCTAGTCAAGATCTTTTTCATGATTGCCTCCGTAACATCGAGGAGCAGACTAAGATAAGACCAGATTTGGAAGAAGAGGAATTAGGGAAAGGAGAAAAATTATTTGTAGATGGATCCTCTCGAGTGGTAGAAGGGAAAAGAAAATCAGGGTATGCCATAATTGATGGAAAAACTTTTAAGGTGATAGAATCAGGACCCTTGAGTCCCAGCTGGTCAGCACAGGCATGTGAATTATATGCAGTATTAAAGGCTTTACAATTACTAAATGGAAAAGTGGGAACTATATACACCGATTCTAGATATGCCTTCGGAATAGTACATACCTTTGGGAAAATATGGGAAGAAAGAGGTTTAATCAATTCTCGGGGGAAGAGCCTAGTACATCAGGAGTTAATATCACAAATTTTACAAGCTATACGAGGGCCCAGCGAAATTGCGGTAGTACACGTAAAAGGACACCAGAGGGGGCTAAATCCTTTAGTACGGGGGAATAACCTTGCTGATCAAGAGGCAAAGAGAGCAGCGCTATCAGCACTGGACTTGGATGATCCGATAGAGGACAGAAAGCGGTGTGTTAATTGTGGAGATAATTACCTCCCCTGTTATGGTTGCTGGAAAGAATACGGAGTAGACGGTATAGAATGTGTATGTGAAAGACCAGGGTTTAAGTGGTGCTTTTTCCATGGAAAATCCTATGAACTTTTAAGTTTTACTCTTCAAGAACAAGCAAAATTAAATCAAATGGGGATTAAACAGAAAGCTAATGGAAAATGGGAACTCCCGGACGACCGAGAAGTTCTCCCAAAACCCATAGCTACCAAGATAATGCAGCAATTCCATAAAAACACTCATTGGGGAACTCAGGCATTAGTGGATCAATTTGCAACTAAATACATGTGCATTGGGATATATGATATAGCCAAACGAGTGATAGGAGAATGTCTCGTTTGTCAAAAAGTAAATAAACATCAAATAAGAAAACGAGTATATGGGGGGCGAGAATTGGCTCATAGACCTTTTGCAAGAATACAAATAGACTTTACTGAATTACCAAAGGTGGGGAGGTATAAATACCTATTAGTAATTATAGATCATTTAACTCAATTCGTAGAAGCCTTTCCCACAGCCCGAGCCACAGCTCACACAGTAACAAGGATATTACTTGAAGAAATTATACCTCGGTATGGAGCAATAGAAGCAATAGACTCAGATAGAGGTCCACACTTTATATCCAGAGTAGCCAAAGAGACTTTGGCTGCCCTGGGTACACAGTGGCAATACCATACTCCGTGGCACCCGCAGAGCTCAGGGAAAGTTGAACGTATGAACGGAGAAATAAAAAAACAACTTACCAAACTAATGTTAGAAACTAAAATGTCATGGGTAAAGTGTCTCCCTTTAGCCTTGTTAAATATCAGAACTCAGCCCTGAACTGATGTAGGCATTTCTCCCTTTGAAATGCTATATGGGATGCCTTATGATTTAGAAATGCCACCGGATCACCCCCAACTTGAAGAATTAAAGATAAAGTCCTACCTGATACAGCTAATGGCAAGGAGAAAACAACTACAGGCTCGGGGGATGGTAGTACAAAGGCCTCCATTGGATGTGGCCATGCATCAAATCCAACCAGGAGATAAAGTACTAATCAAATCATGGAAAGAATCTTCTTTGACCCCCCATTGGGAAGGACCCTATGTTGCTCTTATCACTACAGAAACTGCTGTTCGGACTGCTGAGAAGGGGTGGACACACACAAGCCGAGTAAAGGGACCTATACAGGATCCGGCCTGGAAAGTGACCAGCCCTCCTGGGGATCTACGAGTCACCCTTCGGAAAACCTGAAAGAACTCTCTACACATTGTGAGATAAGAACCTACGAAGGACTCGATGAGTGAGACCCTGATATTTTTGTCCAATTGAAACTTATATTTGTTTTCCTTTTATATGCATAAAGTGTAAAGTGTAATGTATGTAAAGAAGGCTGGGGGATTCATAATGCACATGGAATAAATCTTCGGTCTAGCTGTAATCAGTGTTATTAACGAGAACGGAGATTAACTAATCAGGCCCTAAAACTGGAGTAAAAACAGGAAAATAATTGAAGATTCTAAAACTTGGTAGAAAATATTTACTAAAGGGATAAATCCTGAAAGAGAGTGCACTCACTCTAATTGGCCTACTCAATAGCACTCTCAGATCCTAAGGGTGATCTGTAGAAAACACATCCCCTGGGTCCCCTGTCGTGAACCCGAGGTCAAAGATAAAAACTGGGAGACCTATGTGTCCCGGAGTAGAGGCAAACGTACCCCTGAAGAATACGGCTGCTGCCGAGAAGATGGAACACCCTGCTGCTCTAAGCAACAGAGTAGGCAGAGGAGGCAGAGACGTATCAAAGTGGGGAAAACTTTACTGCCCTACTCTGAAGAAAAAAGGACCTCTGAGGGAGAAGGGCCAGACGAGAGTGTCAGACACCCCGATACAAAAGAGACTAAGAAAAAATATGCAAATCTATAGAATCCCGTCAGCCTTCTATTGGAGCTATTGGATAGTCTGGCTAGGTGTATTAGCTACAATGAATACACTACCAGGATGGGCTAGAACGACTAACCAATCCCACCAACCTTTTGAACATACCCTAACTAATCAAATTATATGGCCTTGGACAGATGCTTATTATGGACATACAGGAAGTATGGATGCAGATTTGTATGGGACAGAGTTAGCAACTGCCATACTAAGCAATAACCTAACACTCCAAACATATAAATGGGAGAATTCATCCCATACCTGGACAGCTAAAAAAGGAGATGAGATACAGATAGGCTGCAGAGTATTCAATGTAAATGTGATAATAAGTCGGCACCCTTTAATTCAAACCGTCCGTCAGCCCCCTTTTACTCAAATCGTTATCAGAGACAAAACGGAATCTAAAATAGCTCAAACCCGTTGTGAGTCGGGGGCCTGTTGATATGCATTTACTGCAACCCAACTGGTGTCCATAGTTTGTTTGGGAGGGACCAGGTCAGGAGATCAAACTATATCTTTCCGATTTCCATTGAATATACAGGAGGAAACTACAACAACCACAACCCACGCTCCCAAAGAGACTACTCAGACTACTCATACTGTTCCAACACAACCAACAGTCATGCTTAGCCCAAGAATTTTTAAAATTGGACCATATGCAATTAGAAATACAGGTCAACAACAAATGCTGTTTAACCCGGCGTGGTCTCTCAAACAAGTTGAATTGTTAATGCAAAATAATGTTTCAAATATTCAGCCAGCATGTTCACCTTTCCTAAAGACTTCTTACGAGGGATGGACAACCTGGCTGCAAAAACAAACTCCTCACACAAAAAGAACGCAGAGAGACTTAACCGGTGCTTTGGGAACAGGATTGGGAGTTTTAAATAGTATTGATTCGGAGGTGATAATGAACAAATTGGCTACCTCAATTAGTGATTTAACTAATATACAAAGGCCTTTGCAATCTTCCTTATTGACTTTGGGGACTAACCAGTGGCTGTTGTCGAATATATTACCAAAAGGGGAAAAGGTAAATATAAAGGATCATGAATTGATTACAGATGCACTCAGTGTGCTCCAAAATAACCTCTCTTTAGCTCTCAGCTGCATCCAGGCTCAAATATGGATGCAGTCGATAGCTGCCTCAATTATAAGAGAAGGTGAAGAAGGTATTCTTCCTACTGAAATTCGGAGAATAATTTGGGACAGTGCTACTAATTTTGAAAAGAAACTCCAATCCTGGTGGAACCTGGTAAACTTTACCTATGACCCCATCACAAACACAGCTACTACCTTTATACTCACTATTTACAATGCCACCATATACCAAATTTATCCTATCATTGCATTAGGACTGAATCACAACGGGACCATACTCTATCCTTCTGAGCATAGAGTATGGGCCCGAAAGGTAAACGAAAAATGGCAAACTGTCAATCTAGAGTCCTGCATTGTACGGGAACAACAAGGATTCATTTGTGAAGGCAATGCAATTGAGGCACAAGATATTTGTTTAGATACCGAACAAAATATTTGTCACTTTGAGGTCCATCCCAATGAAAATCCTAAAACAGTACTTATATATATTGGCGAAGGTTGTGTATGTTTGAGGACGGTTTGTGAATTCTTAACCGTAGACAAGATCATAATAGAGACAAAAAATTATTCAAATCTCTGTGTTTGCAATTTCACAAAGGTAATCGGATGTGACTTTTCCTATTTAGCCCCGGTCACGTCTTACCAACTCCTGCAATCCAATTATACATTAATACATAATCTACAACCTACACCCATTGGAATGAATCTCACTTTGGTTAAGCAGTTACTTCAACACAAAGACTTAGTTAGAATTTTAGAGAAAGTTAGAGAAAACGGACAGAAAACTCTAATAACTGTTCATCACAATGTGGAAGAAATACACCGAGTCTTGGAAAGAGCAAAAAAGAATGCAGAACATAATTGGTGGGACACCCTTTTTGGATGGTCACCTACTGCTACAGGCATCTTGAACAAGTTATGTCACCCCATTGTGGTTCTCTTGATATTAATCTTAATCAGTTTGACTTTGTCAATAATATTATATGTCATAACTTGGAGAATGATGCAACGGGTAACATATCTGATATCTGTCACCCGTCCAATACTCATTAAAGCCAAAAACAATCAATTAGATGATGACTTTAAATTGAAAAAAACTCTCCTGTTAAGTCAACAAGAATTGCAACGATTTGATGAACAAAATGATAAAAAGAAAAAGGGGGGATTGTGATAGACAGTAAACTGTTTGTTCATCAAATTCCATTGAAGATACTGGGAGCTCGTGACATGTTATTCCATAAACTATGTTGGCCTAAGCTTAATCTTAACTATTACACTGTGTAACGACTAACTGACTGTAAGTGCTTATCTAAGTTGAAATGCTGAAGCAAGGACTCCTACTAGGCAAAAGACTGAAAAGAGGGAGAAAGGGAAGAAGGACAAAGGGGAGAAAGACAAAGGGGAGAAGAAGAAGAAAAAAAAAAAAGGGGGTAGTGTCTATATTCTGTAAGATATAAACAAAGACTTTGTGAGCCACTCTCAGGAAAGTAGGAAATACGAGAAGCTGGTGACGTGAGGAAGACCCGGATGAAGCGACCCCCTAGCTGCAAAGTGCACAGACGCAGGGTACACCTCTCAGAGAGACCCGATACCGGAAGGCGGAGGATATAAAAAAGACGGACCCTCGGGAAGTGAGTGCGCGCCGTTGGTGGAGCAGGGACTCCCCGGCCGCCCAGCGCTGTTTTGCTTATTGCCGCTTGCTAAAATAAATAATTGAAATTTAATTTGTGCTAACTTGCATCATTTTGGCAAGATAGTCTATAACATCTATTTTCCTAATTTTTGTCAATTCATCCACCCTTTGGTTCCAATTTGTAGCTGGTTTATTGTCATTAGCATGAGCTTTTACCCATCCTATTTGGAATGGTGTTTTTCTGGCCATGGTTAATAGTAATTGCCAGTCTTCAGTTCTCCAGATTGGTGATTTATTTATCTCCCAGTTTAGGGCTTCCCATTGACAAAGCCACTGTGTGGCACCTGCCCAGACAGCATAAGAGTCTACATAAATGGCTTTTGCTTCATTTTGTGCTGCCAAGACAACTGCTCTTAACTCTCCTACTTGAGCACTGCCTTCACCCTCTTCAATAACTTGTTTGCCTGTTTTGATTTCTAATGCAACAGCTTTATATTGCCATTTACCATCCACTCTTTTTGCCGAGGCATCAGAAAACCAGACACCCTCGGTTGGTGAATCTTCAGTGAAGGGAGGTGCATCTAAAATTGGTGAAGGTTTGAATGGTTGTTGTAATGCCAGGGGGTCAGTATTGATAGGCATTTGCAATTTAGAAACTTTTATGTGTCCTTCACTTAATTGCATTTCATCTGCCACACCCACTAGATAGGCATACCATTTCCTAATTGTAGGTTTTTGTGCAATTCCCTCTGGGGGAGCAGTCCCTTTTAGGATTGTGTCTAATAAATTAAAGGGACCTCTGGTCTGAACAGCTTGTTCTTGACGTATTTTCTCAACTTGTTTAACTGCATGGACTAGAGACAAGAGACCCTTTTCCCACTCTGAGTATCTTTGTTCAGTCTCTTTAAATGCAGTTGAGCTAAACAGTAAAGGTCTCTTTGGCCCATCAGGGCCGATTTGAAATAAGTTACAATAAGTACCATGTTCTGCAAAACCCCATTCTGCTATAATAGGGTCACGAGGATGAACAGGTCCTAGGGATTGATATGTTTTTAATTCCAGTATTAGAGTTTTAATTGCTTCTTCATGTTCTGAATCCCATCTCCACGATTTTCCTTTTCGTAAAAGTGAATAAAGTGGGCGGGCAATGATGGAGAATCCAGGTACATGTTTTCTCCAATATCCTAAAGTGCCCATTAGCTGCTGTAATTCTTTTCTAGATTGGGGCATTTCTGATTGTTCTATTTTATTTAGAGTATCTGGTGGGATTGCTGCACTTCCAGCAATCCACCAAGTGCCCAGGAATTTCACTTCTTTACTTGGTCCCTGACATTTTTCAGGTGGAATTTCAATTTTTGCTTCATGCAATGTTTGTCAAACTGTTGCTGCCACTTCTCCCACCTTGTCAGGAGAGGGTCCTCCAATTAGAATATCATCTATATACTGATACAGTTTTACTTCTGCAGGGAGTGAAACTGTCTGTAAAAGTTCAGCAAGTGCAGCATGGGCAATTGTGGGTGAGTGTTTATATCCCTGTGGGAGTCTGTTAAAGGTATATTGGATACCTTCCCATGTAAATGCGAATTTTTCTTTATCTTTTTCCCTTAAAGGGACCATGAAAAACATGTCTTTTACATCTAGCACTGCCATCCAAGGATGTGCAGCGGCTTGCAGTGTAGCGGTTAAAGCTGCAATGTTGGGGACTGCCGCTGTCAATGGGCTGTATCGGCATTTAAACGCCGATAATCGACTGTTAAACGCCACCTCCCGTCTGGTTTGCGGACTGGCCAGACAGGAGAATTGTATGGGGAGTGAGTTCGGGAAATAATCTGTTGTTTTTCTAAGTCCGCAATTACTTCAGAAATTCCAGTTCGTGCTGTAGCAGAAATTGGATACTGTGGGACATCAGTAATTTTTGATTCGGGAAGTGCTGGAGCTGCACGGAGTACACGCACTGTGGCAGTTTGTTGATTTTTATTAGGGCTGGGGTTGGCAATTGAACCAAAAGACCACAGACTGCCGTCTGGCAAACGCCAGGTCCGGCCGTTCAATGCGTCAAAACCCAGGATATTTTCATAATGCTCCTTGATCGCAAAGCGAAGAGATGTTACACGTTTTCGCCAGGGAGCAGTAAATTAACTTTTGCTGTCTGGCACACAGTGCTAATTCCTGTAACTCCGGTAATTTTAACCTTTTGCCGGCCAGGTCGTATGCCTAGCTTATTGGCATCTCGCTGTGTAATTATTGAAATTTGTGCACCAGTATCAATCAAAAATTTTATTAATTGTTGTTGAGGACCAACTGGAATTAAAATGTAAGGGCCGTTCTCATTTATCCACTGATAAGCTTCTACTTGCCGGACTGGCAGGCCCAGTTGCCGTCCAGACCTTATCAGTTTTTTGATCCTGTGCTTTGCAATTGATCCTCTTGAGGGAGGAAAGGGTTATCTTTTTTTTCTCTGGGAGCTGGCGAAGGGGGGAGGGGGGGGGTCGGAGCATTTGAAGCGATACCCTTTTGAGATGCCTGAATCAGACTCAGAATGACGCCGGTAGGCTGTCTCTGAATCGCGGCTCTAGGAATTCCTAGTGACAATGCTTGCTTCCACAGTTCATTTCTCCACTCCTGACCCCTAGATTGTCGGTCAGAGGGTTTTTGTTCCTGAGAATTATTTTGATGCAATTGTTTAATTTGCCTAACAGTGCGACCTATATTTTTTGTTTCATTGGGAATTTCATCCCATCCCATTTCTCGGGCATGATTTACAGTTTCATGTACTAAAGTTGCCCAAGTGGGTAATACTCTTGGTTCTAATTCTTCTTCCCCACTATTTCCAACAGTTTGTGTTAGATTTACCAATTCATTATAATTTAAGTCTCTCTGGATCTCATCCCGTTTTGCAATGAGAAAAGGTTTGAGCATGGCAGGGGCTCCTTTTATCAGTACTTTAAGTATAGCAGGAGCTACAGGTGCCGAAAGAGGAACATCAGTAGGTTTACGCTGATGCATGGCTTGAATACAGGCAGCTTTGAGGTCATTTAGAGATTTGATAGGTATTAACAGAGGTTCTCCTCTCTCTAAGGCATCAATGCCACCAGCCCAATATGCCACTCTGCTTGTTAGTGAGTGGGGGTCATTCGGGGGGTTGGGACCAGCATCCAAAAAGACACCAGGACCCCAATATCCACCGGCTTCATTGCCATCTAGTAAAATTCTATCTCCCCCGTTTAGAGACACTCTCCATAGGTATTCAGTTTCAGTCTCTCCAGGCTTACGGCCGTAACGATCTTGTAAATGGGCTATTTGAATTGGATCAAAAGGGGTTGTTTTGCTGATGCGACTTCTCACACCACCCCGAGGTCCTGTTGTTTCCTCTGTTTTAATAATTGGTCTGACTGCAAGTGGGGGAGACTCAGGCGGCTGCAAATAATTATTTTCGTCTGAGTCGTCATTATGTGTATCACTCCAAATGTTACCATCCCAGTCTTCAGGGGACACAATTAATTTTCTGATTTGAACAATATCAGGGGGGTTCGGAGACTGCATTAGCATCATTTCAACACGTTCCCCCAGTTTTTGTTGTTTCAATTGGGATTCCTTAAGTTGCTGTTGCAGCTGCTCTATTTTAATCGATAACAGCAGATTGGTGGATTTGTGCCCTGTAATCTCATCTTGTAAATTTTGTATTTTACAATGAACTTTCTCTCGTTCATGACAGGCAGCTTCCAGGCACACTCCCAACATTTTACAAATCATACCTTTATTTTTTCCAAATTTAGTTGCACCTCTAGCAATAGTTAACTGTTTTTCTACCTCTTCTCAGTTGTGCCAATTATTATAAGCCCAATCCTCTGGGAAGGTGGGATTTGGTTGGATACCGTGTTTTTGTAAGTATTTGGTGATTTTGCTTGTCATCCTGCCGACTACGCCAATTTGTCGCAGATGAAAGTATTGACACGGTAGTATTTAGTAAGAAATCTAGGTTTATTAATAACTAACAGCAATTTATTATTATAAAATAATTCAGAGATACTAAAAGAAAGAAAAGCGACTTATTCAGATTCTAGAATGACAAGATTCACACTAACTTACTTAACGGTACCTATATATATACATGCATGCACATAACAAAACAGACAAACATACAGAAACAAAGGTGTTTGGATTCAGTAGAATGAACACAGAATGGACATACACACACAGAAACAAGGGTACGTACCCACACACACACACACACCCCCCCCAGTAAAGAGAAGCTAGCTCAAAGAAAATTTCCCTCTCGAGTTTAGAGCAAATACTCCCAATGCCTTGGCATTCCTCAACGGGCAATAATTGAGACTCGAGCAGGTGGACTTCGCCCTGGCCTTCCGTCTGGAGCAGACGACACCTTAAGGGTTTGGTACCTGAGAGGCGTCCCAGCTCAGGGGAGATGCTGGTCACAGGCCCGCTGCGATCCAGGAGAGCTCAAAGGGTCTCCCTGGTGGTCGCCATTTATAGGGTCCAAGATAATTGACTTTTGTCAAATACCTTCTGGTGCCTTCCAGCATTTACAAAAGAATTTGATTAATGTGCGACTCTGTTATTGTTCCCATTTGACCACATCCCAGGCACAGGTGTGCCAGGCCCTTAGGAGTTGATGGGCCATTTTAACCATTTCCGAGCAATCGGGAGGGGCAGGAGCCAGGCTCGTTAACATTGTCAGTCCTTATCTCCACAGACTGGTGTATAGCTCGGGGGATGTGGGTGGAATCGCACCTAGCACCAAGCAGCCCAACAAAGAGGGGCGGGGGGGGGGGGTAAGAATTGCACCACCACAGTGATTTTCACCTGCATTATAAAAGGCTTGTTCCACCATAATAAAATTGGCATTGCTTAATCAATCTGGTTCTCCGCATGTCCATCTCTCCCACAATTGGTATTGACAGATACCTTTTCAGGCTGGCCGGAAGCGTTCCCTACCAGAACCGCCAAAGCTCGGGAGGTGACCAGAATATTAATACAAGAAATAATACCACGCTTTGGGGTTCCAGCAACAATATCCTCTGACAGAGGGCCACATTTCATTTCAAAGGTGGTGCAACAAATCAGCCGCCATTTAGGTATAGATTGGCAGCTTCATACCCCATATCATCCCCAGTCAAGTGGCCAAGTAGAAAAGATGAATCATTTAATCAAACAGCAGATTGTGAAACTTGGACAGGAGACTAATTTGGCTTGGCCTCAGTCTCTTCCTGTGGCCCTTCTGCGCATACGAACTAAGCCAAGGGCAAGAGAGGGGTTAAGTCCTTTTGAAATTCTGTACGGACGACCCTATAGCATACAAAAGGGCATATCCATGCAGGCAGGGGATGAGACTATAACTTCATATCTGGTGGCATTGGGTAAACAGCTCAATAAAATTGGAAAACATGTGTTTGGAACCCGAAGTAGAGGGTTAGATGGACCTGTGCATAATATACAGCCTGGGGATTATGTGTATGTTAAGTCTCTTGCAGAAAAGACTCTGGAACCGCAATGGGAAGGACCGTTCCAAGTACTCCTCACCTCCTTTACGGCAATTAAGATCAAGGAGCAGAGCGCCTGGATCCATCATACCAGAGTGAAGAAGGCCCATAGATCTTCACGGAAGGTTACACAAATTCAGCCAGGAAAATTGTATTTTTCACGATAATTTTGGTCAACGTCTATACTGTTGTGGTAGCATGGAATCAGAATTTCTTTGTAGGCCTTCTTCATGGGATGGCTCAAGGAAATAATTTGTCAGATTGTTGGGTATGCACAGAATTACCAAAATCAGGTCAATTTCCTTTTCTAGGTATCCCCAAATTTAACATCCCATGGTTTACAAATACGACAGGTTGGGTAGGGGGACCCACCCCTCATGATCTGACGGGAGTATGGAGACCACCCGATGGCAATTATGACAGGAGTCAATTTATTAAAGGTAGTAAAAGAATTTACTAATGTATTAGAAAAGGGGGGAATTGAGATGAGGAGCTAGGAAATTAAAATAGGATATAGAAATTAGGCACTCAAGAAATAAAGGTATAACTTAGTTTAGAGATAAAGATGGAAGACTTGGAGATCAGGCTAGGGGCTAGAGGCCCATTAGTTAAAAGATAACTAAGATTAAATAGGATAATAGATCATAGTCGATGGGCCAGAGAGCAGAACAATATGGAAACCTTGATTAATGGAAGTTGTGAGGGAACGCTTCCTGATGGAATAGGAAGACAGCCCTAAAAACTGGTCAAAACCAACCCTATGGTCCGGCCCGAGTCCAGGAGGCTACAGAGACTGCGCAAGGAACGGAGGTAAAAAGTTCAACAGTGAGGAAGAGGAGCTACTTCATCTCTGCGACCCCAGCCCACGACCACCGGGACACACTGTGCAGACACAACTAGGAGGAGACCGGGGAGGAACATATGAAAAAGACTTTCAGGCTCATTATAATACGAAGCGGGGATAGGTCATGCATATGTATAGGCGTATTATGAATATGTGATGCTTTGTAGCATAAAGCCAAGACCAGGTGCCACGAGAGGTGCGCACGTTTGTGGTGGAGCGATCCCCCGTGCGTCTCAGCGCTGAGTAAACATACCTACTTTATAACCTTATAGGTTGTGGAGTCGTGTTTCTGCAAATCACAGCCTTATATGCCAGAGATCGACAAGCCAGAATAGCTGGCACCTTTGTTTTGAGCGGAAAATTTCTGGTTTCATTCTCCTGTTGGATTCCACCCAAAGCCTGGCCAGGGCTCAGGGGGGGAGACCAAGGGAGTTTCGAACAAGGCCAAATACGTGGGTTCTCAGCCTTGAACAAGGCTAAACAAGGGAAGTTGGATACATTCTCTCAGCATTTTGTCCTCACTACTGATTATATTCTAAGCTGCATCTTTCGCTAGTGAGCTCACATACTTTGTTAATGATTACATACTAAGTTAGCAGCTTCAGCTTGGGGCCTGTTGTTCAGGCTGCAGTATTTCAATGCTTTAGCACTTTTTACACCAGCATAAGTGGGTTGTTATAACTTAGTACAATGCCTACTAGCACAATGGTTATCAGTTATAAAATATACAGGATTCTTCTATAGGTCAACTCTGGCTTGGGCCTGTTGTCCAAACCTTAGCACTTCACCAACCTATTAAACGTGGATATGGATCTTGGAATTTTATGCATAAATTGGAATTTTATGCATAAATTTTTGTACGTACCTGATTGCCCTATGCCTCTATTGGTAAGAGACTTGTTAAGTAAATTTGAATGCTCAGATCATGTTTGAAGGTGATCACATCTGTGTGCAGATTCCTGAAGAAAAGGCTCTGGAGGCGCAAGTTTTTCTGTTACAGCAGGAAACAGCAGAAGAAATTCCAAAGATACCAGAAGAGGTTTTGAATGCAGTGAATCCCCTTGTATGGGCATTTGAAGTACCAGGTCAGTCAAAACTAGCTGAACCAGTGAAGACTGAGTTAAAGCCAGGAGCCCAACCGGTAAGGCAAAAGCAATATTCTATACAATTGGAAGCAAGGAGAGGACTGGAACCCATGATAGAAAATTTCATGAAATATGGACTATTAAGAGAGTGTCAATCTGAATACAATACTCCCACTTTACTATGACTTGCTTATCCATAGTTACCCACCACCCTTTGGGATTCTGATGAGCTTTTAATATTTCAGCCAATTGATTGTCCTGGCTTTGATATTCAGGTGCCCCTTTGTCCCGATCCAATGTCGGGGGAGGTTTCGATATGATCCCAAGAGCGAGATTAAGACACAAATGAGGTCAAATGCCGTACACCCAAAACAGTTTTTATTATTAAAAATGAAGAGGGGTAGTGATAGGACAGAATGGAAGGAAAAGACAGAAATCAAGCAAGCATCCAGAATGGAATCGCAAGAATAGTCACCACCATGAATCCAGCAGCGTCCCATTGGTCCTCAGTCTTTGGTTCTTCAGTGGTGGGTGCACACGCAGCAAAGTTTTCTGTTGCCTTTTAAGTTCATCGTAACAGCTGATTAGCATATCTGCCCACCTTTAATGATTCCTCTGTTCCCACAGGTTTTTACTGACGTCATGATTCTTAATCATCTGGCTTCTGGGGCAGAAATGCTTACCTCTTATCAGTTCATTAGCAATGCATGCATGGTGTCCGGTGTACATAGTAGAGCCACAAAGTATCGGGCTTACACGATGGAGCCAGTGATAATCATTTGGTTTCACTCAGTCCATGTCTCCCCCTTTGAGGGTTATCTAAGGAGTTTAACAATGCAACTGCAAGGGAGTGGGGGGTGCATCCTTTGATACACTCCTGCTTCCTTGGGTGACATTCCTTAGACTAATCCAAAGGCTGCAGCTTGTCCTCGAGGTTTGCACAGACACAAGCAAGCTTTGAGATAGTCAGTTGACATTTCAGCCTCTCACACCCTTTAGGCAACTTTATTTGTCTGGACGGTATAACAAATAGGATGCTTTTCTCTGCCACCTCCTTTGCTGCTTTATCTGCTAATTAATTTCCTATATTGACTGGAGTGTGTCCAAACAGATGGCCTTTACAGTGCATAATAGCTACTTCTCTTGGCAACTGAACGCTTTCTTGTAGTTGTTTCATAACATCCCCGTATTTGATTGGAGATCCCTGCACTGATAGTAGTCCTCCTTCCTTCCATATTGCTCCGTGGGCATGACTCCAAATGCATATTTGGAATCTGTTCAAATGTTGACCCTTTTTCCTTTTTGATATTTTCAATGCCCACTGTAGTGCTACCAGTTCTGCTTTTTGGGCTGATGTGTTTATGGGTAAGCGTTGTGCTTCCACAACCTTAGTCTGAGTCACAGCTGCGTAGCCAGCTCTTCATTTCCCTTCGCGCATATAGCTGCTACTATCTGTGAATAATTCCTCCTCAGGGTCTTCTATCGGAGGGTCTTTTAGGTCTTTTCTACTTGAATAGACCTATTCGATGGTTTGGAGGCAATCATGTTGTAACACTTCTTCTTTTCCAGATACAGGGTCTAGAAACATTGCAGGATTAAGGACAGTAGTTGTCTCCAGTTCCACGTCTTCTTGCTCTAGGAGGACCACTTGGTACTTTAGCATCCTGCTTGGAGACAACCAGTGGCCCCCCTTTTGCTCCAGTATGGAAACCACTATGTGAGGCACGTAAACAATCATCTTCTTTCCCATCATTAATTTCCGGGCTTCTTGAATTAGTAGAACAGTGGCAGCCACGGCCCTTAAACACGCTGGCCACCCTTTGCTAACATTATCGAGCTGTTTAGAAAAATATCCTATGTCTCTCTTCCACGATCTCAATCTCTCAGTTAATACTCCCAGAGCTTGATGGAGTCTCTCGTGTACAAAGAGTTTGAAGGTTAAAACAGGGCTGGGGCCGTCATCAAAGCCTTCTTTAGGGTTTGAAAGGCAGATCTGCACTCAGGAGTCCAATGCAGTATCTCCTTTGATTCCTTGAGCGTTTCATATAATGGCCTCACAATTAGTCCATAATTAGGAATCCACAGCTGGCACCACCCGACCATTCCCAAGAAGGCACGTAGCTCCCGCACCGATCGTGGTTCTGGTGATTGGCAAATCGCTTCCTTCCATTCTGTTCCCAGGCTCCGCTGTCCTTGTGAAATGGTGAATCCCAGATATAGGGCCTGGGTCTTTGCTATCTGTGCTTTCTTCTTGGATACCCAGTAGCTGGCTTGTCCTAGAAAATTTAACAGACTAATAGTTATCTGAATGCACTCATTCTGTGAGGGAGCGGCTATCAGAATGTCATCCACATACTGAAGGAGAGTTATATTTTCATTCACCTTTTTCCATATTTCCAGCTCCTTTGCCAACTGGTTTCCAAATGAAGTAGGGCTATTTTTGAACCCTTGCGGCAACACAGTCCAAGTGAGTTGTGTCTTCCGGCCTATACTCGGACTTTCTCATTCGAATGCAAAAAGTGTCTGACTGTCCAGCTCCAGAGGTATGCAGAAGAAAGCACCCTTTAAATCCAATACTGCGAACCATTTATCATTTTCTTTGATCGTTGTTAATAGGGTGTAAGGATTAGCAACTACTGGGTGTATATCCTGCACTATCTGATTAATAGCCCTAAGAACTTGTACCAATCTGTACTCCTCCAAATGGGGTTTCTTTACCGGCAAAATGGGAGTATTGTAAATTGATTGACACTCTACCAGCAATTTATATTGCACAAACTTATTAATTAAATTCTCCAATCCCCTTCCTACTTCTAATTTTAAAGGATATTGCTTCTGCCTTACCGGTCGGACATTAGGTTTCAGTTGTATTCTTACTGGTTCTGCTGCTCTTGCTCTCCCTGGAATATCGCTGGCCCAGACTAATGGCGGGACTGCATTTTCCACCTCCGCTGGAATCTCTTCCTCCACCTGTGGCTGCTGTAACATAAGAACTCAGGCCTCCAGAGCCTTACTCTCTGGAATTGTCACCAAAACGGGATAAAAGAACTTATCGACACCAATGTGATGTAGATAAGCAGACACTCCTTTATTAACGGCCGGGTGCGTAGGGGAGTCGTCTCACCAACAACGCACACCTAACTCGTGTAACATGCTGATTATATAGGATACAGTAATACATATTAATCAAGTTCTCATACATAAATATGATAATTCCCATAACTCATTTTCTTATTCCCACCTCTTTCCGGTCATGCGCACTTGAGTCCTGAAATGAGTCGGGGGGCTGCTTTTGCGACCACCATGGACTACTGACCTAAAAGAAAGACCCTCCAATGCCCTTGACTCAAGGACTTTGGCTCACATTGCGATTTTAACATGCTTCGAGGCCCTTTCACAATACAACTTTTAGAACACCTGGTCTACAGGGCAATAAATTGTCCTTACCGAACAGTCTAACAATGGTACCTCATCTAGCAGCGTAACTGGTTGTATGGTTACTTTAAACTAAATACAATATCTCTATGACTACTTAAAACATTACACCACTATCTTTTATAAAAAATGATATTCCTGTGAAATTCCATTTAATTGATTAGGCCTAATCATTCCTTACCAAAATCACCAAAAATCATCAACTCAAATTAATAACAAATCAGTAACAATCAGTAACAGAATATGTACCCGTATTAGTCCATTCTCAAAAGCTATTTGAGCGTCTAATTTACTCAATACGTCTCTGCCTAGTAGAGGCATTGGACACTCTGGCATGTATAGAAATTGATGTGTTAACCACTTTTTACCTATTTTGAATTTCAGGGGTTGGAAAAATGGCCTATTCTCCTCTTTCCCAATGGCACCAACTATATTCACAGTGTCTTGACTAAAAGCTCCTCTACAGGTATTTAGAACAGAATATGCAGCTCCAGTGTCTACTAGGAAATCTGTTTTCTCATTCCCCAGCGTCAGTGTAACCAGGGGCTCAGCTGGGGATGATTCCCCCGGTCCTCTTCATGCCTCATCCAGAATCATTAATCTTGCAGCATGTTCGGGAAAGCTTCCACCAACTCCCTCCCTTCTCGGACATTCCCATTTCCAGTGTCCTTTCCTCTACTTGGGCCCCTTCCTCCGCCTCTGTTGGGGCTCCCAGTGATCATCGCTGCCAGCAGCGAGGCTTGAATTTTATTCCTTTATGCTTCTCCTTGAGTCTTTCCCTCTTTTTCCTCTCTCATCTCCGTTATTGCAAACCTTGTATGTTATCTCTATCAATTGCGATATGGACATTCCTCCCACTTTTGCAATATATGCCGTACATTGACTGCAGTTAATCAGCATACAAGCTATTTGATATTATGTACACATTAAAGTTCTCACTTCCTGCTCCTGAGCTGGAAGTGGGCTGGTCTTCATCTTCACTATCGCTACTATCCTGTGATTTCTCTTTTATTCTTTTTCTTCTTTTTTTTTTTTCTTCTTTTTTATTTTTTCTTCTTTTTCATTCTACATTTACCAGATTCCCTTTTGGGACCAACATCTGCATGTCCTCAGCCTCCCCACCGTCCTTAACACATTTCTTTTTGCATTCTTTTCCAATTTCACAACTTTTACAACAGCTCTTTCTCTTTCCATTAACTTTTTCTGCTAATACATACACTCCATCAGCATCATCCATCAACAATCTACATTCTTTTACAAGTTTCATGATCACGTCTTAAACAAAACCAAATCAGCATATGCAACTTCATCCCATTTCCCTTCCCGCCGGCAAAACAACATTAATTGTAACATACTTTAAGGTTCCATTCTTTGGCCACCAATGATTGCAGTATTTAATTAATTGTTTCCTGGTAAGGGGATCACTCCCTATATCTTTCCAATGTTTTAATATACATCCCAGAGGCAACTTTAAAATACCACCCTCAGACCCCTTAGATGATTGACTGGACCCCATATTAGAACAAAACAAACAAGTTACATGCACAAACACTACAATATCTAACAAAACCGAAACATACAAATCACAGTTACGAGCTCGACAGTAACCAGTACCCTGGCTGGCACTCCTCGTGCAAGCAAGCCTTTGTTTATACGTCTGGCACTCCGCATGCAAGCAAGCCCTGGCTGGCACTCCATGCAATCAAGCCTTTATTTTCCGTCCCTTATAGCCCAATCCAGTGGGAAAGCATGTCCCAGGTATATCTTTTAGTAATGCCTTAACAAATCCTAGGGGTCTTGCTCTGAACTCACCGGACCAGGAGATTGGAGGATCTCCCTGAAAAACCTTCGGTGGCACCGGAGTCCTCACGATCCCGTGGCTCCGTCGAGCATCAGAAGCGTTGTCCCAGCTGGGGTGCCAAATTGTCACCGAAATCGGGAATAAAACTCCTTAATGCTGGTTTTCTCATTAACGAGCAGGCATTACTTTATTCGGCTGGGGACATGAGGGAATCGTTCCACCTAACATGTCCACCGTATGTTGCCTCAGCCAAAGCTTATATCACTCTGTTACATACATATGCATTAAATTTCCTGGAACTAATTATCATATCGGCTTGGGTCTTTGAGGGGCTTCCATGGGGTCTTTGGCAGCCGTTAGTTCTGTTTGTTACAGTCCTTCATTACTCATCTAGGTCTGACGAGTTTTCTTAAGTACATTCCAAGATAAAATGACACAAACTGTCCTTGCTGATTAAATTAGTAACGATCTTTCAACAATACTGCTCATCCTTTGAATTTATTATATCATTCTGCTAGAAAAAATATCAAAGCATTAAGTGGAAACAAGGAAACTGCCATAGTCTAGCTCTTAGGTCAAAACCTACAAATAACATCTATGGGATAATAATTTGTTTTGATAGAATGAAGCTCATGTAAGACCTTCATGGATAACAGAAAGACACTGGGCCATAATGGGTTAATCAAAGCTAATATAGTTGCAACCATTTAAACTCATCTAACATGCCTGAGACAGCTTGAGTATATCTCCACTGGCTTAATTAAAGTTTCCGTAGTGGGTGCCCAAATTTGCTGGATTACACATATAATAATGAGGACCTATTTATTTTCACAAAAAGGTAGGCAATTTCACAGTGAAAACCCTTTTTTTTCCAATAGCCTAATCAGTAAGAGGAAATCCATCAATATATTTTGTTTGTGGATGAAGTAACCTAATAATATATGTGTAACTAAAGTAACCTAATAATATTATCTCCTTTCAGGTAACTTCTTTCTTTTGCGGTTTATCCACAAAGGGTAATGCCCTCTCTTCCCTTTTGGCTTGGAATTCTCTTAACTGCCCCAACGCTAGAATTGCATCACCAACTGCTGTCCCCTGGGCACCTCCCAAGATGGATATGATTGTTGCGGGAGGATATCGGACCTGCACAACTCTATGAGAGTTATAACAAGCAAAGCCGTTTATTTTTCCAATAGTACATACTTATGCTCTCGCCAAAGCTCTTACTTCATAATTAGCAAATCAGCAATTAGACAGCTATCAACTTTTTCTCCTATCAGCATAAGACCACTCTAACACGCGCTGTGCAGACCAATCACCTTCTTGTTCACGCGCTGTTCACGTGGTGGTAACTTCTCATGGTCCAGTACTTTTCCACAGTTCAGTGTTGCAGCTGTCCGTTGTTTTCCTCTGTCACCTTGGCACAACTTGGCAGTTTCTTATCTTTCTCCCAAGGCCTGTTTCTCATCGAAGCCTAGCTGTTGATTCAGAGGCTGTGCAGGGCTGACAGGCTGATGCCTCCCACATATGATGTTCCCTTTAAGACAAAAAGGTGTCTTGCCTAACAGTCTGGATTGCATTCCTGAGGTAAATACCTTTGAGTCAGGGCTAGTGAAGGTAGGGTTGTAAATACCTTGTTGAATAGCCAATTGTCTTAAATATTGCAACCCTGCCCCCACATCTATATGCTTCCTGTCACCATTCTGTCATTCCAATCAAATGGGGAGGGGTGTTAAATATTGCCCCCCCCCCCCCCCCCCAACCATTCCCAAAGAGAATAACTTGCATTTCCATTTGTCCTTTTTAATCATTGCATCACCACTGAATACAGAGAAACTGCTCCCAGGCGCACCGCTTCATGGGGCACAGTTGTATACTCTCCGCTACTTGGTCCCACACTCCCAGTAACCACTGTCCCATCTTCTCCCCAGAGTTCTTCTGATATGAGTCTGCCACGCTGATATTGTATGCTGCGGTGCCCCAGGGGGGGTCCTTTTGATTTATTAATAACCAAAGGGTGCACAGGGATTGCTCCCAGTTTTGGGTCATCAGCAAACGTGCTGAGGGTATGCTCTGCCCCAGCATCCAGATCATTAATGAAGATGTTGAACAGGACTGGGCCTAGTATTGACCGCTGGGGTATACCCCTACTTACTGGCCTCCAACTAGACTTCGTGCTGCTGATCACCACTCTCTGGCCCTGGCCATATAGCCAGTTTTCCACCCATCTCACTGTCTGCTTATCCATCCCATAAAAAAATGTGTTTGGAAATGTTTCCAAGGTCATTGTGGACAGAGATGGAAACGCCATCAAATCAAGATGGCTCAGGACTTTCTTTTAAGGCTTTTTCTTTGAATATAAGCCAGAGAGCCATGTCACACTGCCAGACGGAAGGTCCACCCCAGCCCTGTAAAAGACAAAGGAAGTGTGGTGCCAGACAACAGTCTGACCAGGACAGGAAGAAGAAAAAGAACAAGCCGGGCTGAGCCGTGCAAAAGAAACAGAAATCCCAGAGAAAGAGGTCCCGTTCTACCGCTAGAAAAGTAAATATATTTTAAAAATGGATGGTTTCTGTTCATGGCTGCTCAGAAGAATGTACCAAATTTGAGCTGGATTTGTTTGAAGTGTCACACGCTGACACAGACCAACATTGACAAGAGCTGGGCAGCAGGAAGCGGTCAAGACGGATGATGTTGGTAATCAGGGCTTTGGACAATGCTCAGCTCTGATGGCCCAGAGTAGGAGGATTCAACTATTGGGACCTCTCCACAGCGATCTGTTCTTTCAGTGCAAGGTTTTGTTGGATGGTGTGGATGTAAAAACTAAGCTGAACCCACAGCAAAGATAGCTTTTGTTTGATGAGTTCCCCAGCAGCAGGAGCCTGCAAGCTGGTTATTACCTATTTCTCACTGTTTGTGAAGAAGTTGCAGATGGTGCCTGGAGTCCCTTTGGGGCACGCTGAGGCATTACTCATAGTGGGCATGGAAGTGAATTATCACAGAACCCAGGCCAGCAATGGTCTTCCTGGTTTTCAAGACAAGTTGATGAGCGAGTTGCTGCCAGATGAGCACATTATGGAGTTTGTGTCATCAGGGCCCGAATCCTACAGCTACTTGCAGTGTGGAGGAAAGTGTTGCTTAAAGGCTAAAGGCATCATTCTAAATACAACAAAAAGAGAAAAGATCAGTTTCGAGGCACTGAGTGATCTCAGGTTGGATTATGGCGTAAACCCAGACAGTGATGACCATAAAAAGATCATGACAGAGCAGTGCTCTGTTGTCAGGAACAAGCAGAAGTGGGCAACAGAAACCAGGCCCCTCTGGAAGACACGGAAGGTGGTCTATGACAAAAGAGTACTGACTAAAAATTTTAAAAGCCCCCCCTATGGTTTTTGATCCTGGGCATGAGTTGGAAGCACCCCTTTTCTGCTATTCTGGTGGGGCCTAGCAACTGTGGGAACAGTTATTTTGTAAAAAGTATTTTGGAGAATGCTGACCGCTTGCTGTCCGTTATGCCTGAGAATATTGTGTGGTGTTACAGTTGTTGGCAACCACTGAGCATCAGGAAATGCTCTGTAAATATCCTTTTATCAAATTTGTGGAGGACTTACCTGAAAGTCTTAGTGATAACCACTGATTTTCCCCCTAATAAAGTAAATACGGTTGTGATTGATGATTTGATGAACTCTGCTTGTGAGAGGGATGAAATTGAGAAAGCTTTTAGTAAGTATGTGCTTCACAGGAACATGATGTCCCAGTGTTTGAAGAGTAACCTTTCCCACCTGGAGCTGTTGATCCGATCCTCCCCCCAGCAGAGGAAAGCAATACTCTGCACTGCTTCTCATGACCCAATAAAGGCCATTTCTGGAATTGCCCCAAATACCTTGAAGGGGAATATTTCATTAACACCCCACCAGACGTGTGGGTGAAGGTGTGCTGAAAAAGGGACGCGAGTTCATTTAAAGCCTGAGTAGTAAAAGTGTGTCCTTCAAAAGAAAGAAGGTACTGGTGAGGCAAGACGGTGGGTTTATTGGTCCTTTTCTAAGTTTTGCTCTTCCGCTCATCACAGGGATTTTGGTAAATGGACTGGGTTTACGTGGCAAGGTTTTGGTGGCAGGGGGGCTACAGGGGTGGCCTCTGTGAGAAGACACCAGGAGCTGCCCCCATGTCCGACAGAGCCAGTTTCGGCCAGCTCCAAAACAGACTGACTGCTGGCCAAAGCTGAGCCAATCAGCGACGTTGGTAGTGCCTCTGTGATAACATATTTAAGAAAGGGTAAAAAATGCTGCGCAACAGCAGCCGGGAGAGAGGAGTGAGAATATGTGAGAGAAGCAACTATGCAGACACCAAGGTCAGTGAAGAAGAAGGGGGAGGAGGTGCTCCAGGCACCGCAGCAGAGATTCCCCTGCAGCCTGTGGAGAAGACCACGGTGACGCAGGTTGTCCCTCTGCAGCCCATGAAGGTCCACGGTGGAGCAGATATCCACCCTGCAGCCCATGGAGGACCCCATGCAGGAGCAGGTGGATGTGCCCTGAAGGAAGCTGCAGCCTGTGGAAAGCCCACACAGGAGAAGGCTCCTGGCAGGAACTGTGGCCCTGTGGAGTGGAGCCCACTCAGGTGCAGGTCTTCTGGCGGGACCTGTGACCCCGTGGAGAGAGGAGCCCACGCTGGAGCAGTCTGTTCCTGAAGGACGGCACCCCATGAAAAGGACCCATGCTGGAGCACTTTTTGAAGAACTGCAGCCCGTGGGAAGGACCCACATTGGAGAAGTTCATGAAGGACTGTCTCCCGTGGTAGGGACTCCACGCTGGAGCAGGAGAAGAGCGTGATGAGGAAGGAGCGGCAGAGACAGAGCATTATGAACTGACTGCAACCCCCATTCCCCATCCCCCTGCGCCGCTTGGGAGCGAAGTTGATGCTGGGAAGAAGGGAGGGGTGGGGGGAAGGTGTTTTTGTATTTGTTCTTATTTCTCATTGTCCTGGTTTAACCAGGATAGGGTTAAGTTCCCCTGCAGTGGGGGGGGGAGTTCTAGCCGGGTTATTCAGATACCATGCGGACGTCACATCCTGGCGCGTCACATTTCCTGGCGCGGGAGCGCGGTGCACGCGTGGCTTTGTACATCTGCTCCTCTCACTGCTGTATTTGGTAGCTATTTTGCTCTGTTCATTGCTATCACTATTACTGTTATTGTTATTGTTGTTGTTTGTTGTGTTGCTATTGCATTGTTGTATTAAACCTTTCCTTATTTCAGTCTTGGGGCTTTGTATTTCACTCCCTTTGTGGGAGAGGGGTAGCGGCCGCGTGGTCTCAGACCCCGGCAGGGGCTAAACCATCACAACTTTGGCGCTCCAACGTGAGGCTGGAGAAGACTGAAATAAGGACAAAAGGAGAAGTGTGTTAGAGCAATCTGTTAGGTGTAATTTTTCTGTTTTTACTTGTATTGTTTGATAAGAAATGTTTGCAATGCTGGGCAATTTGCTTGCGTGGTGGGGCTGGATTAATCCTCATATCCACTCTATGCTCCTAGTGCTGGTGTTTGTTCTCGGTGGAAAATGTATCAAGGGTCTTGTTCTGCTCTACTGGTTACTGTCTGCTTATAATGGGCTCGTTTCACTGCTTGTGGGGGTGAACCGGTACCTGTTTGCTGCCTGGTCTTTTGTTTGGGGTCTCACGCCCTCTGTGGGTGAGCCAGGGGAAGAGATTCTCTCGGTTTTTGAGAGTTTCAGCTATCCCTGGAGCACCCAGGCCACTGTGCTTGCGGCTCTGTGCTTTCTGAATGTCTGCCAGATCATGTTTTGGGCCATGCGGTATTTCTCCAACAATAGCACCACCCGGAAACCTGCCCCGGGGGCAGATAGTTATAAATGGCTAGGTATGTGGGAGAAGATGGGCAAGTACCTGAGTGAGTGGTCACCCCCAACGTTCTGGGATTTTACTCCCGAACAAGTGCAGAGTCCTGATAAACTGGTGGAGTGTTTGGAAAAGGTGTGCTGCCAATCTGACAAACCCCGGGAGATGCAGCTCGCTGCGATGTGCTGGGGGCTTGCCCATGCTTACTGCATCGCCCTTAACACTGATCACTGCCCTCAAGGGGGAGAAAGGGCTGCAGGGTCTGAAAGTGAGCCTGCTGGTACAGCAGCTGGGCCAGGGGGACAGGCAGCACCAGTACCGGTCGCCTCCACCAGCACAGCAGCTGAGCCGAAGGGACAAGCAGTACCAATATCAGTTGCCCCAATACGGAAAACCAAATATACCAAAAAATCCCCTCGCAGTGCACAGGGTGATAATGAACCAGGCCCATCACGAGAGCAGGAGGAAGAGCCGGAGGTAACCATCCGATCTCTATCCCTCAGTGAGTTGCGAGATATGCGGAAGGATTTCAGCCGCATTGCAGGCGAGCAAATTTGCACCTGGTTGCTCCGGTGCTGGGATAGTGGAGCTGCTGGTTTGGAATTGGAGGGGAGAGAGGCCAAGCAGGTGGGACCTTTAGCCAAGCAGGCTGGTATTGACAAGGCAATAGGGAAACAGGCTCAAACCCTCAGCCTTTGGAAGCGACTCCTGCTCGCTGTGAGGGAGAGGTACCCCTACAAGGATGATGCTCTATGTCGGTTAGGCAAGTGGACCGACATGGAGAAAGGCATTCAAAACCTCAGGGAAATGGCTGTGTTTGACATGGTCTATGGTGATCTGAATGATGAGCAGTCACCAATGGATCCAGATCAGGCCCCTTGCACACAGTTGATGTGGCAAAAGTTCCTGCAAAGTGGACTAGAGGGACATTCCAAAGCATTAGCAGCAGCATCCTGGTGGCGAGACACTCAGACAGTGGATGAAGTGACTATGCAGCTCCAGCAATATGAGGGAAGTCTCCCTTCCTCCCAACATGCTTTGGTTTCAGCTGTAGAGGAACTGTCTCAGAGGCTCCAGAAAGTGGAACAGGACATGTCCTATGTTCCACCTGCACGGGCCGATGTCTCTGCTATTAGAAGCAGGCGTTTCCCCACCCAAGAGAAGGGCAGAAGGCACACACCACGGGGCACCCTGTGGTTCTTTCTCCGCGACCATGGGGAGAACATGAGAAGGTGGCATGGACAGCCCACTTCCGCCCTAGCTGCACGAGTACAGCAACTGAAAGGGAAGACCACCATGAAAGGGGAGTCTTCCAAGAGAGATGCAGCTCCAGTGTCCAGTCGGAAATCCCCCAGACAGAATAGAATGGCCAACAGTATGCTTGACCCTCTTGAGGGGACCAGGAAGTCATTCCTGCAAGAGTCACTCCTAGATCAAGTGAGTGATGCCATCAAGCCACAGTGGGGTTGAATCCATCTGCATCTCCGGAGTGACAGGGGGGTCCCAACAGCTGACCCTATTAGAAGCTGAAGTAAGCTTAACTGGGAAGGACTGGCATAAGCACCCCATTGTGACTGGCCCAGATGCCCCGTGCATCCTAAGTATAGACTACCTCAGGAGAGGGTACTTTAAAGACCCAAAAGGGTACCGGTGGGCCTTTGGTATAGCTGCCCTGGAGGAGGTTGAGCAATTGTCCACCTTACCCGGCCTCTCAGGGGACCCCTCGGTGGTGGGGTCGCTTAAGGTTGAAGAGCAGCGAGTGCCAATTGCTACCAAGATGGTGCACCGGCGGCAGTACCGCACTAACTGAGATTCCCTGGTCCCCATCCATCAGCTGATTCGTCGACTAGAAAGCCAGAAGGTGATCAGCAAGACTCATTCACCTTTCAACAGCCCTATATGGCCAGTGAGAAAACCTAATGGCGAATGGAGACTGACCGTGGACTACCGTGGCCTGAATGAAGTTATGCCAGCGATGAGTGCTGCAGTGCCGGACATGCTAGAGCTCCAGTATGAGCTGGAGTCGAAGGCAGCCAAGTGGTACGCCACGATTGACATCGCTAACGCGTTCTTCTCCATTCCAATAGCACCAGAGTGCAGGCCACAGTTTGCATTCACTTGGAGGGGTATCCAGTACACCTGGAATCGATTGCCCCAGGGGTGGAAACACAGCTCCACCATTTGCCATAGACTGGTCCATACTGCACTGGAGAAAGGTGGGGCTCCAGAACACCTGCAGTTCATTGATGATATCATTGTATGGGGGGACACAGCTGAGGAAGTCTTTGAGAAAGGAAAGAAGATAATTGAAATCCTTCTGAAGGCTGGTTTTGCCATCAAGCGAGAGAAAGTTAAGGGGCCTGGAAGGGAGATTCAGTTCCTAGGAATAAAATGGCAAGATGGGCGTCGCCACATCCCAATGGAGGTGATAAACAAGATAACAGCCATGGCCCCACCAACCACTAAAAAGGAGACTCAGTCCTTCCTGGGCGCTGTGGGGTTCTGGAGGATGCACATCCCAAACTACAGCCTGATTGTGAGCCCTCTCTACCACATAACCCGCAAGAAGAACGATTTTAAATGGGGCCCAGAGCAACAACAAGCCTTTGAACAAATTAAGCAGGACATTACCCAGGCAGTGGCCCTCGGGCCAGTCCGGACAGGGCAGGAGATTATGAATGTGCTCTACACCGCAGCCGGGGAGAATGGCCCTTCCTGGAGCCTTTGGCAGAGAGCAGATGGGGAATCCTGAGGCCGACCTCTAGGCTTTTGGAGTTGGGGATACAAAGGCTCTGAAGCTAACTATACCCTGACTGAGAAGGAGATACTGGCAGCGTACGAAGGTGTTTGAGCTACCTCAGAAGTGGTCGGCACTGAGACACAGCTCCTCCTGGCACCTCGACTGCCGGTGCTGGGATGGATGTTCAAAGGAAAGGCTTCCTCCACACATCATGCAACAGATGCCACGTGGAGTAAATGGGTTGCGTTGATAACACAACGGGCTCGAATAGGGAACCTCGACTCCCCAGGATTAGTGGAAATGATCATGAACTGGCCAGAGAGCAAAGATGCTGGGATGTCACCAGAACAAGAGGTGAAACGTGCTGAGGAGGCCCCACCATATAACGAGCTGCCAGAGGAAGAAAAACAATATGCCCTGTTCACTGATGGGTCTTGTCGCATTGTGGGAAAACATCGACAATGGAAGGCTGCAGTGTGGCATCCCACATGAGAAGCCACTGAAACTGTTGAGGGACAAGGTGAATCGAGCCAGTTCGCAGAGGTGAAAGCCATCCAATTGGCTTTGAAGATTGCTGAGCGAGAAAAGTGGCCGAGGCTCTATCTCTACACTGACTCGTGGGTGGTGGCAAGTGCCCTGTGGATGTGGTTGCAGCAATGGAAACAGAACAACTGGCAACGCAAGGGCAGACCCGTCTGGGCCGCTGAAGTATGGCAGGACATTGCAGCCCGGGTGGAGAACCTCGTTGTGAAGGTGCGCCATGTGGACGCCCATATACCCAAGAGTCGAGCCACTGATGAACATCAACATAACCAGCAGGCGGACCAGACTGCTAAGATCGAGGTGGCTCAGGTGGACTTGGACTGGCAGTGTAAAGGTGAACTGTTCATAGCCCGGTGGGCCCATGAGACCTCGGGCCACCAAAGCAGAGATGCAACATACAGGTGGGCTCGAGATCGAGGGGTGGACCTCACCATTGACACCATCGCAGAGATCATCCACGGATGTGAGACGTGTGCTGCAATCAAACAAGCCAAACGGGTGAAGCCCCAGCGGAATGAAGATCGATGGATGAAATATAAATATGGAGAGGCCTGGCAGATCGACTACATCACACTGCTACAGACCCGCCGAGGCAAGCGCCACGTGCTCACAATGGTGGAAGCAACCACTGGGTGGCTGGAAACTTATCCACTGTCCCACGCCACCGCCCGAAATACCATCCTGGGCCTTGAAGAGCGAGTCCTGTGGCAACACGGCACCCCAGAGAGGATTGAGTCGGACAATGGGACTCACTTCCAAAATAACCTCATAGATGCCTGGGCAGAAGAACACGGCATCGAGTGGGTCTACCACATCCCCTACTATGCACCAGCCTCTGGGAAGATCGAGCGCTACAATGGACTGTTAAAAATTACATTGAGAGCAATGGGGGGTGGAACCTTCAAACACTGGGACACACATCTGACAAAGGCCACTTGGTTAGTGAACACAAGAGGATCTGCCAATCGACCTGGCCCGGCTCAGTCAAAACTCCCACGTGCTGTAGACAGGGATAGAGTCCCTGTGGTGCGCATGAGGGATCTGCTGGGAAAAATGGTCTGGGTTAGTCCTGCGCCGGGCAAAGGCAAACCCATCCACGGGATTGTTTTTGCTCAAGGACCTGGGTGCACCTGGTGGGTAATGCAGAAGGACGGAGAGGTCCGATGCGTGCCACAAGGGGACTTGATTGTGGGTGAAAACACACCGTGAGTTATACTGTGCTTTTGTTAATTTTTCTTTGTCAATGCTAATTGCTAAGTGGAAGCTGGATGTGACGCACGTGGTATAGAATAAAGGGGTGGATTATGTCCTGGTTTAACCAGGATAGGGTTAAGTTTCTCCAGCAGTGGGGGGGGGAGCTCTAGCCGGGTTATTCAGATACCATACGGACGTCACATCCTGGCACGTCACATTTCCTGGCACGGGAGCGCGGTGCACGCGTGGTTTTGTACATCTGCTCCTCTCACTGCTGTATTTGGTAGCTATTTTGCTCTGTTCATTGCTATCACTATTATTGTTATTGTTGTTGTTTGTTGTGTTGCTATTGCATTGTTGTATTAAACCTTTCCTTATTTCAGTCTTGGGGCTTTGTATTTCACTCCCTTTGTGAGGGAGGGGTAGCGGCCGCGTGGTCTCAGACCCCGGCAGGGGCTAAACCACCACACTCATTATCCTGCTTTTTAAAATTGTCAATAAATTAAATTAATCTTCCCCAAGTCAAGTCTGTTTTGCCCATAATGGTAATTGGTAAGTGATCTCCCTGTCGTTATCTCGACCCACGAGCTTTTCATTGTATTTTCTCCCCCTGTCCTGTTGATGGAGTGATAGCGCAGCTTGCTGGGCACCTGGTGGCCAGCCAAGGTCAGTCCACCACAGTAAAGCAGTGATGGAATATGTGGAAAAAACGTATCTGGTGCCTCCAAATCGCTGGAGCAGCTAAGGGTATCGCCATTATCCGGGGGAGACATGGGGGCTAATGCAGTTCACTCTTTGAATGCTGAAATGAGGGACATTCTCCAGAAATTAGGCTTGATGGCCTACAAGAAAGCTAAGGTGTAATACAGCCACTCTTCAGAAGTACTTGGCACACATGAAGCAGAGTGATCAGGAAAGGGGGAAAATAACTCTTGTTTGTCCAGAAGAAAACAAGACAGAAGTGCAGAAGCCCCTGGAGACTCCTGAGGCCCTCGATCTTGTTGTTCAGGGAGCGTTGGCTAATGTGCATCCATGGCATCAGAAGAATGCAAAGCGCTCCTAGGTAAACTAGGGCAGCACAAGCATATTTCTCCTTGGGACAACCAGGGAAGTTTTGTATACAAAGGAGATGTCATCAAGGGGTCCAGCCTGCTTGATTTAGTCTGATAAACTCTTCAGCCTCGTGTCCCTCCTAGCCTGAAAACACCTAAAGGCTGGAATGTTTTTATGAAAGCCATGGCTTGGGTGACTGTCTCATCTTCTTTCATGGGTCATACAGCAAACCAGGATCTCTTGGAACAACTAAAAGTGACTGTGGAGAACAGAGAAGTACCACACAGACCACCTAAGAAGAGAAAGATACCTAAAGCCCAGTGACTCACTCCATAAAGTTTACTGTTGAAAATAAAATATACATAAAATCTTTGTTGTCCATTTAAAAAACATGTTGGGGTGGGGAGGGGTGGGGGTGGAGTGGGGGAGATGGGGTGATGTTAAAGAAGGTGCACACAACCCCTTGTGGTCAGGTTGTAAGTTTTATTTACAGAATATATTTATCAAAATCATTGCAAGGTATGCAGGTCTGGGTCTTCTGAAACATATTTTGAGTAGTTCTGGTCATGGGAAATCTCCATATTCATATTTTACAAAATGCATCACCATCTGGGCATTTTGTACTAAATCGTTAGAATACAGTTTTAGAAGTTGTTCAGAAGGTAGTTCCTTGTTATGGTGATGTAGGAAAAAGACACGGTGGTATCTGCAGGCTGTGGAGAGGGGATGCTGCAGTTGTGGACGTTCGCTGGTCTTGGAGAAGCATGACTGTCCTGGTTTCGGCTGGGATAGAGTTAATTTTTCTTAAGCTGGGAGGAGGCACCAGACCCAAATTAGCCAATGGAATATTCCATATCATGTGATGTCATGCTCAGTATATAAAGGAGGGTCAGCCAGGAAAAGGGGGGTTGTCTCTCGCTTCCGGGATTGCGATTGCAGGATCTCGTTTTTTTTCAGGATCGCTAGCCAGGAACGGGCTGGCTATCAGTCAGTGGGTGGTGAGCAATCGCATTGTGCATTACCCGTTTGTACTTTCTATTATTGTTATTGTTTTATTTTATTTTATTACAATTACTAAACTGTTTTTTTTTTTTATCTCAACCTACAAGTCTCCCTTTACCCCTCCAATTTTTCACCCATTCCCCGGGTGGGGGGAGGGTGAGCTAGCGGCTGCGTGGTGTTTGGCTGACGGCCTAGTTCAAACCACGACAATGAGCCCTAAGGAACCAGTCACTTGAGTAAACACTTAGAAATGTTTCCTTGGCGTAGGGGTCTGATGAAAAAAAACAAGAAAGCTGTTCAGTGTCCATCTTCACATCTGGTCGAAGAGCATGTGTCTTCTCAGGTTTATTTCTGTCACCTTGTCAAATACACCGTACACGATCATATTAATGGTGGTGGTCAAGGCCCCTGCAAAGAGTACTTCTCTTCTCAGGTTTCCTGTTTGAATCGGAAATAGTGATCAGAACATTCTTTGTCTGGAGACAGGTCAACGGTCAACAGGGTATAGCCATGGGTGAACTCTTCCCTGTCAACCATCAGGGAATGGTCTTTCATATGGCAGCCGATTGTCTGAATGAGCTGCATGTATAATCTCACACAGCAGCCATTCTCGAAATCAGGCTGCAGCAGTTTTGTTCCCATTTGTTCACCATCCACACAGAGGGCCACAAAATTTATATCATAATGTTTAAAGTTGTAAAGGTTCTTCACATAATTGCCACTAAAAGTGTCACTATCTACAGATCCAATCACAAGCTTGGGTACCTGGCCCAGGAACAAATTTTCCTGGTTGCTGACATGACTGCTGGTCATGCTGAACACTTTCATGCCCACCCAGTCCACCAGGTATTTAGTGTTGGCTATGAGTAATGCCTCAGCATGCCCCAAAGACACTCCAGGCACCACCCGCACCTTCTTCCTAAACAGCTCTGGCTTATCAGTTGGTCCCCCAGCATAACGTCCAGCTGGCTGAAAATAGAGGCCAGTGGGTAATTCATGAGACCCACAGCCTCACCAGCTCTGAGGTTTGACCTTTCAGCTTTTACAGTCTTGCAGCCAAGTTACAGCAGGGTGTTGTTCAGATCTATGTAAACCTTCCCCATTCCCAGATATGAAAAAGTCCAGAGGTGCAGACTCTGCAGTAGCCGAAAGTGGAGGCACCTCAGTAAACAGGCTTTTCTCAATGCTGGTCTGTGTCAGGGACACTTCAAACAAATCCAGCTCAAATTTGGTACATTCTTCTGAGCAGCCATGAACAGAAACCATCCATTTTTAAAATGTATTTCCTTTTCTAGCGGTAGAACAGGACCTCTTTCTCTGGGATTTCTGTTTCTTTTGCACGGTTCGGCCCGGCTTGTTCTTTTTCTTCTTCCTGTCCTGGTCAGACCGTTGTCTGTCGCCACACTGCCTTTGTCTTTTACAGGGCTGGGGCGGACCTTCCCTCTTGGGGCATGACATGGCTCTCTTTCTTTTAAGGCTTTTTCTTTGAATATAAGCAAGTCCCGAACCCTCCTTATTTGACAGCATTTCCAACTTGTCCACAACAACCTCGGAATCATAGCCAAACACATTTTTTACAATATCTTGAGCGGTGCTTTTAATGTGTGGTGTAACACCTTTTCAAAAGTGGGACAGCCTTTCTAAACAGGCTATAGACTATACCTCCAATGCTCACACCATACATCACAAGAATACATTGAAAACAAGGGAGACCATTGCCAGCCTGGGCTCTGTAATTCACGTACAAGGACGGGTCCCCATAATTTTTTATCAGTACCATTTTGGTGTGATTTCTTAAAATAGCCTTCTGGGGCTGAAGATGCAGCTTGACAATCACCTTCCCAGAGGAAAATGAGATGTGCTTGTTCTGGTCAGTCTTTATTTCAGTGCTGTTCATGTTGATGTGCTGGCAGTTTACCAGCAAGTCGTGTGGCTTATATGTCACCATAATGATCTTGTCGTTATTACTGCCAGTCAGAACACAGCACAATAAAGGAAGTGCAAAGAAGTCCCTGACAAGCTGGTGCTCTGCAAGGTCCATGTAGAGGTAGAGCGAGTTAAACCCTCCCGTGATGTCTGCCACAGAGGGAAATTTCTTAGCAGCAGCCCCCAGAGAAGCCCCCAAAATATGTGCTAGATCCCCAGTTGCAGAAAAAAGTATAAGGATTCTCATCGGTTTTGAGCTTTGTTTTCCTTATGATGGGGTCGTAGACCAGGCCCACTGCTGGACAGTCAACAGCTGAAGCTTTGTTGTGGGGGTTAATAAGATGGTTCATGCATTCCACTAACTTGGAGAGGAATGGATAATAGCCTTTCCTCAAAGTATACTGCCATGTCTTGCCCTGAAGTGCTATTTCAAAGATGGTGTCTTCATTGATGTTATTCCAGCTGTGTGTATTTCCAACACCCCACCTCCCACTTCCCAGAGAGCTCCAGGAGTCTCACCAGATGTATGGTGAAGTTCAAGCTCGTGTTCTGTGGGAAGATTTTGGTGCTAGCATTGCTGGGCAGCATGATGTGGAAACTCTGCTTGTAACAAATATATTTGTGCCTGCCAGACATTAGTTTTGGGAAAATGAACTTGAATTTTTCCTTTCTTAAAACTGATTTGTGCTCCTAGCTTATTTAATAAATCCCGTCCCAAGAGAGGTATTGGGCACTCCGGCATGTATAAAACTTCATGCATTACTGGTTTTCCTCCAATTTCACATTTCAAGGGTTTCAAAAATGGTCTGACCCCTGTCTTTCCCGTGATCCCAACAACAGACATATTCAATTTCCCTGGAGGTCCCCTAGAAGTATTTATAACTGAATATTTTGCTCCTGTATCTACTAGAAAATCAAGTTTCATTCCCCAGCTTTATTGGAACCAGGGGCCTGGCTGGGGAGTCCTCCTTCCCTGCCCCCGGGCCCCATCACTCAGATTCAGTTCCCATCATAAGCAAGTCAGCTTCATGAGGTATTTCCCAGGGCTGACTGGCTCTTTTATTTTTCAGACACTCATTTTTCCAGTGTCCTTTCTCCCTGCAAAAGGCACATTGATTAATTCCTAGAGGTACTTACTGTCTGATCATATGTCCATGTCCTACTCCCCTACCTACTCCCCTACTCCTTTTTCCTTGTCCTTTGGGAAATCCTCTACCTCGGGTTGAAATTTGGGCATTAGCAAGGGTGGCTGCCAAAATTGCAGCTTTCTGCTTCCTGTCTTTTAATTTCTCCTTCTCTGTTACCTTTTTCTCTTCCACTTCTCTATTGTTATAAACTTTGTATGCAATCCTGATTAGCTGAGAGAGAGTCATTCCAGTAACTCCATCTACTGTCTGTAACTTTCGCCTAATGTCTGGGGCTGATTGCCCTACAAACAAGGTAGCGAATACTGCCTTGTTGGGCTCATTCTCTGGGTCCAAATCAGTCCATTTTCTGTCCGCCTCACATAACCTTTCGTAGAAGGCTGAGGGGTCCTCTGGTTTTCCTTGAATTACTTGAGTTAATTTAGCAAGGTTCTTTGGACGAGTAATTCCATTTTTAATTCCATATAATATTAATAGCTGATATTGTTTTATCATCAGCTTTCCCTCATCTCTATTGGGGTCCCAATTAGGCTCCTGGGTGGGCATAAAACGCACCGGAACATCCCTTGCATTTATCCTCCCATTCTCTGCCTCAACTCTCACTAATACCATTCTCTTTTCTTCCGGGGTTAACAAGCTATTTAATAAAACTTGCATGTCTTGACAATCTGGATTATGATTTTCAATAATCATTCGAAAAGAATGATACATTGTGTCTGGGTTTTCCCTATATGATCCCACTGACTCCTTCCAGTTCACAAAATCAGAAGTAGTAAATGGTACCTTGACAAATACTGGATTTTCCCCTGGACCTACAGCCTGTCGAAGAGGAGCTAATAGTGTAGGGTTTCGCTGTGTTTGAGTTCTCCCTGCTATAGGGCTGAAACTATCACCTCCTCCAGCATTATTTTCCCCACTGTCTGGAGCCACCAGCATTTCTACATCCTCCTCTTCATCACTCAATTTTAAACATCTTTTCCCAATGCTACATGCAGAACAACGGGACTCTGTATCTTTATCTTCCATCATCATCATTACATTAGAATCAGAATCCAAAAGCTTACATTTCTTTTGAGTTTCATGATCATTTCTCAAAGTAAAGAATAAATCCACATAAGGTGCCTCATCCCATTTGTCTTGTCGTTGACAAAACAACATTAATTGCAAAATAGTATTATATTTCAATGACCCCTTCTCAGGCCATTTTTCCCCATCTTCCAACTTATACAGTGGCCACCATTTAGTACAATATTCAATTAGCCGTTCCCTTGTTAACGGGTCTCCTCCAAATTTTCCCCAATAGTTTATAATACACCCAAGAGGAGAACAGGGAGTCATTTTAGACGACTGAGCTCCCATATTTTTACCCAAAAAGAACGTTCTGATCCATGACTTCATATACTCCAGTCATCACTGTCAAATGTATATGAATTTACCTATTTTACCAACAGTCCCCCCTTAAGTGCATGCACAACCTTATATCAAGCAATATCTCTTTATCAAGGGTTGCACCCTTGTGTCGCTTATCCACTCTGGTCAGGGAGAGTACTCACGGAGTCCCCGATCAAAAGGTCGGTGCGCGCTGGAGTCCAGAGAGCAGGGTCTCCCCGCCGAGAGTCAGCAAGTCGATCCAGGCAAGGCATTACAGCTGTGCCATCTGGGTCACCAAAAACTGTTATCCCAAAAGCGGATTCGTGCCCGGCGTGCAATAAACCGATCTTAACATGCTCAGGAGAGATACTGTATTTATTCAGGCCTGGGTGCTCGGTGCACTTTTCCACAAATCAAGCACACCAACAGCAGGTTTTCGTGCTCCTTTTACACACAAAAATCAGAGGTTAGTACTTTTCCATACATGCCTATTTAGATACTGATTGATTAGTGATTAACATACAATTATAATATGGTTTACATAATGCTTCTACTACTATGCATGCTCAGGGGAAGGGTCTTAACCCGGGCAGGGGTCTTTTTGACCTGTGGGTGTGTTTTTTAGTATTATAATGAAGGCAGATCACTTTCAGGACACTCAAAAGTTAGTTTCATTGCCAAATTAAGTAATCCCAGACATTCACTTTTATGGTCCAGGACGTTCTGCATCCTCAACACAATCCCACACATTCTCTTTTATGGTTCAGGATGTTCTGCTTATTGTCTAAGGTTTGGAGATCAAAGCTTGTATTTAATAAACTTCTTATCAATGATCAAGCTTACCTCGACCACAAATCAAAGTCTTGTTCGACCAGGTTTCAAAACCTCATAATTGTCCCCATATGTGCAGTAACTATGGCTACTAGCACAATTATTAACCATGGCTACTAGCAAATGCGAAGTATACTATATCACTAGCATTGCTGGGCAGAGTGATGTGGAAACCTTCGTCTGCCATTCTTCTTTTTCCCCCTGCTCCACTTCCACTCACTTGATGTCTTGGACTTGGGAGACTTCTATCCAACCGCTAAATTTCTGGGGACAGCCACGGCACTTCACCAGCAGCTGTTTCTTTCTTCTATTCCCTTCTGCAGAAATGATCTTCTCAATTTTGTAGATTCTGTTCCTGTCAACATTCACTTTTTGAAGTTCTTCAGGGTAAAATGTCCCCTCAATTGCTTTGTAACCACAGTCTATTAAGCGGTGCACAGGTATCTGTCCCCTTCTCACAATTTCAGCTACTATGAAAATTCCATCCGTGAACCTCTGCTCATAACCTTTCTCAAATCTCTCTTTTGTTCTAGACACCTTGATGTGGTCTCCTTTTTTGAGCAGAGGTGCAGATTCTTTAATTTTAAGCACACCTGCATACACAGTTTTCCAAACCCTTGCAGTGTTTGAAGTGTTCACATCCACATGCCTGGCTCTGATAGTTCTGTGGAAGCTATGGTTATAGCTTTTTATAAACTCTGATAACACATCAATATAGTGAAAAGTGTTGTGTGCTGTAAAATATCTCCACATCTTCGGTTTGAGTGTTCTGTTAAGACACTCTATGATGGAGGCTTTTACTTCATTTCCAGTAACAAAATGCTGAACATTACACTGCTTTAAAATCTTGTTGAAAGGCTGGTTTAAAAATTCTTTTCCCTGGTCAGTCTATATATAATGTCTGAGGCTTGCGCCCCCTGCTAAAAATTATTTTTAAAGCCCCAGCTATTTCAGAACTTGTTTTGTGTTTTAGACCAATGGCCCAGGTAGGCTTGGACAATATGTCTGTCACCGTTAAGATGTACTTAACACCATCATTGTTTCTGGAAAAATGTTGCATATCCACCAAGTCTGCCTGACATTGTACATCCACCTGCGCCGCAATCACCCTGTTTCTTTTAAAATACTTTCTTGCAGCCTTGTGTAAGCTGTAAGCATCCTTGCTTGCAAGCCAGGTTGCCGCTTGGCTTCTCTTCAGATCGGCAATTCACCTTTTAGAAGCTTCAAAAAGGGTATTTGTACCTGTAGCGGTCACGGTCACGACCTATGAGGGTTACCCGACCCGCAGGTGTGTAAAGATCGTGACCGTGGGGTTCTCCAGATTCTGCAATACACAAGGATACAGAGGTCTGGGTTTCTGAGAATTTCTTTATTACAAATTACTACAAAACTACTATTAGTAAAAGCACATATATATATGCATATATACTACAAGTCACTACAAAATTACCACTAGGAAAGCAAGTGTGTGTGTATATATATATATTACAAGAGTAAAGCAAATATATGTATATTACAAGTTATTATAGAATTAAACTAGTGAAGCAAGTATATACTTATGAACCTTTACCTGTGCGTGCCTATAAATATTTTATGTGAGGTGTTACCGGTACGACACTCACCAAACCACTCCCAGAAGTGGGGGTAATGGATGACGGAAAAAGTCTCACTTCAAAGATGATCCGCGTCACAGAGTCTGGAGTCAGCCAGGCGTCCCCAGCGAGGTTCTGGTGTGTCTGGGAGATCTCGTGCAGAAAGGCTCTTGGAGAGAAGCTCTTGCAGAGCCGTTCTTGCAGAGGAGCTCATTTTGGGTAGGTAGGGAGGTACTTTTTATACCTTTTTGGTGTAGATACGTAAGTGGCTGTAGGACATCAGTTCCCAGAATAGTTGTTGCTGACTCCTGTTTTCCTGGAAGGTCAGTTCATTATCACAGTTTCTTTGTCCTGCCACCCATCAAGGTTTCTTTGTCCTGCCAAATACTCCCATCAGGGAAGTTTCCTCCGAGCTTATCAGGGATGTCTCGGCACTCCGGTTAAGGAGATATCCTTCTTTGTCAGTATGGGTCACTCCACCCCTTGGCCTATGGCCACTTATGGGCCATTAGGAGTGAGACTACACCATATCTGGTGTGTGTCTCTTGCCTCCTAGTGCGTGAGGCAGAGACATATATCCGCATCAAGCCCAATGTTGTTGTAAATCCTGAGAGGGTTTATCAATTGAGACACGAGTATGCAGTACCAGTTTAGTTAAAAGTGATACACACAGTTATTGGATACAAGATATAGTACAAAAAAGCACAATTACGACAGCTAAAATGAGGGCTAATATCATTAAGCTGCACTGTGCCCATGCTCCAAGGTCTGGTAGCCAAGACCTTCCACATGGCGCTCAAAAGGGATGTTTGTAATATGCAAGGAAACATTTCTTTTTGTGGACGATTAATAACCTGGACAGTCTGTCCAATAGATAACTGACGATTATCATTTATGCTTGAAGTTGAGGTTGTACCACGGCTGCTGTCAAAAGCTTTCCAAATCAGACTACCAGTCACGGTCTGTCGGTTATTCAAAGCAGCAACTGCATCATTAAGGTGATGTTGCCATCCATGATATGAGGAGGTACTAGTTGAGGTTTTGGACTCAGTGGTCCGAGTGCAAATATGTTGATGAATTTTAAGAAGTCCATTCCATTGTTCAATGACACCTATAGTCTGGGGATGATAAGGGATGTGGAAAATCCACCTAATTCCTCGGGCTTCAGCCCTTCTCTCTATATCTTTACTTTTACAATGTGATCCATTGTCTCATTGAATCTCATAAATAAAATCTATTTATTTATTTGCCACGAGGACCACAAGTATTTACCTTTCCTCAGATTGGCCCACTGTTGCCCAGCCAAAAATTTGGCCCAGACTTCTGCACAGAAAGGGCAGCCAACTACAAAGTCTAATCATTGTACTTTAGAAACGGGCCACCCTCGGAGGCCAACCGGTCGATATAAATCCAGGCTACCCGTAGGTCCTAAGCGGTCATGTAGCCAACCCAGCATCATGTGACCAGAGGTAGAGAGAGTATATATGTTATGTGGAAGAACAATATCACTGCTCTTTCTAGGTTCTTCAGTCAAGCGTTCTACTTCATGGTTCCATCCGAATCCTAGATCTGTGCCCTTCATATGTGCTGATACATGCCCTATTTGAAGAGGATTCCCATCATCTTGCTTTGCTCAAGCTATTAAATATAGCTTTTCCTATAGTTCTTTTCCCCAGACTTGCCTTCCTTTCATTTTTCATCCTTCAGCTTTCCAGTATGGGAGCCACTGAGCCATACCACATTGGAATCAGTATATATTGTGCCGGCGCCCCATTTGGCAGCTAGCACTACTGCCTTGGAGCTCAGCCAATTGAGCTGATCCCTCTCTCTCTTGTGTTTCAGATCTCCTGTCTGAGGGCTGCAGGAGGGCAGCCCTTCTCTTCCGTCTCTCTTTAATCCTTTGAGCTGATCCACCTGTAAACCAGTGTGGTGGGTTGACCTTGGCTAGCCGCCAGGTGCCCACCAAGCCACTCTATCAGTCCCCCTCCTTCTTCACTGACCTTGGTGTCTGCATAGTTGCTTCTCTCGCATTTTTCTCACTCATCTCCCTCACAGCTGCGGCTGCGCCATGTTTTTTATCCTTTCTTAAATATGTTATCACAGAGGTGCTACCACTGTTGCCGATTGGCTCAGATTTGGCCAGCGGCAGGTCCGTCTTGGAGCCGGCTGGAACTGGCTCTGTCTGACATGGGGGCAGCTTCTGGCAGCTTCTCACAGAAGCCACCCCTGCAGCCCCCCCCACTACCAAAACCTTGACATGTAAGCCCAATGCAACTAGATATTAGACCAAACCTTGGTATCCTTTTGTAAATCAGATGAGAGTGGCGCATTTTGAATGTGTGAGGGCGGCACGTCAAGGGGTGGCTCGGCACCCTCTGGCCATTGGATATTGTACCCTGTCAATTTCCCTGTAAGTCCTGTTCTCCCCTCGACCCAGCCACAATGTGCTATGTACATTACCATCTTCTCGATTGTACTGGAGTGTGCAATTGCCTGGGGAATGGGAGCAGACTCTCTGATTCTTTTGAGGATGGGGAACGGGGTCCGTATTTCTAAGGGTGCGTCTAATGTGATGGGTTCTGTATCTAATAGGACTACATAAGTAGTCAGCAGCGATTTTTCCCAGGGTGAGTACTGTGATTGTGAATCTTGCCACCCCTTTGACCTGAACGGTACAGGAGTCAATTGGGCCCTATTGGGAGCTCGTTGCCACAATCCCCATTGATATCCTTTGTCTGTGAGTCCTATATATAGGCTAAAGGGGGCCCCTGGTATTACTGGGCCTACAGCCTGATTTTCTAAAACAATTGCGTATTAATAAACGAAGCGCCTCTTGATGAGTAACTGTCCATTCCCAGGTAGCATGGTTCTTCAACAGATCGTATAAGGGTCGAGCAATTATACTAAACCTTGGAATATGGGCTCGCCAGAATCCTAGAGTTCCTAGGACTTGTTGGAGCAACTTCTTATTGGAAGGTGAGCTCAACTCAGATATTTGCTGCAAGGTGTCAGAGGGTGTATTGCATATTTCCAATTGGCATACTGTTGCATTTAAGGTGAGGCTAAATTTGGTAAGAGATTAATCCCCTTGCATTCTAACTGATCCTCAGATATTAGAGGGGCTAGGGGCGGCTGGACTTATCTCTTAATAGGTATGCCAATTGGGGCCATGACTATAGGCCTGACACCAGATGCACAAACAGCCTGTATGCGTAGGTCTGGTTGCATTCAAGAGAAGCAGTCAGGTTCACGAATAGTACGGTTTATTTTTTATGCAACATTTATAGATTCTTTAAGATTGTCTGCGATAAATGCACGAACTGCAGGTTGGTTATATAACACTACACACAAAAAGGAAAATGTTTGCAATCACACACACACTTAGTTCCCGGGTAATCACTCGGCATAGCTGAGGGAATCTTACCAAAAGGCGTCCCTTCTTGGGGGGGGGGGGGGGGGGCGTGGTGCGAGAGCACAAACCCATTGATCTGTCCCTCCGATTTGGTATTGGATTATTGTCCTCCCCAGTTAGGTACAAACTTGGGGTAGTATTTATCACAGCATGTATGTGTGAGTGGGTGGGACTGTGGTCAAGCCATTATCTCTTGAATAACGACACAGCACATTCCTTGGTGCCAGGGGTGCACTGTTTTTTGTGGGAGAAGAGGAAGGATGAGAGACAAGGTGGCAGACTACTGCAAAACAGTCCTTGAGAGGAGATAAGTGAAAGAATGGGACCGCACGGCCTCCACCTCGCTTCACATTCCTCCTTGGTGCCACAGCAAACACAAATCACAGGATCTTCATCCCATCCTGTGTTTGTTCTGGGCACCATGTGTCAAGGAAATGTGTGTTTTGCAGATTTTTCATTGTTTTGCTTTTCCCACACTTCCAACACCTAACACATACCTATTAAGAGATAAGTCCAGCCGCCCCTAGCCCCTCTAATCTCTGAGGATCGGCTAGAACACAAGGGGATTCATCTCTTACCAAATTTAGCCTCACCTTAAACGCAACAACTGAGCATGACATCACATGATATGGAATACTCCAATGACCGATCCATGCCCGGCCCTCCAGCTGTGCTTCCTCTCAGACCAAGGAAAGTTAACTCTATCCTGGCTGAAACCAGGACAGTCTCCACCCCTTATTCCATACCATTTACATCATGCTCAGGTTCCAAATACATTCTAAGGAATCACCACTGCTTTCCCTGGTCTCACAGATATCATTCTCTTAGTCTATGGGGCATCCTTCCAAAATGTGTATTAAGTTCATTTAGTCCATAACTTCAGGTTCCATTTCTCATGACAGTCCTTTAAGACTGGAGGAATGAGGCAGAGTTGGCTCAGCAGGTGGAGCAGGTGATCTTGAATATGGCAGGAGGATGGTCTGCTAAAATGGGAGCTTGTAGATGATATATCTGGTGCAGTCCATGCTCACAGTCTGCAGGCTGAAGATGTCAATCTCGAGGATGTTGCTGGGCACCAATTGCTGAAATCAGTCCTGACTCTATCAAAGTTCATCTTTTTTATTAAGGTGATGCCATTAGTATAATCTATATCAACCATAGTGATGATGCTATGCAATAACAGGGTTATTTGACAGTTCACATCATACAGTTCAATTCATCAGCTATTTTCACCCAAAACCAAATCCCTTTGAGGCACAGATCAGACTTCTCTGACCTTCTGCATTACCCACCAAGTGCACCCAGGGCCTTGGGCAAAAGTAATCCCATGCATGGATTTACCTTTACCCAAGGCAGGAATAACCCAGTCTGTATTCCCCAGAATATTTTTAATACACACTACAGGGACTTTATCCCCATCTACAGTACGTAGAAGGTTTGATTGAGCAGGGCCAGCTTGGTTGGCAGATCCTCTAGTGTTGACTAACCAGGTGGTTTTTGCTAAATGCACGTCCCAGTGTTTGAAAGTTCCACCACCCATTGCTCTCAGTGTAGTTTTTAGCAACCCATAGTACTGCTCAATTTTCCCAGAGACTGGTGCATGGTTGGGAATGTGATATATCCACTGAATGCCATGTTCTTTGGTCCAAGTATCTATGCGATTATTTTGGAAATAAGTCCCATTATTGGATTCAATTCTTTCTGGAGTGCCATGCCACAACAAGACTTCCTTCTCAAGGACTAAATTAGTGTTCCAGGAGGTGGCATGGGGCACGGCATAAGTTTCCAACCATCTGGTGGCTGCTTCCACCATTGTGAGCACATAGCATTTGCCATGTCGCATTTGTGGGAGCGTGATATAATCAATCTTCCAGGCCTCCCCATATTTATATTTTAACCATCGTCCTCCATACCAAATGGGCTTTAACCGCTTGGCTTGCTTGATTGTAGCACATCTCATGTTCATGGATTACCGGTGCAATAGTATCCATGGTTAAGTCCACCCCTCGGTCATGAGCCCATCTATATGTTGCATCTTTTCCCTGATGGCCTGAGGAGTCATGGGCCCAGCGAGCCATAAATTGTTCACCCTTATGTTGCCAGTCCAGATCCACTCAAGCTACCTCATTCTTAGCAGATTGATCCACCCGTTGGTTCTTTTGCTGTTCTTCAGTGGCCCGACTCTTGGGTGCATGAGCGTCTACATGGCGTATTTTCACAACTGAGTTCTCTACCTGAGCAGCAATATCTTGCCATAATTCAGCAGCCCAGATGGGTTTGCCTCTGCGCTGCCAGTTGCTCTGTTTCCACTGCTGTAACCACCCCCACAGGGCATTTACCACCATCCATGAGTCAGTATAGAGGTAGAGCACCAGCCACTTTTCTCGCTCAGCGATATCCAAGACCAACTGGACAGCTTTCACCTCTGCGAACTGACTCGATTCACCTTCTCCTTCAGCAGCTTCGGTGACCCATTGTGTGGGACTTCACACAGCCGCCTTCCACCTTCAGTACAGAGGGCGTATTGCTTCTTATTATCCGGTAGTTTATTATATGGTGGGGCCTCTTCAGCACGCATCACCTCTTCCTCTGGCACCATTCCGAAATCTTTGCCTTCTGGCCAATTTGTAATCACTTCCAGTATTCCTGGGTGACTGGGCCTCCCTATTCGAGCCTGTTGTGTGATCAGTGCAACCCATTTACTCCACGTGGCATCAGTTGCATGGTGTGTAGAGGGGACACTCCCTTTGAACATCCAGCACAGCACCTGCAGTCAGGGTGCCAGGAGGAGCTATGCTTCAATATCAATCATTTCTGAAGCAGCTCGAGCCCCTTCATATGCTGCCAATATCTCCTTTTCAGTTGGAGTATAGCGATCCTCAGATCCTCTGTATCCCCAACTCCAAAACCCCAGGGGTCGACCCCGAGTCTCCCCTGGTTCTCTCTGCCAGAGACTCCAGGTAGGGCCATTCATCCTGGCTGCGGTGTAGAGCACATTTTTAACATCTTGTCCTGTCTGAACTGGCCCAAGGGCTACTGCATGAACTATTTCCTGTTTAATTTGTTCCAAGACTTGTTGTTATATCGACATATAGCATCTTCCTTGAAGGGATACCTCTCCCTTACACTTGACAGGAGTTGCCTCCAGAGATTGAGGTTTTGTGTCCTTTTTCCAGTTGTCTTGTCAATGCCCCCTTCCCTAGACAGGGATCCCATCTGCCTGGCCTCTCTACCCTCTAATTCCACTCTACTGGCCCCGCTATTCCAGCATCGGAGCAGCCAGGTAACAAGTTGCTCACCTGGATGGCAGCTGAAATCCTTTTGCATGTCTCGCAGCTCACTCAAGGATAAGGACTGGGTGATTACCACTGTTTCTGCCTCCTCCTCCTGTTCTCATGATGGTCCTGGTTCATCGTCATCCTTTACAATGCAAAGGGATTTCTTTGTATATTTCTTGTTATGTATAGGAGCAACTGACACATCACAGGTTGGTTGTCTGGTTCAGCTGCAGTGCCTGTTGTTGGGGTCAGATTAGCTGCAATACCTGTTGCCAGAGTTGGAGTGGCTGCAGCGCTTGTCATGGGGGTTGTAGTGGCTGCAGTGTCTATCATTTTGTTATCAGATAGAGAGACCTTCTCTTCCCTTTGAAGGTACTAAATAGTGGTTAATAAGGCTCGGTAGGCATGGGCCAAGCCCCAGCATGTTGCAGTGAGCTGTGTCTCTCTGGAATTACCGGGATGGCAGCATACTTTTTCCAAATATTTTCCTACTTCTTTGGGATTCTGCACCTGTTCAGGAGTGAAGTTCCAATACACTGGAGGTGCCCACTGTTCTAGGTACTTGCCCATGCTATCCCACACCCCCAGCCACTCATAGTTGTCCAACCTTGGGGTAGATCTCCGGGTGATACTCTTAAATAGTTGCTTAACCCTGAACAAAGCCTGAACCACATGCAAGAACACACTGCCTCCCAGCAGTAAGACGACCATGTTAATGTCAACATTCCAAGGATATTCAGAATTCCCAATATTCTCAAACACCTTTGTAAGTACCCTCAGGACCGACGACTGCATCGTGCCATAAATCAGTGTTACATAGTACAGCAAAACCAAAATCTTAATCCAACTCTCACGGGTGACAAGCAGCAGCATGGGGACTATATACAGCAAATGAGGTGATGAAACTTTAAGAAGCCAAGCGATCGGCATTATGACCAGCAACTGATAAGCCAATATAATGAATGCTTACACCAAATTTGTTATGACACACTGATCAGATCTGTCGTTATCTCAACCATTTGAGCCCCATGTTGGATGCCAAAAAGGACTGTCGTGGTTTGAACTTGGCCAGCAGCCAAACACCACACAGCCGGTTGCTCACCTTCCCCCTACCCAGTGAATGGGGAAGGAGACTGGATGGACACAAGGAAACTCCTAGGTTGAGATAAAAAAACAGTTTAGTGATAGTAATAAAACAGAACAACAATAATAGAAAGTACAAGCAGGTAATGCACAGTGCGATTGCTCACCACTTGACGACCAATACCCAGCCTGCTCCCAGCCCACAATCCCGACAGAATGAGGATCCTGCTGTCGCAAACCCAGAAGCGAGAGAGAACCCACCTCCTTTATATACCAAGCATAATGTCACATGATATGGAATACTCCATTGGCCAATCCAGGTCCAGCACTCCGGCTGTGCTCCCTCCTAGCTCAAGAGAAGTTAACTCTATCCCAGCCAAAATCTGGGTCTGGTGCTCTGGCTGTGCCCCCTCCCAGCACAAGAAAATTAACTCTATCCCAGCCGAAACCAGGACATTAGTGCAAATTCGTTATTTGCCTTTTTTCCCCTTAACTGTAGGGCATTGAGTTCTGTTGAGTCTTTGGGGGGTGTTAAAAGAAAAAAAAAATATTGTATTGCCTTTTTGATTGCTGTAGGCTGGATAATTACTATGACAGTATGTGCAAATAGTGTGATGGCTGATTTATTTGCAGTGTCATGTTTAATTTCAAGTGGGTTTGTAGGGCTGCATATACATTTGAAGTCCTTTTCTAAGAAAACCCCTCTTAAATTTCACAAGAACTATTTTGTGACAGCATTTCATCTTTATTAACTCTTAATAAATACCGTCAATGCTTCTTTATTACTCACAGAACAATAATGCACTAAATGAAGCTATTCTAAGTGTTGTCCTTACCAAACCAGCTACCCAAGCTTCTTCTCTTGGCCTCATTACTGTGCTCCACCTTTGTCAACTGCAGATGTGATAGAGGAACATGTGATTTTGGATTTCAGACAGCTTGCATTGATCAGTCTTGCATCAAATATACACACACTGTGTGTTCAATGTGTCTTTCTGACTATCAGACTGAAGCACAGATTACCTCTACAGTGGTCTGTCAGGACAGCTCATGGCTATTCACTGGCACTAGCCATTCAAACAAATCAGATTATGAGACAACAGGAGAACTTTCAAGGATTTTTCATGTGTGATCCTGTGTGGCAATTCAGGCACGGACTCTCCATGAAATGCAAAAGGAAAGACCCTTTATTATTACAATAGTGCATACTTATGCTATGGTTAAAGCTCTTACTTCATAATTAGCAAATCAGCAATTAGACAGCTATCTACCTTTTCTCCTATCAGCATAAGACTACTCTAACACGTGGTGTGCAGACCAATCAACTTCTTGTTCACGCGCTGTTCATGCAGCGGTAACTTCTCACAGTTCAGTACTTTTCCACAGTTCAGTGTTGCAGCTGTCCGTTGTTTTTCCCTGCCACCTTGGCACAACTCGGCAGTTTCTTATCTTTCTCCCAAGGCCCGTTTCTCATCAAAGCCTTTCTGCTTCTCAGGGGCTGCACAGAGCTGACAGGCCGATGTCGACTTGCCTTTCTCCCACAATCCTGAGGTGGTGCTGTTTCGATCCAGAGTGGGACCCCAGGGAGTTGTAAAGGTTTCGTGATCCCCTCGGGTTAAATTAAGGTGAAACGACACCAAATGACCAGTTAAAATGTTTTACTTGCTGTAGAAACAACTTAAACTTGGAAGAGGATAATAAGCAATGGGGTGTCTTACTAATAAATCTATAAGAAAGAAAAGGAAGGGAGAGAAAAAGAGTCAAAGAATCTGGATCACCACCCCAGGTTCCAGTTGTCTCAGATCTGGTAATCTTAGGTGGTGGATCTTATCAGCTGATTTGCATACTAGACCAAGAGAGGCAGGTATTCCACAAGCTCATTTCCATGAGAGGCAAGGAAAAGGTGGAGCATGGGTTCTGTGCACGCATTGAGGGGGAATGGGGTGCATTATTGAGTCGGTGGTCATGCTTGCCCTGCCGCCTTTACTTCTTCCCCAGTTCCCACAGATTTTTGCTGACTTCATGCTTCTTGGGCAATCATCTGGCTTCTGGTGCCTTCTGGGGCAGGATGCTCACCTCTTAGCAGTCCTTTATCACCTCTTCAATGATGAAGTAGTTAGCAAGGCCTGGATCCTATCAGGCTTACACAATAGAGACTATCAGGCTTACAGAATGGACCCAATGATCCCTCGTTTGAGGCTTATCTAAGGAGTTTCACAATACAACCACAAGTGAGTGGGGGGTGCATCCTTCGATACACTCCGCCCTTCCTTGGGCGGCATTCCTTAGACTAATCACAAAGGCCACAGCTTGTCCTTGAGGTTTTCTGTGTCGATGAATGTTTGAGGCATTAATTCCTTCAGTTCCTTACACCACCCTGTGAGTCAAACATTCGGTGAAACTTCAAGGTAGTCATCATCTAGGGTGGTAATCCGGACAGATCGAACAGAGGGTGAAAGAGAGGAAACAATATGAGAGATCATACATTTCACTATAGCAATACCTATCATCATGGAAAAAAATACTGACAAAATCATAAATCCAATGTTTATGAGCCATCTTCCCCATACAGTGAGTCCTAATGATTGTAAAATAGAGCCAATTTGCTATCCAGGGGAATGTCCATAAAACCAGTCCTTAGGTTGCATTGATTGAAATAATTCAGCAGTCTGGTCAGGGATTTCCTTCATTTTAGCTCGTGCTTCTTCAATGGAGGTGGTCTCATTACATATAGTAATACAACATTCACTATCTGTTAAATTTAACATTCCACAAACTCCTTGTTCTGTTAATAACAACATATCTAATGCCAATCGATTTTGTAGGGTCATTTTTTGATACCTGTTGGACCTGTAAGTTTAGTTCTCCAAATGCATACCTGGTCCAGTTACTTAGCACATGCACTTGCCAAGTGATCTTTTCTAATACTAATTGGTGTCATTTAAGGGTCACATAAGGGGCAAATATATTTTCAGACATCAAAGATATGGTCAGGCCTGTGGTATAATATCCAGGAATGTCAACTCCTGTTACGGCCCACTTTGGTCTCCCTGGGGCAGAGTTAGAATTCCGTCACCTTCAGGGATGATAAGATCGTGTAAAATTAAAAATTATTCCAGGACATAATGAAGGGAAAACAATTCCACAGTCAAGTCCTGCATGTTGAACTAAATTTATTTTAGAATAAAACTTTCCTTTTCAGCATCCCAGGCCAGACCAAAGGGGGCAGGATAATTGCTGTCCTTACAAGTCCAAGTATCACTATAATTTACAAGGTCAATTGCTAGTGTTGTGGCTGAGTGCCCTTTAAAGGACAGTGCATGTAAGGGACTCCAAAATATTGAGCTCGGTTATAATCGTTCACTTGATCATATGTCTTGTTACAGCATTTATCCTTATTTCTATAACCCATTGATGAATAACCCCAACAAATACACGTCTCGAATTAATACTTTTACTCTTTCAATTACCCATGTTTCTGATGGGTCCCCCAGGCCCAATATTACAATCAATTATTGTATTACATTTTCAGAGATATGAGCGGTCCCATGAGGGTGGTTCTGCAAAGTTTAAAGATCTCAATGTGGGGTGAATATCATTTATGTCTGTGTCCCTTAAAAAATTCCATATGTTTCAGGATTCACAATAGCCTTTTTCCACAGTAAAATTACAAGCACTACTGTGGTTCCACCCATTTTTCCATTCCCAACACTCAATTTTGCATAAGTCATAAGATTCAAGGTTGCTTCCTCATACAAAAAGATAAATCTTTGAATCATCAGAAGGAGTTTTTAGAGCTGTGAAAGGTTCCCTGGAGGCGTTGTTCCAGGAGCAATTTGGTCTACATGAAATATTACCAGAGACAAGACTCCTTTTCACAAGATTGGTGATGTTTAGATTAATAAGGCTGTTACCCTGAACAAGAGACCTTGTTCAGAGTTGCTTAAATTTTATGTGCTTGCTATCCATGTGAAAGAATGGATTGTTTACCAGGGAATTGTAGGCCCCACAACTGTTTCTCATGGCACCCAAGGACACATAATACATATTATTGTCCATACAAATGTTTCTTATCAAATACAAGGACAGATTGGATGCATCAGCTAGGTCAGTCTGTTCTTCACACCTTCAACAATAATTAGTAAGGAACTTCTAATCAGGAGCTGCTGACGTGGAAGTCCCGGACACAACTTATACGACCAATGTGATCAAGTTAATGCCACTTTATTAAAGGATACACAGCAATTTATACACTATCACAAAGCACACGTGCTGCTATCTTATTGCTAATAGGCTAAAGCTACTTGTTCACGCGCCCCTTTGCCCTCTATGATTGGTCCCAGTGTGGTGTCCACGCGCTGCTCTCCTACTAGGTAGGCATCCTGTTTTCAACAGTCCAACTTCTTTATCTTTTGGCTATGAATGTAGTTTCTAAATCTATCTCGGCCTTGCTTATGTCCTTGAACACAGCTGCAGTCTGTTGTTACAGTGAGGCCCCTTGGTCTGGATCGCTCATAACATGTTCGTTGTTCTCCAGCGATTCCACAAATCCCCCTTTTTGTTTTTGAGCGATCCAGATCCCCCTTTGTTCCTGTGCTAAAAACATTGCACCGACAGTCCTCTGCAGGGCCTTTTGCAGAAGACTGACAAGGCAAGGCAACCTCAAGATCACAGTCACTACAACCAAAAAGACTACTCCTACAGTTTTGACTAATGTTATCAACCAACCAGATAATCCCCAACCTTTAAACATCCTTGTCAGCCAGTCCAAGCCATCATCTTCTGTTAAGCGTTTGACTCCATCCTTCAATTGCTGAATGCTTTTAAAGATAGATTCTGAATGATCGGATAGATTCATACAACACATTCCTTCAAATTCAGCACAACCATGTCCTTGCGCTAGAAGCAAAAAATCAATCGCAGCTCTATTTTGTAACGTAGCATGTCTGACACTATCAGCATCAGTTAAAAGACCACTTAAAGCTAAAGAAGTAGCATCAGTTTGTTTGCTAAGCCAACACCCTAATTTATTTTAAGTAGTTAAAGCATTCGCAACGCCAACTCCTGGTGCTAACACGGAGGCCGGTATGATTTCTCCTGGATTCCAAAATTCAATGTTATCACGACAGGAACTCGCCGAGGAGAGCAGCACCAGTGCAGGTAAGCCCGTACTGGGGGGTTTTCGCAGCAAAAGGGACTGGAAAGGTGCTTTTTTTGGGGGGGACTTTTGAATCTTTTTGGAGACAGAAAGGCGGCTAGCCGGCTCTAAGGAGACTGGCAAGCCGGTGGGCGGGCAGCTGAGGAGGCGTGGGCTGTGGGCTGAGCCCAGGGCTGGTGGCGCCTGTTTCGAGCGAGGTGTAAACACACCAACGGTCACTCGCCGAGGAGAGCAGCTCACACCCACCTCTCGGTAACGAGCTGGGAGGGCTTCCTAGTTAGCGTGGGCGGAACCAGCACCACCCACCGTTAATTCGGAGATAAGAACCCTGTGGGAGGGCAGCGACCAGGTCGCTGTCCACCGAGCTCAGGGTGATCAGACAGTACCTGTAAACCACCGGTTGATAGTACTTGTCAACCACCGGTAGCCTGAGCCATGGTCTCCACTCGCCTCAAAAGCACCACCAGCAAGAACGTGGCGACCCAGACTGAGCAACCACGCAAACATGCAGCAGTCCAGGTCCCAGGCTGCAGGGAGTGCCTGAGCCTGTCAGTGCTGTTGGAGGGCCGCAGTGACAGCGCCTGTGTGCGCTGCAACCAGCTGGATGACCTGCTCGGCCTGGTGGCAGAACTCAAAGAAGAGGTCGAGAGATTAAGAAGTATTAGGGAATGTGAAAGGGAGATTGATTGGTGGAGTTCCACCTTGGCACCCATGAATCAACAGGAGCAAATAGAGGCTCCAGGCAAGGCAGGTGATCCCTCACCCTCATGCTACCAGGCAGAAGGAGGGGACTTAAGAGATGAGGGAGACTGGAAACAGGTCCCTGCTCAGGGAGGCAAGAAAATTCTCTCCCAACCTCCCTCACCTTCCATGGTGCCTCTTCACAATAGATTCGGGGTCCTGGAACTTTTGAATGAAGACATGGAGGAAGAGAATGAGACAAACAATGAGGAAGATCAAGGACCACCAAGGCCAGGTCACTCTAGAAATGGTATTAAAACCAGCTCTGAAAGGAACCCCAGAAGAGTCATTGTAGTGGGGGACTCCATTCTGATGGGTGTCGAAGGCCCCATATGCAGACCAGACCCGCATCATAGGGAAGTCTGCTGCCTCCCTGGGGCCCACATCAAGGACCTCACAAGAAGACTCCCCTCTCTAGTTAAACCCAAGGACTATTACCCTCTTCTGGTTTTTCAGGTAGGTAGCGATGACATTAGCAGGAGAAGTATTAAATTAATGAAGAGAGATTTCAGGACCTTGGGGAAACTGATCAAGGGGTCGGGGGCACAGGTTGTGTTCTTCTCCATCCCTCCAGTTGGGGGGATGGATGAGGATGAACACCGAAGAACACAGCAGATGAATTCGTGGCTTCAAGACTGGTGTCACCGTCAGGGCTTTGGTTTTTTCGATCATGGGTTGGTATACAGGGCACCAGACCTCTGGGCCTTAGATGGGATGCACTTGTCCCAGAAGGGGAAGAGGATCTTGGGGCAGGAGTTAGCTGGGCTCATTGACAGAGCTTTAAACTAAATTTGAAGGGGGAAGGGGGCAAAACACCAGCCCATCTGAAGTGCATGTATACCAATGCACACAGCATGGGTAACAAACAGGAGGAGCTTGAAACCATGATGAAACAGGAAAATTATGATGTTGTGGCTATCACAGAAACATGGTGGGATGCCTCCCATGACTGGAGCGTGCCAGTTGATGGCTACAAGCTCTTTAGAAGGGATAGACAAGGTAGGAGATGCGATGGGGTAGCACTGTATGTTAGGGACTGTTATGATTGCCTTGAATACAAGTGCAGTGAAGACAGGGTGGAATGTCTTTGTGTTAGAATCAGCGGGAAGGCCAACAGGGCAGATGTTGTAGTAGGAGTCTACTATAGGCCACCCACCCAGGACAGAGAGGTGGATGAAATATTCTATAGGCACTTGGGTGAAATGTCACGATCGCTTGCCCTTGTTCTTGTGGGAGACTTCAACTTCCCAGACATCTGCTGGAAATACAACACAGCAGAGCGGGACCAGTCCCGAAGATTCCTGGAATGTGTGGGGGACAACTTCCTAACACAGCTGGTAAGAGAACCAACCAGAGAAGGTGCCCTGCTGGACCTCCTCTTTGTGAACAGAGAAGGACTGGTGGATGATGTGGCGGTTGGAGGACGACTAGGGCACAGCGATCATGAAACAATAGAGTTCTCTATTCTTAGAGAGGCCAGGAAAGGGCTAAGCAGGACTGACATCCTGGACTTCCAAAGGGCTGACTTTGTCTTGTTTAGGCACCAGCTTGACAGGATCCCTTGGGAGATGGTCCTGAAGGGTATAGGGGTCCAGGAAGGCTGGGCGCTCTTTAAGAAGGAAGTGTTTATGGCTCAGGAGCAGGCAGTCCCCAGGTGCTCTAAGAGGAGCAGGTGGCAGAGAAGACCACCCTGGCTGAACAGGGAGCTTTGGCTGCAACTCAAGGAGAAAAGGAGAGTTTACAGCCTTTGGAGGAAGGGGCTAGCCACTCACAGTGATTACAAAGATGCTGTGAGGCTATGCAGGGCAGAAATCAGGAGGTCCAAAGCCCAGCTGGAAATTAATCTGGCTTCAGCAATCAAAGATAACAAGAAATGTTTCTATAAGTATGTCAATAGCAAAAGAAAGACCAGGGAGAGTCTCCATCCCCTGCTAGATGCTGAAGGAAACTTGGTAACAAGTGATGAGGGGAAGGCTGAGGTGCTTAATGCCTTCTTTGCCTCAGTCTTTAATAACAAGACTAGTTGTATTGAGGGAATCCAGCCCCCTCAGCCAGATGATAGAGACTGGGAGAACGACCCCCCCGCAAACCAGGAGAGAGTCAGTGACCTGCTACACCACATAGACACACACAAGTCTATGGGACCAGATGGAATACACCCAAGGGTGCTGAAGGAGCTGGCTGGGGTGCTTGCCAAGCCGCTTTCCATCATTTACCAGCAGTCCTGGCTGACCGGGGAAGTCCCGACAGATTGGAAACTGGCCAATGTGACGCCCATCTATAAGAAGGGTCGGAAGGATGATCCAGGAAATTACAGGCCTGTCAGCTTGACGTCGGTGCCCGGGAAGCTGATGGAGCAGGTCATCCAGAGTACCATCTTACAACACATGCGGGACAACCAGATGATCAGGCCCAGTCAGCATGGGTTTATGAAAGGCAGGTCCTGCTTGACAAACCTGATCTCCTTCTACGACAGAGTGACCTACTTATTGGATGAGGGAAAGGCTGTGGATGTAGCTTACCTTGACTTTAGCAAGGCCTTTGACACCGTTTCCCACAGCATTCTTCTGGCGAAACTGGCTGCTCGAGGCTTAGATGATCGCACGCTTTGCTGGGTAAAAAACTGGCTGGATGGCCGGGCCCAAAGAGTGGTGGTGAACGGAGTTAAATCCAGTTGGAGGCCGGTCACGAGTGGTGTCCCCCAGGGCTCGGTTTTGGGGCCACTCCTGTTCAACATCTTTATTGATGACCTAGACGAGGGGATCAAATGCACCCTCAGTAAGATTGCAGACGACACCAAGCTGGGTGGGAGTGTTGATCTGCTCGAGGGTAGGGAGGCTCTGCAGAGAGACCTGGACAGGCTGGAGCGATGGGCTAAGGCCAACTGTATGAAGTTCAATAAGGCCAAATGCCGGGTGCTGCACTTGGGTCACAACAACCCCCAGCAGCACTACAGGCTTGGGGAGGAGTGGCTGGAGAGCTGCCAGTCAGAGAGGGACCTGGGGGTGTTGATTGACAGCCGGCTGAACATGAGCCAGCAGTGTGCCCAGGTGGCCAAGAAGGCCAATGGCATCCTGGCTTGCATCAGAAATAGCGTGGCCAGCAGGGACAGGGAAGTGATCTTACCCCTGTACTCGGCACTGGTGAGGCCGCACCTCGATTCCTGTGTTCAGTTTTGGGCCCCTCACTACAAAAAGGACATTGAATTACTCGAGCATGTCCAGAGAAGGGCAACGAAGCTGGTGAAGGGTCTGGAGCACATGTCGTACGAGGAGCGGCTGAGGGAACTGGGGTTGTTTAGTCTGGAGAAGAGGAGGCTGAGGGGAGACCTCATCGCCCTCTACAACTACCTGAAAGGAGGTTGCAGAGAGCTGGGGATGAGTCTCTTTAACCAAGTAACAAGCGATAGGACAAGAGGGAATGGCCTCAAGTTGCACCAGGGAAGGTTTAGACTAGATGTCAGGAAGTATTTCTTTACAGAACGGGTTGTTAGGCGTTGGAATGGGCTGCCCAGGGAGGTGGTGGAGTCCCCATCCCTGGAGGTGTTTAAGAGTAGGGTCGATATAGCGCTGAGAGATATGGTGTAGATGGGAATTGGCAGTGCTAGGTTAATGGTTGGACTAGATGATCTTCAAGGTCCTTTCCAACCTAGTTGATTCTGTGATTCTGCTAAACTGATGAACAGTCCTCTGGACTCGCTTATGCTTTCGAGTCATGGTCAAAATCATTGATATGTTTGGTGGTAGTAACGTGAGGCATCCGAGGTTACACAGGCCTCCATTCAGTTTAGATGGAATGCCTCCCCAGGCACTATCTCCACAGATTAAAAACACACCAGGAGGTAGTGCGAGACGAGCAACAGAGGATCGTGAAGCATTAAGTGCAGTATAATTACAGCACGCAGTAGCATTGTGATAAACATTACCAGTTGCATTAACATTTTGACCTCGGCGAGCAGTCTTGTTATAAGAGTAATTGAAAAATACACAAGCATCCATCATAACAGATCCTAATAATTCTAGCTCCTGGGGTTCCTGGGTAACTTGCAGGAGGTGTGCATACACACCATCCCAGTTTTTTGTACAATTTTCTGGAGAGCCACAGAGATTCGGGAACTGCAGTGGGTTCGGCCATGTATCCACAGGTATTTCTACCAAGCATGTAGAGAACGGATTTTCAGGGCTTGCGGTGGCGTTTGGTTGTGAGACCGCCCATCCTTCACCCTGAGGCAGGTTCCAATACAGGCCGAACACACCGAGCAGGAACCCAGCGAGAGCCGGCATCTGTGAAGACACAAACATAACCCCTGCTCCAAGTTAATATCTCATTCGGTTTCTGTTTCATCTTTCTTAACTTCTTTTTTTCAGGGTCGCACCCAGCGACTCGGAACCCATCTAGTGCCGGTGTCGGTAATAACGCAGGCATAGCCTCGACCCGTCATTGTTAGTTCCACAGGTCCTTTCCACTCTCCTGTAGCAACATCTTTGTACTGAGCAAAGGCACTATCTCCACACCGGCTTATACCGGATTTCAGACCCATACTATGTATTACTACTGGTGGTTCCTCCCTATCACCTGTGAGCCGTAAGTAATTTAACACATACACCGCTTTTGCAAGTGGTTCTGCAGCAGCCAAGTCCTCTCCCCCTTTTTGTTTTTGCAAAAGCGCTTGTAAAGTTTTGATGCCCTCTCTCCACTATGGCTTGCCCCGTGGGGGAATGTGGTATAGCTGTGATGTGACGTATACCCCAGAGTTGATAAAAAAGAGTGAGCTTTTGAGAGGTATAGGCTGGTCCATTATCAGTTTCACGGGTCAATTGAACTAATTCCCCATATTCCCTGGCCCATTCCGCCCTACCGCGATGGTAACTTCTCACAGCTTAGTACTTTTTCACAGTTCAGTGTTGCAGCTGTCCGCTCTTTTTCCCTGCCCCCTTGGCACAGCTCAGCAGTTCCTTATCTATCTTCCAAGGCCTGTTCTTCATCAAAGCCTAGCTATTGCTCAGAGGCTGTGTAAGGCTGACAGGCCAATGCCTCCCACATGTCCCCTTTCTTTGTTTTGCAGCTGTACCTGCAAGACTTATTTCAAGACTTTATCAATTAAGGGTTAGGCAAACTTCAAAAAACACAGTATAGTCAAAAATGTTCCACAGGAGGCTAGAAACAAAACAGCATTTACAGTTACTAGTTAAAAAGAGTAGGCTAATTTCACTACTACTAATTTTCACTACTACAAGGGATATGACTAAATATTACAAAAATAAACAGTAAGGAAAATAGGGAATAGCACACTTACTTAATGGGGTACTAACATTCAGATCCACAATTGCTGGGGAACCCTGGATGCAGCGAGGATTTAGAGTGCCCTTCCTCGCAAACCGGAAATCCTACGCGATGCGTCCATCCGTAGGTGAGGCATCCAACATCGCTGCAAGCAGGTCCAGCCTTATATATCTAAATCAGCAGGCCAAAATAACTGGCAATTTTCTTTGAGCGGAAACATCTGATCTCATCCTCCTGTTGGGTTCCACCCAGAGCCTGGCCACCACTCAAGGCGGAAAACCAAGGGAGTTTCTTGTAGGGAGTGGCGTTCGGAAGATCTCACGATGTACGGAAGGAATAGCTGTAGCCCTCCCTTGTTACGAGGTAAGGTGATGGATAGGCTTGTAATGTTAAGGGCACACCCACGAAGGAGGTACTTAGTGAATGTATATAGGTAAGATACACAGATTAATAAACGGACATTTTGTATCCACCACATTGGTGTCTGTGCTGATGTCCCCATGAAGGTCTTAACCTCCTGCAGCATTAGTCTCTGCGACCTGAGCGCCACTGACACGTGGAGAGGCAGGTTTAATGAGGCAGAGCTAACTGCAACAGTTTCTAATAAGGTTAAACACTTGGGTTCTTAATTCTTAATATTGCTAAACAAAGAAAGTTGAATACACACATTCTTATAGCATTTCATCTTTATTAATAACTACATTTTGTCTAAGCTACATCTTTCGCTATTGACTAGTAAGCCTACATATTTCATCAAGGAGTTGCAATTACTGTCAGCATTTTCTCTTAAAAGAGTTGGCAACTGTAGTGTGATTAAGGACAGAGATAGTGTATTTTGTCCTATTGCAGCAGCAAGCATTACCCATACATTCTGCTTAAATGATCAGTCGAAGAGACCGCAAACTGTCGGCACAGGGGCATCCACAGCACCCACAGCCGGCTCCTGAGTGTCCACCAAAAGCTGCCTCTCACACCTCAGGTATGGTCGCACACACCTTGCCGGTAACCACCGGGGACCGTGACCTGTGGAGACACAAGCATAACCTCTTCCCCAGGTTATTAAAGGATATGGTCCTTCCCAGTTACACTTTCCAGGTTTTTTGCTAACACTTGAGCCTTGCCCTGGACTTCTTGTTGATCTGGTATCTGCGACGAGAAGTGATGCAATATTGGTGGCACCTATTTTAACGATCCAAACGCAGCGAAGTGAGTGACGTCAGATTGCCATAATTCTGAGGAGGTGAGTCCCCGAGGGTTGACACCACTAGCTGTTGAAGAGAGGGAGTCCTTCTGGCATTCAGGGCAAGTGGCAATGATGTCTTTAGCCTGAGGCCTTGATAAAGAAAACTGGTTTTTTATTGCCCTGGCGTTTTGGTGGAAAAATTGCATGTGAAAGCCGAGCTTGCTGTGTTTCTGAGATGGCATTAGCTACACGGTGGAGATCTTGTTTCACTTTCTCTGAAAGTACTCTGGGTGATGTCAATGAAGGATCTCCTCACAAAGTATCAAACAAAATATGTAAATCATCATTAGCTAAGCCCAACAATGGCTGTATCCAATTTATGGCTCCCAACAGTTTCTGTCAATCATTTAAAGTCTTAACATCAGTTTTAAGTTTAACCTGTTGCGGGACAATGGTCTGTTCACAAATTCTCCACCCCAGGTACTGCCACGGTGATGATCGCTGTACCTTTTCAGGTGCTATTTGTCACCCCATTTGAGATACTGAGTCTTTGGTTAAAGCAAGAGCCTTTTCCATGATCTCCTGTGTTTCTGCTGCTATGAGGATGTCATCCATATAATGATATATAACAGCCTGGGGGACCTGCATTCTAACAGGGCTCAAAGCCTTTGCAACAAACCGCTGACACATCGTGGGACTATTTTTCATGCCTTATGGTAAAACAACCCAGTGGTACCATCTTGCAGGTTCACTAACATTAATACTGGGAACAGAGACGGCAAATTTAGGTCCATCATCCGGATGCAAGGGAATGGTAAAAAAAAAATAAATCCATCCTTTAGATCCATTATTACAAGATGCCAGTTTCGGGGAATCATTGTTGGGGAGAGCATTCCTGGCTGTAACGTACCCATATCCTCCATGGCATCATTAATGTGTTGGAGATCATGTAAAAGTCACCATTTACCACTTTTCTTTAAAATAACAAACACCAGGGAGTTCCAAGGACTGGTGGTAGGTACCATATGTCCTGCACTTAACTGTTCCTGAATTAAATCCTTAAGGTGGCACAACTTTTCCATTGGCAAGGGCCACTGACCCACCCACACAGGTGATTCTGTTTTCCAGGTTAGTTTCAGGGTGGGTTTAGGGGTGGGTTGTGCTGCAGTGGCCCTTAAGACAAATTTGATCCAATTTGAGTTCCCCATTGAGCCATACAGTCACGACCCCATGATGTAATAGGGGTTTCCAATATAAATGGATGAATATTTGCTACCCAGTTTTCTGGGCCCCTTACATGAATGAGATCTTTGCTGAAAAGCACTCGAGTTACCCGAGCTAACAGCCAATCTGCTCGCAGATATTACGGTCACATCCATGCCAGTATCTAAAATGCCTGTCAGTTCAACAGATTCTTCAGCTTTAGTGAGGGCACATTTTATCAGAGGTCGCCTTTGTCTCAGTGTCTGAGCTCAAAATATTTGAGGAGTACCTGCTGACCCAAATCCTGAGTCACCCCGGCTTCTCGGCATACTATTAGGGGGAGCTGAGTAATTTTTGACCCTTTTGTTACTGAACACGGGGGTCCAGGGGTCCAGGTCATAATTCTGATTTCCCCTTCATAATCGGCATCTATGACCCCTGGTAAAACGAACAACCCCTGTAAGGTTGTAGATGATCTTCTGACAATATCCCCCTCAGGCAGATGGTACAAGGGTGCCCTCTCCCCACAGAGTATGCACCTAAATTCAAGACAACAATTAACACAGAATTACTGCCTCCCACTAGAGGGGATATTTCACCTATGACACTTAAAACACTGAGCCCGAACAAACAGGCAGCATCGATGACCCAGCGGGCACTAGGACGCTCTGTCAGAGAACTCCACACTCCGCAGCTGCCGCTGGGCTGCGTCTCACACCCGCAGAACAATCAGACAAAGAGGCCTCTTGCACTTGTTACTCACACAACATAAAATGACAAACACTACAAACATCAAACCACCATTAAGAATATAGAAAGCCATTGCTTGTTGATTATGTGGTGTTGGCAGACAAGGGGCGCCGCATCCCAGTGTCAGCAGCTTCTGTAAAAACTGCCGCTTTTGGGGGGGGGGCGCCGAGAGCACGGTGCCGGGCTTGGCCGCAGGCAGGTAAGAGACTTAAGGCTTTCTTAGTTTTCACATTAGCATTATCATAAGCAAGCATAGCAAGAGATTTAACTTTCATTTCATCATTTCAGTCAGGATTACCATTGCTAGCAGCATGTAGTCTATCAATAAATTTTGGATAGGGCTCCGTGGGCCCCTGTGTTATTCCTGTAAATGCTGGTGCCGCTTTCTCATCGTGTACAGCTAAAACTGGTTTTAGGGCTAATTCTTGGGTTAAGCATTACACTTCTGGTTGAAACCCTGCTTGCCAATGTGGGTTGGCAAAAGGGCCTGCGCCCATCAGCATCTGAGCTTGCACCCCATATAGAGGATCCCCTTGCTGACGGGGTGTGGCTGCCGCAGCCTCGCAGGCCACTTGCCAACGTTGGAAAAATTGCAATTGTTGGGAAGCTGTTACTAAGGTTTGTATAATCATGCGCACGTCATACGGAGTTAATAAATGTGCTGTAAGAATCTGCTGAATTACTGAATTAGTATATGGTGATTTTAACCCATATTGTGTTACTGCTAATTTTGCCTCCTTAATCATTTTCCAGTCTCAGGCCTCCCACTCCTTGCCTTGTGGGGTTACTGTTACCGGGAACGCCATTGGTCCCAGCTCGTTAAACTGCCCCTCAATTATCGCATCCCGAGTAACTCCCCGCCATCGATGTGCCGGATTACCATTACCACCCGCGCCTCCCAGTGCCCCCCTCCCTTTGAGCCGACGATGGCCGCGGCCCGATTGCCACTGTTCCCCCTGACCGCCCCCCCCAGTGTCGGGGAAAAAGGGGTTAATCGGAAGAGGGGGCGGCGGCGGTGCCGGAGGAATAGGCCGAGCCGCTTCCTTCATTCGGATTTCAAGTTGCTCTAGTTTTCTCGTTAGGTCTTGCAGGTGCTGATCTTGTAAACCATCACGAGATTGTTCCTGCACCGGTCGGGGTGTCGGGGGCGAGGACGGGGGCAGGGCTGGGTCGGCGCCTTCCTCTGGCGAGGCGGCGGCGGGGGGCGGCGGGGTCGGGCGGGGGGCGGCGGGAGCGGGGCGGGGCGGGGCGCTCCGGGGATTGGTCCTTTGAGCTTGAGGGGGGGGAGTCGAGCTGTAGTAAACCTGTTGACTTTTGCTCTTGCCTTCCCTGCCGCACGGGTGCTGCGCGTGCAGCGTCCCCGTCCCTCCTTTTAGGAGCCGCCTTGGGGAACAGGGATCCCGCGAACGTCCCAGCAGTGGCGGAATCCTGAGCGCCAGCGCGTTCGGCCTCTGCTGACCAGGCAGCGAAAGCGGAGGCGGGGGTCTGCCGTTCTGCTTTCAGTTCTGTCAGAGTGTCTAGGACCAATCTCCACACGGTGGAGAGTTTCCCACTGTCTTTAGAGCCTGAGCTAATGTCGTCCCACAGTGCCGCGCCGATCTTTTCCCAAGTAGCTGCTTCAAAGGCTGCGCTCACTGAGGGGATTAGTCCGTGCTGCCGAGCCCACAACAGCACCCTCCTCAGGTTCCCCTGATAAGATAATCCTCTCTCAGAGAGTATATGTTGGAGGAGCTTAACCACTGCCGCTTCTTCTTTACCCAGCGCGGACCCCATCTCCTCCCCAGCCGCTCACCTGATCAGGGCGAGATTCCCGACGATTGCGCGCGCGTCTTCCCAGGCGCCGGGGCAGCGCCTGCTACGGCTGATACTGTCCCCTCTGGGCCGTCTTCTCTTGCTCGGGCGAGCACCGACGGGAGGGTCCCTACTCCCAGGGTACAAGCCCCACGTATTTTGGATAAGGCTCTTGTGGGTCCCTGTTGGGGCGCCACTTGCTGACGGGGAAGTCCCGGACACAACTTATACAACCAATGTGATCAAGTTGATGCCACTTTATTAAAGGTTACACAGCAATTTATACTCTATCACAAGCTTCACGCGCCGCTATCTTATTGCTAATAGGCTAAAGCTACTTGTTCACGCGCCCTTCTGCCCTCTATGATTGGTCCTGGTGTGGTGTCCACGCGCTGCTCTCCTACTAGGTAGGCATCCTGTTTTCAACAGTCCAACTTCTTTATCTCTTGGCCATGAATGTAGTTTCTAAATCTATCTCGGCCTTGCATATGTCCTTGAACACAGCTGCAGCCTGTTGTTACAGTGAGGCCTCTCGGTCTGGATCGCTCATAACATGTTCATTGTTTTCCAGTGATTCCACAAGGGGATACCGTCCTTGAAGAAGAGAAGCATCCTAGAACATGGAAGCTTGTTAAAATTATTTAACATAAATCAGTTTAATTAGAGATTAGAGTGCCCTTTGGAAGAACTAGCCTCATTATAATAGTAAAAATCACACCCACTGCTTCGAAGACCCCTGCCTGAATAAAGACCTTCACCCTTTGAGCTTGCTCAGAAAATTAAAAGCTCACTGTAACTTTAAATTGGAGCGAGCATGTTACTAACCAGTGAGGGATAGATGTGATAAGTAAGTAACCAATAATCATTATAATAAATATGTAATCATGTAGTTTGGAGTGTATAAATATTTTGAAGTTCTTTTGTATGGTGTGCTTGAACTGTGGATGTTTCCCACCTAGCACCCTGCACAGAATGAAGCAAAATCTCCTCTCTAAACTAATCTTGGTTTCGAGAGTCTTTATTTTAGGTAACAAGACCAAATTGAATTTCTTCATCAACAGATTTTGGTAATGCTATATGAATACTATGCTTGGTCTTATCCCAGATGTGCATGAAACCTTGAATTAAATTCCAGGCTAAATTTGGAGAATCCTTTCTCTGTCCTCCAATGGAAAGGATGAAGACGAGGGAGAAAGATCTCCAAAACATCTTTCCCTATAATAACAGACAACAATTACAGACAACAATAAACCGATAGCACAAATAACAATTGTTATAGCCAGGCCTACTGTGGATCCTTCACCATCCTTCTCTGTTTTTCTCTAATTCTATAAAGCACAAATACAAAGCATATGTATGTTAAAACAAGGGTATTAATATATACATAAGGAGACAATAAAGTTTCTGCAACAGATCTGCAAAATACATAAAATCACAGAACACATTAGAAGGATGGGAAAATCCATCTGGTGTTGATTCTATGTTCTTCTTCATGGGCATTGAAGGCTACCCAGGCATATAAATTGAGCGGTGTCTTCAGTGTTAGGGGTACCTCCCCCACTGTCAGGAGGTCCACTAAAACTGGTTGTCCTGGATAATGTAGCAGGCTTGAAGAGTCTTTCTGGTCCTTTTCTCCGGGAAGTAGAGAGGGAGACCTGGGGCAAAACATGGTGAACCTGGGGCACCCATTTGTTCCCCAGCGACTATTTCCTTTGGCAACTGCATCAGGGAGCTGGTAGGCCATCCTGCATCATGAGGTTTAAGAGCTCATTTCAGTAACCAGTTCTCTCTACTATCCCATTAGCTTGTGGGTAGTAGGGAGTATGAAATACCCATTGTATTCCTTCTCCTTTTGTCGATTCCTGCACCACCCGGGCAGTAAAGTGGCTGCCATTGTCTGCTGAATTGACTGAGATTTTGGTAAGTGACTGAACCATAGTTTCAACCCTTTTACTGTATTTTCTCCAGTTGCCTGCACAACAGCCTCAGCCTGGGTGAGCCCCAATACTACTTCCACCCCTACTAGAATGTATTGCTTCCCCTTTTGATTTTTTAAAGGGTCCTATATAATCAATTTGCTAAGTCTCCCAGAGGACCTTGCCATTAGGTTTACGGACTGGCCATGTTATCCGAAAAGCAGATTCGTGCTTGACGTGCAATAAAGCAATCTTAACACACTCAGGAGAGATACTGTATTTATTCAGGCCTGGGTGCTCGGTGGACTTTTACACAAATCTAGCACACCAACAGCAGGTTTTCATGCTCCTTTTATACACAAAAATCAGAGGTTAGTACTTTTCCAAACACGCCTATTAGATTCCGATTGGTTAATGATTAACATACAGTTATAATATGGCTTACATAACGCTTCTACTACTATGCATGCTCAGGGGAAGGGTCTTAACCTGGGCAGGGATCTTTTTGAGCTGTGGGTGTGCTTTTTAGTATTATAATGAAGGCAGATCACTTTCAGGACACTCAAAAGTTAGTTTCATTGCCAATTAAGTAATTGAATAGTCACTTTGCCAGGTTGTCAAATAACTCATCCTCAACACAATCCCAGACATTGTCTTTAGGGTCCAGGACATTCTACTTATTTTCTAGGGTTTGCACATCAAAGCTTGTTCTTCTTGCTTGACTGAGCTTCCAGACCTCGCAGTTGTTCCCATATGGTAACTATAGCTACTAGAATAATCATTAACCATGGCTACTAGCAAATGTGAAGTCTACTATATCAGCCACACTGGGGAGTTATAGGGTGAGTGAGTTGGGATAATTATCCCTTGCTCTTGCAGCTCCGCTATTACCAGAGTGATCCTCTTCCTGGCCCCTAATGGTAAGACATAGGGCTTTACATTAACAATTTTAGGAGGAAGTGCAGGTGCTTGCTGTAAAAGTCTTACAGAGGCAGTTTGGAACCCAAATTTCCATTCCCTTCCTTTCGAATAGACCCAGGCTTGTCCCTTCAATAGGTCAAGTCCCAGGATATTTGTGGGGAAATTTCCCAGGATCATAACAGCCTCTGTTGCAGTTTCATTCCCAGGTAGCCATAATTTCATCCAAGCAGTCATCTGTGGCTTAGAGCCTTGGAAAACATCTGTAACACATCTGATTTTTGTCAGGGAGAATGCCATTGTGCTCAGCGACATCAGCTTGGAGTGCTGAAATCTGAGCACCTGTGTCTACTAGAAATGTAACTGGAGTTTTAAGGGGGCCAAGGGGAAAGGTAATCAACATGTCTCCCTTACTATTTTCTGTGAGCTTCCTTAAGTGGACCCACCTGCCATTCCCTGGCTCACTTACTGAGGATGACACATCCAGTTCCCTGACCCAAAATCAATCAAGTTCTCTTCAGGGGCAGTAGGTGTTTGAGAGGCAATTACCACCATCTCATTAGGTTGCAGTTCCACCCTCCCCCTCTCTTGGGAGGTCTGCTCAATTAGTGGGGGATCCTTCCTTTTGTCTTTCCAGGCTCGAATGAGCTTTTCTAAAATCATAGTAGGCATACCATCCATTAAATGTCAGGGAATTCCCTTTGAAATGCCCTCTGTCCATAGTATGTATCTTTTGCTATCAGGAGGTCGTGGCTTCACCGGAGGGGGGGGGGGGCGGGGGGTGTGGTGTCAGGAATTGTGCAAGGGCTTAGCTTTTATCTCCCCGTTTCCTTCCACCCTCCTAAGGTCTGCTTTGGATTGTGTCTCTCCCTGACCGGTGAATCCCATCCATCTCCCGTAATTAATCAACTCCTGTGCTACTTCTCCCCATGTCAACTCCGGGGGGCGCCCCCTCCTCCGGGGTCGGGGTGTTCTCAAACGATCTTGTAATTGCACTGCATATAATTTCAAGGCATTGGGCAGTCCCCTTATGAGAAGAAGCAATCTATTGGGATCTGCCACATATTGCATAGGAGAGGGCTGTTGCAGAATCAGTAATCGGTCATGCATTAGCTGGAGCCATGCAGCCTTTTGTACACTCTCTAGAATGTGTCCTGCTGTCAGAGTCTTTATTGAGAAGGGGTGTCCGCTTTCCATAGGGTCTAATCCTCCTGCCCAATATGCTACTCTCTGGGTCAAGGACCAGGGCTCTCTATTGTCATTGGTGGTTATAAAGAACCCCCCGACCCCAATACCCTCTTGCCTCGTCCTCACTCAGCAAGATACAGTCACCCCTGGTAAGAGATACTCTCCATACATATTAAGTTTCCATTTCTCAGGGTCCCCAGGAATATTTTTCCTGAATTTTAGCCAAATCAGTAGGGGAGTAGGGGACAGTTTGGGTGGTGACTTGTCGGGCCCCTCCCCGACCATCATCGATAGTCTCAGTTTTAATCAGTGGCCATATAACAGCATCTCCCCCCTCAAGGGAATATATTTCTCATATATGCTCTAGGTCTTTAAAAGGATATAACAATTTTGATTCTTTTCTCCCATCAGAATCTGCATCCATATTTTCTATAATGATTTGGGAGCGGGTTTCATCTAATTGTTCCCTTAGTTTTTTCTCCCGCTCCAAAGCCTCTGTTAAAGCAGTATGTAACCTTTGGTTAGTCACTCGCTCAACGGCAAGTTGATCGGAGAAGTTTTTTGTCTCATTTTCTAACTGTTCCTGCAAAGCCTTCACCAGATCTTGAAGGGATTTTATTGCCTCCCCTTCTGTCTGCTGGGTCATGTATTTATCCCTTTGTGCTGACACCAGAGCGACTCCTAAAACTGCACAGACCACTGCTTTTCCTATGTGCCACTATGTGCTCATTCAGATGGTACACTTAAAATTAAGTACATCACCTTGATGCAACCTCAGGAGGGGAGACAAGCTTCTACACTAGCTTGTGATTATGCCATTGAAATAAATGGGTTTGCACAGTTGAGCTGTACTTATTCATTGCAATTGCTCTAGACTGCTTTTTAGAGAGTTGTGAAATTGATTGATGTGGTCTCAAGGTGATGGGCTCGAATAATTTTTTCCATGACACTAGAACTTAACTTCTATTTAGCAAATAAAAATATATATGCATTCAGCAGTCTGGGAATACTGTTGCCTTTTTGCACCAAGGCTCCAGTTATAAGATGGCAGCAGTTATGACAACATTAATTCATCATCACAATAACTGGGAAAAGCTACCTAGAATTAGCTATTAATCACAGACTGATTATGTTAAATAAATTTTTATTGTCCTCCCAGTTCATTGCATGTTATGGCTTAACTACAGAATTGCAAGACTTGTGTGTTGCCATAAAATGCACCAGGCCAGAGTTATGACCCTGTCAAAGTATGACACCATTGCTGTGCTCAGTGATGCTGCCTGTCAAGAAAACTGCAAATTCCGTTAACACTAATTCAAAAAGCCTCTCTGCAAAAGGCTGGGAAATGCAGCACATTTGCCTCACTGCTTCATTATTGTTGTACAAATGTCAGAATTCTTTTCCTTCAGCAGCTCTGTGAGGAAAGTGTAATTTAAGTGCATGAAAATAAAATCAGGCTGCCACTTTGAACACTGGTAGAGCCAATGCTGAGAGGAGATTAACAAATAGGATCAAATTCCTTTCTTCTGTTCACAATTTCCTTGTCTTCATTTTTTTGTCTATCTCTCTTTTAAATAAAAACCAAAATTTCAGAGAAGCCCACATTTGCTGAGTTTGACTACTGTGAGATGAAATTACTTTTTCTATTTGTCCTACAGTTAGCTCCTGCTTACTTATTCATTATACATTACATAAGACCATAATTTCAATCCCCTCCTAAAGTGCATTAAAGACTATGTGTGAATGTGTGCCAACACAAGCAGGACACAGGAACAACCACAAAACCACAGATGAAATGCAAAGAGTAAATTTATTCTCTTTACCTCGTGACTCAGGGGTTCTCCACAGCAACACCCAGGCAGAGGCACGCAAGTGGGGACACAGGCACCGCAGAGGTCGGTCCTTGCTAGCCAGAAAGAGGAGAAGAAAGAAATGATCTTGAACCTGCTGCTTTTGCCTGTATATATCAGGGATTTTTGCAGGGGTAGTTTTCCACTGTGCTTTGATCTTTTCCACAGCAGGGAAGGAATCTCAAGGATGTTCGATAAGGTGCCTCTGAGTCTATCACAGGCCTGTGTTATCTAAATGCAGTCAAGCACACAAAGATAAACAACAATTAGTATGATATATGTGGTTTTCGGCATTCCACCTGCAAGTCACTTGAGTCTGTTTACAATCCTCCTCACCAATCTTCTATTGTATTCCCACATTCCACCCCCTCGCTCAAGTGACCACTTCCGCTGGGGCTGGTAAATCTGGAGGTGTACATTTGGGGTTGTGGGGTGTAGCGCAGAGCAATGTACAGAGGCACACAGTAAACATACATAGAATAAAGAAAGAAGAAAAAAGGAATAAACATATCTCTACAATAACGCTTTTGGATCGGGTGTCCCATTCAGTCTGTGAGCGAGTTAAACAACTAAGTCAGCCAGGCGCCATTAGTAGATTGTTTCATTTGATGCACAAAGTCCTGGAGGTGTCTTCTACGCTGGATGATCCATCAGTGATGTTGAAGCAACATACACCTTCAAAATCAAAGCAGTGTTTATGTTGTCGAAGGAGGAAATAGTCCACTGTCAATCAATATTGTGATGTTCATTGGCAGACATCCATTATCTACTCAGAAAAAATAGCAATGCCAAACATTAATATCAAATAACTTTGCATAGTATAATTTTGTAACACAGCTACTAGGGTGAGCATGCCAATGAAACATGTTGTCAAAAGATCTGCATTTGTTAATCTTCCCTTAATATAAAAGGCAGATGAGTTAGTTACAATAGAGGCTGACCAAATCTAAGTATTTACATGTTGATCTTGCGGAAATATATCCAGGGTATGTGCTTGTAGTATAAGACTATAAAGCACGACGAGCCAACCTGTGATAAGGGAGGAAAACAGAGTGTCATCTCCTTCCAGTAATACATACGCTGTTGTTCCATCTCCTTCAGTTAACATTACACTGGGTTTAATAACCTGATGTGGGGTAATTGCCCACACAGATTGGAGAGCTACGACTTGCACTTTTTCAGATTGAACTTCAATTCAATGTTGGGGTTGCAACACCAGTAACACTGTTCCAATGCTATCTCCTCTAGATAAGGCACAGGTATTCATTGAAGAGACCTGAAATACAAGAACTTGAGAATCTGATATCAACAAAGGATGTAAAATAAGAGAAGTTGGGGTACAAAACCATACGGCATTCTCGGGGCTTATTATATGAATCTTCACATCTAGGTGTGGTGGTTTGACCTTGGCTAAATGCCAGGTACCCACCAAGTCGCTCTATCACTCCCCCCCCTTCCCCTTTTTTCTCAACAGGGCAAAAAGGGGGAAAGAAAATAAGTAAGGAAAAAACCCAACATTTGTGGGTAAAACAAAAGCAGTTTTAATGTAAGCAAATCAAACAAAGCAAGGTCCGTGCATGGAAGCAAAAAGAGAAAACAGATTTATTCTCTACTTCCCATGAACAGGCGATGTCGGGCCTTCTCAGGAAGCAGGGCTACGATACGCAGAGCGGTTGCCTCGGAGGACCAAGGGTGACCCCCCCGCTTCCTCCTTTTTCCCAGCTTTATACTCGAGCAGACGTCATATGGTCTGGAATATCCCTTTGGTCAGTTCGGGTCAGCTGTCCTGGTTGTGTCCCCTCCCAAGATCTTGCCCACCCCGTCCCACTGTGTGTGGGGGAAATGTCGGAAAGAGCCTTGGTGCTGTGTAAGCACTACTCAGCAGTAGCCACAACACCAGTGTGCTATCAACACCCTGCCAGCTCCCAACATAAAACACAGCACCATGAGGGCTGCTATAGGGGAAAATCAATTCCGGCTCAGCCAGACCCAGTACAGTCTCCACCCCTTATTCCATACCATTTACGTCATGCCCAGGTCCCACATAACACTCATTTATCCATTCCATCATATTTAGTTCTCATCACTGGCATTCCTTCCTTCCAACACCTACGTCTTAATTTATGTACTTAGACTATCTTCATACCCAACATGCAGATTAATACACTCACATTAAATACTATCCCCTGTCCTTTAACAGATAAATAGTATTCCTCCATTCCATAGGCTTTCTTCACTCCTCCAGATGTTCAGTGACTTGGCTCCCATCTGTCAAGATGGATGTTCAGGATAGGAGCAGTATGTTTGACTGTTGGACTCCAGCACCGGCTAGGTTTGGGTCATCATCGCACGTATCTGGTTCACTCTTCGTCGTTCCTACTTCCTCCATCACTTCCTGCAACATACAACTCACCCCACAGATTATTTTCCCCCCAAGGTTAAATCTCCCTGAGGCACACACTGAGTAGCCCCATTCTCCCGCATTACCCACCAAGTACATCCAGGTCCCTGAGCAAAAACAATCCCATGAGTGGGCTTGCCTTTTCCCAAGGGAGGAGCAATCCACACTGCCTTCCCCAGCCATTTCCCTGTGTGTACTACAGGGACCTTATCTCCTCCCACAGTATGAAGGGCTTTTGTTTGGGCAGGACCAGGACAGTTAACAGATCCTCTGGTGTTAATTAGCCAAGTGGCTTCTGCTAAATTTATATCCCAGTGCTTCCATCCCCCATTGTCCAATGCTCTCAACATAGTCTTCAACAGTCCATTGTATCTTTCAATCTTTCCAGACGCTTGTGGGTAATAAGGGATGTGATACACCCACTCAATGCCATGTTTCTTTGCCCAGGAGTTTATGAGATTATTTCGAAAATGGGTTCCATTGTCTGATTCGATTCTTTCAGGAGTACCATGTCGCCATAAAATTTGCCTTTCAAGACCTAAGATGGTATTTCGGGCAGTGGCATGATTTACAGGGTACGTTTCAAGCCAACCAGTAGTTGCTTCCACCATGGTGAGTATGTAGCGCTTGCCTTGGCGTGTTCGTGGCAATGGTCCAATATAGTCAATTTGCCAGGCCTCACCATATTGAAAACTCAGCCATCGCCCTCTGTTCCAGGGAGACTTTACTCGTGTGGCTCGCTTGATTGCAGCACATGTTTCACATTCATGAGTGACCTGTGAGATGGCCTCCATGGTCAGGTCCACCCCTCGATCACGAGCCCATCTGTACGTTGCATCTCTCCCGAGGTGCCCGGATGTTTCATGGGCCCATCGAGCTACAAATAGCTCACCCTTGTGCTCCCAGCCCAGGTCCAGCCAAACTACTTCAATTTTGGCAGCCTTGTCTACTTGCTCATTGTTTTGATGTTCTTTGGTGGCACAGCTTTTGGGCACGTGAGCATCTACATGACATACCTTTAGAGTCATGTTTTCCACTCAGGCAGCGATGTCCTGCCACAATGCAGCAGCCCAGATGGGTTTACCTCTGCGCTGCCAATTGGTCTTCTTCCACTCCTGTAGCCACCCCCACAGGGCGTTAGCCACCATCCAGGAGTCAGTGTAGAGATACAGTACTGGCCACTTTTCTCGTTCAGCAATCTTTAGGGCTAGTTGGATCGCTTTTACTTCTGCAAACTGACTTGACTCGCCCTCTCCTTCAGTGGCCTCAATGACTTGTCTTGTGGGACTCCACACAGCAGCTTTTGACTTCCGATGGTTTCCTACCACACGACAGGATCCATCAGTAAACAGAGCATACCGCCTTTCATCTTCTGGTAACTCGTTATATGGTGGTGCCTCTTGGGCACGAGCCACCTCCTCAGGCAGTGCTCCAAAATCTCTACCTTCTGGCCAGTCCATGATGTCTTCCAGGATCCCTGGACGGTTGGGTTTTCCCAGTCGAGCTCGTTGCGTGATTAACGCTACCCATTTACTCCAGGTAGCACTGGTTGCATGGTGCGTAGAAGGGATGTTTCCTTTGAACATCCAATGTAATACAGGCAATCGTGGTGCCAAGAGGAGCTGTGCTTCTGTACCAACAACTTCTGAGGCGGCTCGAACCCCCTCATATGCTGCTAGTATCTCCTTTTCAGTTGGAGTGTAGTGGGCTTCTGATCCTCAATATCCCTGGCTCCAAAATCCTAATGGTCGACCCCGAGTTTCGCCTGGTATCTTCTGCCAGAGGCTCCATGTGAGGCCATGCTCCCCAGTTGATGTGTAAAGTACATTTTGCACAGCTGGTCCTGTCCGAACAGGCCCAAGAGCTACTGCCCGAGCTATCTCCTGTTTGATGTGCTCAAAGGCTTGTTGTTGCTCAAGACCCCACTCAAAATAGTTCTTCTTTCGGGTTACTTGATAGAGAGGGTTCACAAGCTGACTGTAACCTGGAATATGCATTCTCCAAAATCCCACAGGTCCTAAGAAAGCTTGCGTTTCCTTCTTGTTGGTCGGTGGAGACATAGTTGCTATCTTGTTGACAACATCCATAGGCACATGACGGCGTCCATCTTGCCATTTTATTCCCAAGAACTGAATCTCCTGTGCTGGTCCCTTGACCTTGCTTTTCTTGATGGCAAACCCAGCTCTCAGAAGAATCTCAATTACTCTTTGTCCTTTCTTGAACACTTCTTCTGCCTCGTTGCCCCACACAATGATGTCATTGATGTACTGTAGATGTTCAGGGGCATCACCCTTTTCCAGTGCAGTTTGAATTAGTCCATGACAAATAGTGGGGCTGTGCTTCCACCCCTGGGGTAGTCGATTCCAGGTATACTGGACACCCCTCCATGTGAAAGCAAACTGTGGCCTGCACTCTTCTGCCAAAGGAATTGAAAAGAATGCATTGGCAATGTCGATTGTGGCGTACCACTTGGCTGCCTTTGACTCCAGTTCATATTGGAGCTCTAACATATCTGGTACAGCAGCACTCAGTGGTGGCGTCACTTCGTTCAGGCCACGATAGTCTACTGTTAACCTCCACCCTCTGTCAGACTTTCGCACTGGCCATATGGGGCTATTAAAAGGCCAATGTGTCTTACTGATGACACCTTGGGTCTCCAGTTGACGGATCAGTTCTTGGATGGGAGCCAGAGAGTCTCAGTTTGTGCGATACTGCCGTCGGTGCACGGTCCTCGTAGCAATTGGCACCTGTTGTTCTTCAACTCGCAACAGTCCCACAACAAAAGGATCTTCCGAGAGGCCAGGCAGATTAGACAACTGTTTGACCTTCTCTGTGTTCACACTGGCCACACCAAAAGCACATCGGTATCCTTTTGGGTCTTTGAAATACCCCCTCTTGAGGTAGTCAATGCCCAAGATACAAGGGGCTTCTGGGCCAGTTACAATGGGATGTTTTTCCCACTTGTCCCTGGTCAAGCTAACCTCGGCCTCCAGTACTGACAGTTCTTGACATCCGCCTGTCACTCCTGAGATCCAGATAGGTTCTGCCCCTCTATAACTTGGTGGCATTAATGTACACTGTGCCCCGGTGTCGATTAAAGCCTGGTACTTCTGTGGATTTGATGTGCCAGGCCATCGAATCCACACTGTCCAATACACCCGATCATCCCTTTCCTCCTCCTGGCTGGAGGCAGGGGCCCTCTATTCCTGTTCTTGGTTGGAGTATTCACTGTCTGACCCTTGCTGTGCCAGGCCGGAGACTCCTTCATCAGGGCCAAGGGAGGTGATCTCAGTCTTTCTGTATCTGGGAGATCACTGATTACTTTCTTGTGGTTTCACACCAGCTACATTAACAACCTTCCTGGATGTCTTCTTCTTGGCAGGGGTCTTTCCTCGCAATTCATGTACACGAGCTTCCAACTTGAAGGTGGGTTGACCATCCCACTTCCTCATGTCCTCCCCCTGGTCACGCAGGAAGAACCAAAGTTCGCCACGTGTCATGCGCCTGGGTTTCCCTTTCCCTCTGACTGTGGCGGAAGAGAACTGATTTCTTGGGGTGCTCCTGACATCCAGGGCACTCGCCCGTAGAGATGAGGAGGTACCAAGACTCTCTTCAAAGTTCTGAAGCCAGGAAGAGACTGCCTCCACAGTTGGTGTATGTCCTAGTCCTTCTCCCACATCCATTTCTGGGTAGTACATTGCGGCCAAGCCGGCAGAATACGAGGATGGTGCACCTTTAATCACCTTCCTCTACATGGCCCGTGTGCACAGGACATCCTCTGGATTTTTAGGGGCTTCATCTGAATTCTTTAGGGGCTTCTGGATCACCATAGATGACTTCCAGCACTGCTAATTCTCTCAGGTACTGGACACCTTCATCTGCAGTAGTCCACTTCCCTGGGGAGTTGTCCATAAGATCTTCCTTGAAAGGATATCTTGCTTTAACACTTGAAAGGAGCTGTCCCCACAGACTGCAAATTGGTGGCTCTTTTCCAATTCCCCTTTCAATTCCTCGATCTCTAGCAAGGGAACCCAGCTGTTGGGCTTCCTTACCTTCCAGCTGTTGAGCATCAGCCCCATTATCCCAGCATCGAAGCAGCCAGGCAGCAATCCACTCACCAGGCTGGTGGCTATAGTCTTTCCGCAGATCTCGCAGTTCTGATGACGTCAGGGACTGAGTAGTTTCTGCCTCCTGTTTGAGTTCTGTTACTCCCTCTTCCAATCCCTTTGCTGAAGGACCAGCTTCTTGATCAAGGTTTTCCTCTTCTTTCTCCTCCCTTATTAATCGAGGGTATGGGCCTGCTGTTCTCCTTCTCCATTGTTTCTTTTTTACTACTGGGGCAATCTCTGCTGTTGTTGTTATTGTTTGAGTTCCCATCTCCACCACAGTCCTTTGAGAGCACTGAACTGCAGCTCGATAAGCACAGGCCAGGCCCCAGTACAGCGCTAGGAGTTGCTGATTTTCACTGGGATAGGCAAGGCACCCTTCTGTCAGGTGTTGTGCCAATTTTGTGGGGTTGCTTGCCTGTTCAGGGGTAAGATCCCAGGCTACAGGAGGTGATAACCATCCTAGGGATCTGCCCAAATCCTTCCACTCCCCCTGCCACCCAGGGACAGGCCGCCTCAGGGCACATTTTGGTATTGACTCACTGAAGTGCTAAGGCTTGGACAACAGGCCCAAGCCTGAATTGACCTGTAGATGAATCCTGTATATTTTATAACTGATAACCATTGTGCTAGTAGGTATTGTACTAAGTTATAACAACCCACTTATGCTGGTGTAAAAAGTGCTAAAGTATTGAAATACTGCAGCCTGAACAACAGGCCCCAAGCTGAAGCTGCTAACTTAGCATGTAGTCATTAGTAAAATATGTAAACTCGCTAGTGAAAGACAAAATATAATCAGTAGAGAGGAGAGAATGTATCCGACTTTCCTTTCGCAGCCTTCTTCAAGGCTGAGAACCTAAGTATTTGGCCTTGTTAGAAACTCCCTTGGTCTCCCCCCCGAGCCCTGGCCAAGCTTTGGGTGGAATCCAACAGGAGAATGAAACCAGAAACTTTCCGCTCAAAACAAAGGTGCCAGCTGTTCTGGCTTGTCGATCTCTGGTATATAAGGCTGGGCCCGTTCACGGCGACTTTGGATGCCTCACCTATGGGTGGACGCACCGCGTAGGATTTCCCACTTGCCGGGACAGGCTCTCCAAATCCTCGCTGTAACTGGGACTCCCCAGCGTCTGTGTATCTGGATGATGATGATTATATATGCAAGTGGTGATGTATTTCTCTTAATTACTATTCTCTCTCTCTCTTGTGTAGTAATGATTTGATGCATTACTCTGTTTGTTGCTTTAAGTGAACTATTCTGCTTCTTCTTACTGCATGTTCTCTGTATTACACTGTTACATTACTTGGTTATCACTAGTAAAGTACGCCTACTCTTTTCACTCTGGTGTCCGAGTTTAATTGGTATCCTTAATCAGCAAAACACTCACCCAAAATTTGCCTTCTCTTACACCAAAAACATACCGAGGTCCACACAACCCACAATGGGCCAACAGTATTAATGAACAGTATCAAACAGCTCACATAAGGGTGAATAAGTATCTCGGGAGCCTGCAGAATAAAACCACCCATGATGTTCCCAATTTCTTCCAGCATGTTCCCGAGCTTAGCAAAATAAAGATAAGCAGCGCAATCAACAAACCCGTGACCAGCACAAGAGCTTGTCGCTTAATAACTGCTATAGCTATAGCACACTTAATATAAAACTGCTGTTGTCGTGCCCCACGTTGGGCACCAAAAAAGACTGTGGTGGTTTGACCTTGGCTAAATGCCAGGTACCCACCAAGTCACTCTATCACTTCCCCCCCTTTCCCCTTTTTTCTCAACAGGACAAAAAGGGGGAAAGAAAATAAGATAGGAAAAAAAAAAAAACCAACCCTTGTGGGTAAAACAAAAGCAGTTTTAATGTAAGCAAATCAAAGCAAAGCACGGTGTCCTGGTTTAACCAGGATAGGGTTGTTTCCCCAGCAGTGGAGGAGGGGCAGCGGCCACGTGGTCTCAGACCCCGGCAGGGGCTAAACCACCACACAAGGTCCGTGCGTGGAAGCAAAAAGAAAACAGATTTATTCTCTACTTCCCATTAACAGGTGATGTCGGGCCTTCTCAGGAAGCAGGGCTACGATACGCTGAGCGGTTGCCTCGGAGGACCAAGGGTGACCCCACCCCCTTCCTCCTTTCTCCCAGCTTTATACTGAGCAGACGTCATATGGTCTGGAATATCCCTTTGGTCAGTTCGGGTCAGCTGTCCTGGTTGTGTCCCCTCCCAAGATCTTGCCCACCCCGTCCCACTGTGTGGGGGGGAAATGTCGGAAAGAGCCTTGGTGCTGTGTAAGCACTACTCAGCAGTAGCCACAACACCAGTGTGCTATCAACACCCTGCCAGCTCCCAACATAAAACACAGCACCATGAGGGCTGCTATAGGGGAAAATCAATTCCGGCTCAGCCAGACCCAGTTTACTAGGCTAATAGGTTCTTTCTGATTTTTTGGCCCAGTCATCTGCCACAATCCCCATGAGACTATATCATATAGAATTGTTACTTCTAATTCAAAAGGATGTCCCCTCCTAGGAGTGTGTAATTGCGCATGCTCAATCAAAAAATTTTTGCAGGCATCAAAGGCTTCTTGTTGCTTGGTCTACTGCCAAACAACCTCCTTCTTAGTTAATTTCTTCTGAGGGCACATTAATATTGCCAGATGTGGGCTAAAAGTTCTCGAGTACCATAAAAATCCCAAGAAACTCTGTAACTGTTTTATTGTGGTTGGCACAGGAAATTGCTGGACTGTTTGCTGTACTTTATTTGGCATTTCTCTAATCTGTCCATACCAGACTATTCCCCAAAATTGTACAGTAGTACTAGAGCCCCATATTTTCTTTGGATTAATTGCCCAGTCTCAGTCCCGTAAATGCGCTTTCAGTGATTCAACAGCTGCTTCAATTTCTTGTTGTAACTCTGATATAATCAATAAATCATCAATATAATGGTAAACAGTCATGGTACTGGGCCATAGTGCCACATCAGCTGGTATCATTTGGTTGCAAATGGAGGGACTTTGTCCTGAGGCAATGCTTGGAAAGTATATTGCTTTTGTTGCCAGGTAAAGGCAAACTGGTCTTGGCTTTCTGAAGCAATAGCTATCGAAAAGAAAGCAGTAGCAAGGTCTATCACCACCTTTCAGGGTTGTATATTTTTGCTGATTTTTTCTGTAAAAGTAACCATGTCTGGTACCATAAATGCAGGTGGGTGGGGTGACTTTATTCAGTTCTCTATAATCTACAGTCATTCTCCAAGTGCCATCTGGTTTACGAACAGACCAAATAGGATCATTAAAAGCAGTCACAGTTTCTCTAACAATTCCCACTTGTTGAAGTGCCTGAATGGTTTGAGTGATTTCCTCCTCCCCCCTGGAATACGATATTGTTTTACAGTTACCACCTTGGCAGGCACGGGCAGCACAAGAGGATCCTGCATTGGGAACCCACGCAAGACAGTTATAGATCGAATAGCAAATCCCTCTTGTGAAGTCTCAAGGCAGAAGAGACCATTTAAAGTTTCAACTGTTTGTCCTGCCAACACACCCACACCCAAGATATATTCTTTAATTGAGGCAATTAACACCATCACGGTAAATAGCATGGCATTCCCTATTGTTAAGGTAAACTTAGCTTGGAGGGCAGGGGTCAGGTTACCCCCCAGTCCCCAGATCTGTGATGTGGCTTCTTTATTGCCAATATTACTATGTAACACAGTAACCTCAGCTCCCATATCTGCCAGAGCTAATACATGTAAAATCCTCTCAGACCACCACTTTATAGTCAAAGGAATGTTGCCCTCACAGTAAGAGGCTGCAGTAGCAGCAATTTTGGGGGACCTGCCAAACATTAATTTGTACCTTTTTGGTGTTTGCCAGATAGTGTCTTGCCTTGAGGTGGCAGGCAGGGTGGAGGGTGGGTGCAGAGTTGGTGGTGGGGCTAGGGGTGGTCAGCTTTTTTGCATAAATGCTAACTTTTGCCGTCGGCGAAACATTTCTGATGTTGTGATCCCATCTATTTCTGATCGTGGAATACTGGCTCGTACAAGACCATTCCACATTTGTTTCCTCGTCAGCCGTGCTGTGGGTCCTTTCAATTTTACTGACTTTCCTTTATTCACCACCCGAACAGATGGCCTCGAAATTACAGCCCCAATTTCCCTCAAGGTATCATCTGTTAGGGCACCTAGATTACCCGTAGCATTTGTGACTGCTGGCATAATAAAGGGGTTTAGTGAGGCAAGTACTCCTCTCAAAAACTGCATTTTGATATTTCTCATTCCTGCTACCTTGTCAGGATTAGATCCCATAATCAACGCATGAGCCATCCCCATATGTCACACCAAATTAATACCTTCTTCCATTGTACACCAGTTCCCGAGAGATGACATTATTTCATCAGATTCTGTATATGCTGTTAAAACTGCTGCACACAACCACTGATATAGTGTAGGTACAATAATATCTTGCCCATTAGGACCTCTGATATTTTGCAACTGAGCATATCCTCGTTGTATCGGATCAGCATTGGCTATAGGGCTTAATAAATCTTTTTCACCCACTAATAAATGAATAGATGCAGCTCCACTATCCCAAGCTCGCAAAACCCATGCCAGTATGCCTTCTCCACTCTTTTGCTGATAGTTCTCTAAAAATTCCATTAACTCTTTCGGAGTGTAAGTATGCATAATTTGCACTCCCCCATCCGCTTCTTCCTGGTGCCCCATCCTTTGTATGAGGGGTCATGCTTCGATGACCTCACTGCCTTTTAAGTCCAGATCAAATTCAAACTCAGTCTCAGAGTCCAAGGACTCACTCTGAATATTTCCATCCCATTCCTTTGGATCCCATGTCCATTTTTTGGTCAGAACACGGACTTGGGAAATTGAAACTTTACTTTTCCCATATTTGTCCCTTTTTTTATTAGTGATATGTGCTACCAACTGCTCTACATTATCTTGCAGCTCATAGCACCACTCTGCTTGAACAGTAACTACTTCTTGTGCAATCGCCTTTGTATCTTGTAAAGTCCCAACTTCCTTTTTCAGTTCTCTCACTTTACTCTGTAATGCAACAATTTCACGGTCAAGAGCTCTAAGACCAGTAATTAATAACCATCCCAATCTCCTCGCTAATGTGCAAGAAGAATCCGATGCTGCTTTCCATGGCAATCCACGCATAGCCGTTGCAACTGTCTGGGGGTTAACCACCATATGTATTTTAGGCCAGGCTTCCAGAGGAGCAAATTTAGCCAGGAAAGCAGCCACAGGGGTCCAGTTCTCAGTACCGGACCATCCCAGAATAAGGGGAGTCACCATCATGGCTTCCCCAGTCCCCAACTTCTTTATTACCCATGGCATGGCTGGTCCTGGATCCCACTGACTGCACCAAATGTGTGAGCCAGCACAGGCAGGACACAGGAAAAACCACAAAACCACAGATGAAATGCAAAGAGTAAATTTATTCTCTTTACCTCGTGACTCAGGGGTTCTCCACAGCAACACCCAGGCAGAGGCACGCAAGCGGGGACACAGGCACCGCAGAGGTCGGTCCTTGCTAGCCAGAAAGAGGAGAAGAAAGAAATGATCTTGAACCTGCTGCTTTCGCCTGTATATATCAGGGATTTTTGCAGGGGTAGTTTTCCACTGTGCTTTGATCTTTCCCACAGCAGGGAAGGAATCTCAAGGATGTTTGATAAGGTGCCTCTGAGTCTATCACAGGCCTGTGTTATCTAAATGCAGTCAAGCACACAAAGATAAACAACAATTAGTATGATATATGTGGTTTTCGGCATTCCACCTGCAAGTCACTTGAGTCTGTTTACAATCCTCCTCACCAATCTTCTGTTGTATTCCCACAGTGTTCAAACTACCTCTTCTCTGTGTTTGAGAAGAACATGCTAAACATATTGTCATCATTACTAAAATGCAAATGAATAAAAATAATAATGCAATATATGCAATAATCTGTTTTACATGTGTGTCACGGTCTGTTTGGATCTCTCAAATTTACAGGATAACATACTCTGTGAATTAAACTTTATTTCATGAGCTCATTAAGAAATATAACAAACAAACATGACAAACAGGGGCTCAATCCCCTTTGCCCAGACTAGTCTATCACATGAATTCACTTATTTACCACTTAAGTCATGAGGTTTCATAATTTGTAACTCTTTATTAAAATGTAAGTATTGCTTAATGCTTAAAACCATGATAAGTCTCTATGGAACTATAAAATTACAGCATTACAGGCAGTTTTGCACAAGTATATTTTAAATGACAGCACAATAGCAGTGTTTTTTCCATTCAGAAAAACTCATGCCTTTTCATAGCTTTTTAACTTGAACACTGTGTATTTCTCTCTTGCTTGAATAAAGTATATTTTAAAGAAAGCATTTGCAAAATATTTATAATAACATTCAGACCATGTTGGAGTTCACTCATATGCATATACTGTATGAATACAGTATAGTCTGATATATATGAAATGAACCAAATATGAACATATTTGCCATATATCTAGACTAACATTTGCATGGCAGAACAAAGCAAAAATAAAATGTGCATGACTATTTCTGACAAGTATGATGTTGGAAAATGCACAGTAAAAATGTGTAAATATTAAAATTCTGTAGAAATCAAGCCTACTTTTCTGTAATTTCCTTTAAATAGGCAAAGATTTCCTAATCAGTATTTAGAATGAAAATCTATAGTGTTTAAAGATTTGAAATAATTTTTCATTTCAAGTATTAGATATATGCATAATATATATAATGAAAAATTTGACATTGCAAACAGTTGAAAAATTTACATTGACACAGGATGATTTTGAAATGTTTTGACCATTCCAACATTTCTCTTTTCTCCCCAGTTCCTGGAACTTGCATTGTCAAGAATTTTGAAATTCTGGGTTGTTGACTCCATCAAGGGATAAAAAGCAAAAAGTCCTTCATAAAACCTAATTTCTGACACTGCTCAATACTAGTGATGACTGTTGTGTTGACAGAGATTTGGTAGTGATGATAGACTGGATATAGCATTTCAAAGAAAGCAGAAGAAACTGATTCAAGACAGTCACAGTCTAGAAGAGCAAAGCCCTAGAAAATATATTTTAGGCAACAAATTAGCATAGGACTAGCTGAACTAAAATGGCTCTTCTAACTTTTACTTTTCTAATCCTGTGACCCTATACTATATGCTGTTAACCCACTGAAATGAGCTTTGACTGCTCACCATTGATTTCCAGTCTTACAGTCAGTAACAACAAAATGAGGTGTATTACTCATGCTCAGACTTTTGCCTGGCACTAGTGGGTGAGCTGTGATCTAACACTGTTAGAAGATGAGAAACTACCTTTTTGAGTCTCCCCCTGAGGCTACCATGTAATTTAGGAACTAACTATTGGTCTAGGAATGTTTTCTTTTTCTCCCCTTCTTGTGCACCAGATAAGACATTTTCCATCAAGAAAAGGAATAGGGGCATAAAAATTTCAATTAAATCAAATGCTGAAGTCACCTCAGGGCAAATGATACAGCTGCACAAGTACTTTGTATTTCTATGCCATTGTCCCTTTTGTAGTGGAATAATAGGAGTGAGTGTAGTAAGGTGAATACAAGTACTTTACATTGTGCTGTCTCTAGATTCTGGTCTTTTAAACCAGGCTTCCGGCATACTGAACAATTGGCATGTTCTACAACTGGATATTTATTGCAGCAGCTGAAGCCTGAGTCTGAAGAATAGATAGAAATCATAATAGAAAAATACATCACACAGAAAGGCTACACTAGGAAGTTATTTGTGTACTTGCAACATATAAATGCTCAGGGATGAACGTGATATTTTAAGGACCCATTAGAATCATCCAGTTAGAGAATTCTTTCAATTTCCATTACAGGAAGGTTTAAACAGCAATGGGTGTCACAGGCAAAAAAATCCTCCAGTTTCGAGTCAGGGAATTTTGCTTAATTTAATTTACTGCAAATTAACTGATTCTGGTATTGAAAAATAAAAACAAGCACCTCAGGAAAACACCTCAGCTTCCCTCCAAACACCTCCCTTCCCTCCTTGTTTCTTACTCAGCTGCTCTGACATGGGTTTCTTCATTGGTTGGTGGTCCCTTTAGAATCGTACCTCCTCCAGAGTCTCCTCTCCGTCCCTGGTTGGGTGGTTCTTTTTCTCCTTCAGTGTTTCTCTCTTGCTCTACTGTTTCACCTGCCCTGGCATCTTCCTTGTTTCTCCCTTGTTGCTGCTTGGCCATCTCTCCTGTCCTGTCATTGTGTCTCATGTCTCCTGCTGTGTCTCTTCTCCAGCAGTTACCATTCTTTCTTAAATATGTTTTCACAGAAGTGCCCCATAAACTCATCCAATCGGTTCAGTTTTGGTGTGCAGTGCCACAACATCCACAACAAAAGCTTGGGTCTTCAGAGGTTATTTTCAACCTAAATATTTTGGATCTGCTCAACTCCGAAGCTTTTCTGAATATGAGAAAAGGGTAGCATCCCTTTAAAATATTCTTATAAGCCCTTGTGATGGTCCAATGAAACCATAGTTAATGTCTCAAACATCTGATAAAGAGCTTTGGTAAAGAAGACGGTCTCTCTGAACACGCTGGGGTTGTGCAGGCAATGGCAAGAAGATGCGGTGAAAGGAGGGAGTCCCACGGAGGTGGGACCACAATTTTCTGGGGCTGAACTTCCCTATGTGAATTGAATTGAATTGTGAATTGAAGAATCCCTGGTGTCATTTCATCTTAATCCTGACCTGGTAATCGGCGAATCTGAGCTGTCATCCAGAGAAACTGGGATGTGACAGCCATCAACAGCACTCAGTGTTTGGTAGGAACTACTGGCCATCATCAACTAATCAGACTAGATACTTTTCCTATTTACATAGATTTGGTGAAAGAGATTATCTAGACCATGTATAAGCTTGACTGATCTTGGAAGCTAAGCAGTCCAAAGCCATGTGCAATGTTTAGGAGGAATACCAGATAAAGTAGGCTCAAACCAAGAAACTGAGCAGCAAGAAAACACTGAAATAAAATTTAAAAACTTTTATTCTAAGTCTTCAATTAAGCCTCATCTCTGCTGACAGAGAGACAGAAAAGGAGGAGGTGAAAAATTATTTAGGACTAGAGCAGTCTGGAAAATGTCTGAGGACAAAAGTTTTGTTAAAAAATGCTGATTTTCATAGAATCATAGGATCATAGAATGGTTTGGGTCAGAAGGGAACTTTAAAGATCATCTAGTCCAACACCCCTGCCATGGGCAGAGACCCCCCTGACATTTTGTTGAAACACAAATTTATTTTGGAAAACTATGTTGGTTGTGAAGAGCATCAAGTGAAATATAATTAGAATTCCATTGGAAAAATGTCTGATTTTCTTCCAGCTCCCATAGAATCATGAATGATAGAATATCTCAAGTTGGAAGGGACCCATAAGGGTCATTGAGTCCAACTCCCTGCTCCTTGCAGGACTACCTGCAAGTCAAACTAAACCATATGACTAAGAGCGTCATCCAGACACTCCTTGAACTCTGACAGATGGTGCTGTGACCACTACCCTGGGGAGCCTGTTCCAGTGACCAACCACCCTCTCAGTGAAGAACCTTTTCCTAATGTCCAGTCTGAACTTCCCTGGATGCAGCTTCATACCATTTCCTCATGTCCTATTGCTGGTCACCAGAGGGAGGAGATCAGCACCTCCCCCTCCACTGCCCCCTTTGAGGAAGTTGTAGACTGCAATGAGATCACCCCTCAGCCTTCTCCAAGCTGAACAAACCAAGTGACTTCAGCCACTCCTCATAAGCCTTGCCCTCAAGACCTTTCATCATCTTGGTCACTCTCCTTTGGACACACTCTGATACTTTGATGTCCTTCTAATATTAAGGCACCCAAAACTGCACACAGTACTCGAGGTGGGGCCGCACCAGTGCAGTGTAGAGTGGGACAATCACCTCCCTCGACCAGACAGCTATGCTGTGCTTGATGCACCCCAGGACATGGTTGGCCCTTTTGGCTGCCAGGGCACACTGTTGACTCATATTCAACTTGCCATCAACCCAAACTCCCAGATCTCTTTTTGCGGGGCTGCTCTCCAGCCTCTCGTCCCCCAATGTGTATGTATAATCAGGATTGTCCCATCCCAGGTACAGAACATGGCACTTGCTTGTGGGGATTTGAAAGGAGTCCCTGCGAGAAAATGGGCATGTGAGCAATCCTGCATATGAGCAAGACTGGTAAAGCCTCAGCGTCGTCAAGGACATAACCCGGAAAGAATGAAGAAGAACACAGGAAGTTAAACAACTTCAGGGTGTGGGTTTGGGCGGAGAAGGAAGTTTGTACAATGTCAATGTGGCAGTTTTCATCCAATCAGAAGAGAGATCTTAAGGTGCATGTGCAAAGCCAACTGTCCAATCAGAAAGAATTATACCATGTGATTATATCATGTGATTCTCACTAGCATTATAAAAGGCTTGCTTCACCACAATAAAATTGGCATTGCTTAATCACATTGATAGTCTGCATGCCCATATCTCCCGCACTTGCTCTTCTTAAATTTCATAGGGTTGGTGATTGCCCAGATCTCTAGTCTACCCAGATCTCTCTGTAAGGCCTCTCTATCCTCGAGGGAGTCCACAGCTCCTCCTAATTTAGTATCATCAGCAAACTTACTTAATATACATTCAACTCCTGCATCCAGATCATTTATAAAACCATTAAGGAACACTGGCCTTAAAATTGAGCCCTGGGGAACCCCACTGGTGACTGGCCGCCAGCCTGATGTAACCCCATTTACTATAACTCTTTGAGCCCGACCCGTCATCCAGTTGTTCACCCATGGAATAGATGAACACATGATGAAATGCTGGAAAACCTGTGGTAATCCTGCATGCAAGTAGTCTAAGGGATAAGGACCCCAAGGCACTGGACAACCATTTCCTAGGACACTGGTATAGAGTCAGGGACACCACAGTCTCTTGCCTTAACCAAGTGGAAGGCATCAGCAGGAAGAAGGAAAGTACTTTTTCTGAAACCAGATTCTGGCAACTCTCAAGACACAGAAACTCTCTGCAAAAGAAATGGAAGCCCAGGGAATCATGTCTCTGAATGCACCTCCAATGCTTGATTTGAAGGTATAATTTTGAGGCTTTCAAAAATTGTAGACTCCTAATGCATCTATACCTATTAGTATTTATGAGAATCTGGCACTTTTTCACTTCTATATGGCTGACAGGGAAAGAAAAGATAACAGACTTGAGGACCCAGAGCTGTCAAGATCCTTAGGGTTGTTTCAGTTGTTTTGACGGAAGACTTAAGGAAGTCTTAATGGCACAGGAGCAGGCAGTCCCCAGGTGCTGCAAGAGAAGCCGGCGGCAGAGAAGACCACCCTGGCTGAACAGGGAGCTTTGGCTGCAACTCAGGGAGAAAAGGAGAGTTTACGGCCTTTGGAAGAAGGGGCTAGCAACAAGCAATGATAACAAAGATGCTGTGAGGATATGCAGGGCGGAAATCAGGAGGTCTAAAGCCCACCTAGAAATTATTCTGGCTTCAGCAATCAAGGACAACAAGAAATGTTTCTATACGTACTTCAACAGCAAAAGAAAGACCAGGGAGAGCCTCCATCACCTGCTAGACGCAGGAGGAAACATGGCAACGAGTGATAAGGAAAAGGCTGAGGTGCTTAATGCCTTCTTTGCCTCAGTCTTTAATAACAAGACTAGTTGTACTGAGGGAATCCAGCCTCCTCAGCCAGAAGACAGAGACTGGGAGAACGACCCCCCCACAATCCAGGAGGAGATAGTCAGTGACCTACCACATCACATAGACATACACAAGTCTACGGGACCGGATGGGATACACCCAAGGGTGCTGAAGGAGCTGGCTGGGGTGCTCGCCAAGTCACTTTCCATCATTTACCAGCAGTGCTGGCTGACCGGGGAGGTCCTGACAGATTGGAAATTGGCCAACGTGACGCCCATCTATAAGAAGGGTCGGAAGGATGATCCGGGAAATTACAGGCCTGTCAGCTTGACGTCGGTGCCTGGGAAGCTGATGGAGCAGCTCATCCTGAGTACCATCACACAACACATGCGGGACAACCAGACGATCAGGCCCAGTCAGCATAGATTTATGAAAGGCAGGTCCTGCTTGACAAACCTGATCTCCTTCTACGACAGGGCGACCTGCTTACTGGATGAGGGAAAGGCTGTGGATGTTGTCTACCTTGACTTTAGTAAGGCCTTTGACACCATTTCCCACAGCATTCTCCTGGCAAAACTGGCTGCTCGCGGCTTGGATGGGCACACGCTTCGCTGGGTAAAAAACTGGCTGGATGGTCGGGCCCAAAGAGTGGTGGTTAATGGAGTTAAATTCAGTTGGTGGCCGGTCACGAGTGGTGTCCCCCAAGGCTCAGTTTCGGGGCCACTCCTGTTTAACATCTTTATTGATGATCTAGACGAGGGGATCGAGTGCACCCTCAGTAAGTTTGCAGACGACACCAAGTTGGGTGGGAGTGTTGATCTGCTCGAGGGTAGGGAGGCTCTGCAGAGAGACCTGGACAGGCTGGAGCGATGGGCTAAGGCCAACTGTAGGAGTTTCAATAAGGCCAAATGCCGGGTTCTGCACTTTGGCCACAACAACCCCCAGCAACGCTACAGGCTTGGGGAGGAGTGGCTGGAGAGCTGCCAGTCAGAGAGAGACCTGGGGGTGTTGATTGACAGCCGGCTGAACATGAGCCAGCAGTGTGCCCAGGTGGCCAAGAAGGCCAATGGCATCCTGGCTTGCATCAGAAATAGCGTGGCCAGCAGGGACAGGGAAGTGATCTTGCCCCTGTACTGAGCACCTGTGAGGCCGCACCTTGATTAGTGTGTTCAGTTTTGTGCCCCTCACTACAAAAAGGACATTGAATTACCCGAGCGTGTCCAGAGAAGGGCAATGAAGCTGGTGAAGGGTCTGGAGCACATGTCGTACGAGGAGCGGCTGAGGGAACTGGGGTTGTTTAGTCTAGAGAAGAGAAGGGTGAGGGGAGACCTCATCGCCCTCTACAACTACCTGAAAGGAGGTTGCAGAGAACTGGGGATGAGTCTCTTGAACCAAGTAACAAGCGATAGGACAAGAGCGAATGGCCTCAAATTGCACCAGGAAAGGTTTAGACTGGATATTAGGAAGTATTTCTTTACAGAACGGGTTGTTAGGCGCTGGAATGGGCTGCCCAGGGAGGTGGTGGAGTCCCCATCCCTGGAGGTGTTTAAGAGTTGCATTGACATAGCGCTTAGGGATATGGTGTAGTTGGGAACTGTCAGTGTTAGGTCAATGGTTGGACTAGATGATCTTCAAGGTCTTTTCCAACCTAGATGATTCTGTGAAAAAATATTATATAATTGGGGACATTTTCCTGCCACAGGAAATATAAAAACATTCTACTAACCTGCTGTGTCATTTCTTCATACTATTAAATGGAAATGTGAGAGACAACTTGTAAAAACAGGTCCTGAAAGAAACAGGCCTGCAAGAAACAAGGACTGAGAAAAACAGCCTGAGAAAGAGATAAAGGATAGCGGGGGAGTGGAGGCCCTCCGAGCTAAGGAATGTCTCAAACACTCACAAGTATTGAAACTATAGTCACAGGGTGGATAGTGTGGAGGTCGAAGCTGATAAGGCTGCCCGAATAACACAGGATGCAGCTGGAGGGGGGAGCACTGTTGAGACAGAATGGTTCTGCTCTGGTGCACCTGGTCAAGTTTCAAGGGCCATCTGTCCAGTGAATGACCTTTGCTTCATTATCCATGAAATGCATATTAAAGTTAACACCCCTGGATATTCTAACGAAGGCTAACATGATCATGCTAATTACATCATCCCGTGAAACACCTTACCCCTCCCCATACATGGGATACGTAAGTATGTGGGTCGACCTAGGGGATGGATCTAAGGAAAGTGTGTATAAATTAAGGGGGGGGGGGTCAGAGAGTGAAGTGAAGTGAAGTGAAGTGAAGCAAAGACGACGGATGCCTCCTTGAACCCTCGCTGGCCGGATCGATGCAGGAACCCAGGCTGGTGATCTCTATTTCTCTATTCCTTCCATCTGTCTCCTTTCCTTTTTCCCTTTTTCCTTACCATTAAGTAGCACAAGTTATACTGTATTGCTTGCCATAACTCATTATATACTTAGCCAATTATCATGTATCCAATTAGTACATTGTGGGAAATTAATAGATGTCTGGACTTTGAGACTTGTCTCACCGTTGTCCACTCCATTGGGGAATTTATGAATCTAAGTCACTTGTCTCCCTCGTCTGAGCGGGACATGACAGGAAAGACACAGTATTTTTAAAATTGTGAGTGTAAGGGTCTGTATCCAGTTGTAGCTCATGACTGATAATGGTGCTAGGCAAGGGATTTAGGTCTTGCCTATGACCCTTCCAAAGATATGACGGGGGTGTGTGTGTGTGTGTGTGTGTGTATTGCATATGTGGTTTATTTTTAGCTCAGTAACTACAGAGGTGGATGATACAACTGCACAATGAACAGGGGCAAGTGCAGCCACACAACATCATTTGACATTTGTGGGTATAAACATCAGAAAGTGCAAATTGAGATGGTATTGTGAGCACAGAGAGTCATCAAGGCCTTTTGTTCTGTGAACTTGGCACAAAAAGGAGTGGGGAGAAATTCAGGACTCCTGGTGTGTAGATACTGGGCCTATATGAGCCAATTTGTGCACACAGTTTTCCAGATCATAATTTAGTTTAAGATGGTGAAATTACTGTGACACAAGTGAACACAATAAGATTTTTAAAAAATAATAATCAGAATTAATTTACTGATCTGCAGTATTTGAATCACTAGTTCCCTGTATGACAATATTTTCAACTTAATCCATTAGGGCACACTGACTAAATCGATACATATGCTTAATGACAAGTACTTTCAGACTGTCTGCAAAGAAAAATGAGCAATGTAGATATGACACATGTTCATAATAAAGAGTAATAGCTCCATCTGGCACATACACACACACACACTATGTCATGTTAACCTAGTTGATAATTAGTCAAAACTTGTTTAAACTGTATCATATTGTAAGCCAAATCATCTTGCTAACATTTCTTTTCATCTTGCTTTTTCATCTTGCTAAACATTTTTTTTACTGAGAATAAATTAGGTCAGTGTCAATATAGCTTCTGGAATATGCAGACACAGCTGAAGGTTGGTGCTTTTGTGAAGAAGAAAGGGGTTTAAAGATAAGACAGTCGGGGCCTGTTCTTGAAGATAACAGGAACAAGGATGGGACAAATTAAAAGAAACCAGCTCAAGATACAACACAGCTGCACAACACCTCCTAAACAGACCTTTGTGAGCATGCATGAGCACTGAGGTCAACTAGCAGACATGGTGAGGAAGACTGTCAACGACCCCCAGGGACCCCTCAAGACCACCACCCAGCAAGAAAGTGCATGCGTAATTAGGATGCAGATATTGTAATTAGTTCCAGGAAACCTAATGCATATGTAACTCATTTCTCAGAAAAGTATGCATAATCTCACTGTATATTAGCTGCCACTTATAGATCTGGGGCGCACTCACCTTTGCGAAGCTATTCTCGTGTGTGTGCCCAGTGCTGCAATAAAGAATGTCTGCTTTCTAACACTCCAGAACGAGTCTTAGAGAGTTCCTCTGCCAGCTTTTACAGTAACAATATTCCTCCTGGGGCAGCCCAATGAATTATCCTGCATTATACAAATTAAACTGTTATTTCTCATATTACAGAATCACAGAATCATTCAGGTTGGAAAAGACCCTTGGGATCATCGAGTCCAACCATCAGCCCTACTCTACAAAGTTCTCCCCTACACCATATCCCCCAACATCTCATCTAAACGACCCTTAAACACATCCAGGGATGGGGACTCCACCACCTCCCTGGGCAGCCTATTCCACTGTCTAACCACTCTTTCTGTGAAAAATTTTTCCATAATGTCCAGTCTGAACCTCCCCTGTTGCAGTTTAAAGCCATTCCCCCTTGTTCTGTCACTAATTGCCTGTGAGAAGAGACCAGCACCAACCTCTCTACAATGTCCTTTCAGGTAGTTGTAGAGAGTGATGAGGTCTCCCCTTAGCCTTCTCCTCCTCAAACTGAACACTCCCAGCTCCCTCAATCTCTCCTCATGGGATTTGTTCTCCAGGCCCTTCACCAGATTCATTGCCCTCCTCTGCACTCGCTCCAGCACCTCGATATCTCTCTCGTATTGAGGTGCCCAAAACTGGACACAATACTCCAGGTGTGGCCTCACCAGTGCAGAGTACAGGGGGACTATCACCTCCCTACTTCTGCTGGTCACACTATTTCTAATACAAGCCAGGATGCTGTTGGCTTTCTTGGCCACCCGGGCACACTGCCGGCTCATGTTCAGCTGCTTGTCAATTAGAACCCCCAGATCCTTTTCTTCCAAACAGCTCTCCAGCCACACCTCCCCAAGCCTGTAGCGATGCATGGGGTTGTTGTGGCCCAAGTGCAGGACCCGGCACTTGGCCTTGTTGAAGCTCATCCCGTTAACGTTGGCCCACTGATCCAATCTATCCAAGTCCCTCTGTAGTGCCTCCCTATCCTCATGCAGATCGACACTCCCGCTTAACTTGGTGTCATCTGCGAACTTACTGATGATACACTCTATGTCCTTATCAAGATCATCAATAAAGATGTTGAACAGAAATGGTCCCAACACCGAGCCCTGAGGAACACCACTTGTGACGGGCCACCAGCTGGATTTAGCTCCATTGACCACCACTCTCTGGGACCGTCCATCCAGCCAATGCTTGACCCAGCAGACCATAAGCTCATCCAGGCCATGGGCAGCCAGGTTTTCTATGAGAATTCTATGGGGAACTGTGTCGAATGCTTTTTGAAAATCCAGGTAGACAATATCCACAGCCTTTCCCCCATCCAATAGTCGGGTCATCTTGTCATAGAAGGAGATCAGATTTGTCAGTCAGGACCTGCCTTTCATAAACCCATGCTGACTAGGCCTGATCCCCTGGTTGTCCATTGTAATGGCACTCAAGATGATCTGCTCCATGACCTTCCCTGGTACCAAGGTCAGACTGACAGGTCTATAGTTTCCCGGATCCTCCTTTCTGCCTCTCTTGTAGATGGGTGTTACATTTGCTACTCTCCAGTCCAATGGGACCTCCCCAGTTAGCCATGACTTCAGGTAAATCATGGAAAGCGGCTTGGCGAGCACATCTGCCAACTCTTTCAGCACCCTTGGGTGTAACCCATCCGGTCCCACAGACTTGTGTGCATCCAAGTGGTGTAGCAGGTCTGGGTTAGTTCAAAAAGCTGGTGTCAGCAGTTTATGTTCGCTTTGCACCTGCGCATTGCCTCCTGGGGGGCGTCTTCGAGGGTCTTTTGGAGGAAGGCTCACAGTCTTTCTCACCTTGTTTTTTCCCCAGAGCATGCGCAGATTGTCTTGGCCAATTTCTTGAATAACAAGAGTGTTTTTCAGCTGGTTTATTCATTCTATCTTATCTAAGAGAACCAATGGAACTTCTACCGTCCATATATGGCTATCTTTACTCATTACCAAGACCCAACTAGTTAGAGCACATCTGTTTCCCAAGGACAAAAACATGATATTTTGCTGAGCACTGCAGTTCTTGGTAGATTTTCACAGTAAACTGCTTTGTTTTGATGGACACAGTAGTCCTTGGTAAAATTCCACAGAACAGTCTGGGCAAGCAGGATTCTTAACAATATTCAAAAATACTATAAGTAATACTATAAGTTGCTATAAGTAAGTAAATAAGTTGCTAAGCAGTTTGCTATAAGTAAATAATAAGTCTCAAAGCAAGTAATCATTTCTCTGTATCATCATGAACTGAAGTGTACAGTTAGTTAAATAATATAGACTGATGACACATTCCTAAGGCTATGTATTTTTGTACACTTCATTGTTTGATTTATACAAAGACCACAAAGAATATTGCTTAAAATTAGTCAGAGCAATTTGTTTGGAAAAAGTTGCAAAAATCCAAACATGTGACAATGTAATAAATTCACCAAAAAAAATCCTAAGAAATATCTCCAGGTTCTTTTTCATTCTCTCACAGTTCTGACCACAAAATAAAAAAGCTGCTTGCTTTGATATCAAAAGACAGTATTTCTTAGGTCTCTAAACTGGCTTTAGTAGTTTTAAAATAATGATTAATGTTAGCATAAGTTAGAAAACAAGATAAATTCAATTTCTTTACTCAAATCCAGGCTTAAATAATATGCTAATAATCAAGAAAAGATACTAACCTGAGTATCATGCATAGACATTTTGTCAAGTAGGTTTGTGCCTGGAGTTGGACAGCCAATACAGGAAATTCAACATGAGTATTCATGGCAGAAACCGCTTTGTCTGGTGGTGAACATCTGCAGAAGCAGGGACTCTACGTAATGTCATGCAGTGGATTAAAAGGGGAGTGTTTGTGAAAAGGGATGGACAGGGTTCAAAAAAGGAAAGGATATATTGGATGGGGGTCATGGTGCAATTCTCACCACACCACCCCCACCCCCCCCCTCGCCCCTCATTGTTGGGCTGCTTGGTGCTAGGTGTGATTCCACCCACCTCCCCCGAGCTATACACCAATCTGTGGAGATAAGGACTGCTAAATTAAGGCGCCCCCTTAACGAGCCTGTCTCCTGCCCCTCCCGATTGCTCGGAAACGGTTATAACAGCCCATCATCTCCTAAGGGCCTGGCACACCTGTGCCTGGGATGTGGTCAAATGGGAACGATAACAGAGTTGCACATTCATCAAGTTCTTGTGCAACTGCTGGAAGGCACCAGAATACTTCTTTGTTCGAGCTGGGCGTGAGCAAAAGGTATCTGACAAAAGTCAATTATCTTGGACCCTATAAATTGCAACCACAAGGGAGACCCTTTGAGCTCTCCTGGATTGCAGTGGGCCTGTGACCAGCATCTCCCCTGAGCTGGGACGCCTCTCAGGTACCAAATCCTTAAGGTGTCGTCTGCTGCCAGAGCTGACGGAAGGCCAGGGCGAAGTCCACCCGCTTGAGTCTCAATTATTGCCCGTTGAGGAATGCCAAGGCATTGTGAGTATTTGCTCTAAACTCGAGAGGAGGGAAATTTTACTTTGAGCTAGCTTCTCTTTCACCCGCTCTTTTTCTGCTTACTGGTGTGTGTGGGTACATACTTCATTCTACTGGATCCGAATGCTTTTGTCTCTGTGTGTGTTTGTGTATGTGCATGTATGTCCTGGTTTAACCAGGATAGGGTTAAGTTTCCCCAGCAGTGGGGGGGAGCTCTAGCCGGGTTATTCAGATACCATGCGGACGTCACATCCTGGCTCGTCACATTTTCCTGGCGCGGGAGCTCGGTGCACTCGTGGTTTTGTACATCGTGCTTCTCACTGCTGTATTTGGTAGCTATTTTGCTCTGTTCATTGCTATCACTATTACTGTTATTGTTATTGTTGTTGTTTGTTGTGTTGCTATTGCACTGTTGTATTAAACCTTTCCTTATTTCAGTCTTGGGGCTTTGTATTTCACTCACTTTGTGGGGGAGGGGCAGCGGCCGCGTGGTCTCAGACCCCGGCAGGGGCTAAACCACTACAATGTACATATGTATAGATTTAAAATACCATAAAGTAAGTTAGTGTGAATCTTGTCATCTTAGAATCTGTAAATAATGATGCGCAGAAACAAACGCTACAACTCAGAGAGAGTTAGAAAGCAGGTATGTTTTCTCCAGCGCCAGGGTGCAAGGGGATTTCTCCACAAAGCTTGCACACCGACAGCACATTTTACCAGAAACTTATAGGGTGTGGATATACATATTCATTGGATTACATAACACAAACATACATATGCATGAGTGAGGCTGGGTTAGTTCAAAAGGCTGGTGTCAGCAGTTTATGTTCTCTTTGTACCTGCGCATTGCCTCCTGGTAGTCATCTTCGGGGGTCTTTTGGAGGAAGGCTCACAGTCTTCTTCACCTTGTACTTTTCCTCAGAGCATGCGCAGATTCTCTTGGCCAATTTCTTGAACAACAAGAGTGGTTCCAGCCAGTTTAATTCCTCTATCTTTTCTAAGAGCACTAGCATACTAGTTTCTACTGTCCATACATGGCTATCTATACTCTACAAAGACTCAACTTGTTAGAACCCATCTGCTTTCCAAGGACATGTCTCTTATTTTTGCCAAACATTGTAGTTCTTGGTAAGCTTCCACAGAAAACTGCTTTGTTTTGATGAACACAGTAGTCCTTGGTAAGTTTCCACTCCCTCTGCATGGTCAACATATAAAAGTAATCAAATACTCCTGAATAAAATACTCTATGAGAATATTTTCTTTACAGATATTTTGTTGCTGCACCAAGATCAAAAAAGAAAATACTGTCATCTGAGACACTGACACAATCAAAAATTTTAATTAGAGTTTTTACCTAGAAACCCCTGGTTTTTTCCAGTCAAAAGATTAAAAAAAAAAAAAAGCCAACAAACTTCATTTAACAGTTATAATAATATCATATTACATCAGGTTTAAAACTAGACACATGTCAGTCTAATTTACACAGTCCTCCCATTAATAATGTCCTAAAAATTACATTCAATGAAATACAGGTTTCCTTTACGGAAGAAGAACATCTCTCAGAAGACAGAACCATGCATGTGTCAGTGAGAGTAAAAGTATTTACAGTGGTAGAATCTGTGCAAGTTGTTAGTTGAGTGCAGCTTTCCTATGTAAGGATGTGGGTGGTTCCTGTGTCTACTGGGAACTTACAGTCCTTTCTCAATTTTTTCAGCCACTGTTTCATTTGTGAACTTAGAGGAAATTTATATACCCGGCTCTGTTATTCCCAACCAAATATTGAAAAATATCTACTAATGCTTAAATCCTAATAAGTCTATTATTTAAAAGCATGGAGCCAATGCCATTTTCTGAGAAAATGTTAGACTTCTAACATTTGTATGGGGCCTCATTATCCAATATATCATACTTTTTTAGCATTAGTCCAACAATGCAATTGCATTTAAAGGTACAGTTCTAATTGACCTCTGAATTTCTTGCCAAAGGCATTAGTAAGCAGGAGGGAATATCCACTACTGAAGGACCATACTGCAAAACTGTTGCATATCTCAGTGTAAACTGTCCTGAATATCTAAATCCCTTGACAGTGTCTATATTAATACATTAAAGCTTATTAACTTAACAATTTTCTGCTGTACCTCTGGCCTCTGAGGAAATTAGCATCCAGTTTATTATTCTGCATGTTCTGGAGATAGCACATAAGAAGAATATGTACAATTATTTTTAATATTCTTTTGTAGTTTACTTGAGCAAATTCATTGAAATCATGGAATGTAATGCTACAACTTGACGAATTTGAGCTTTATTATACTTATACTTTCAGTACTGCTTTTCTGTTTTCTTGGATTTGTTTGTCTAGGTGCCAGTATTAGTTTTTATGTATTTTTAAGCAACCTACCTAAATATATATGCAATATATCGTTTAAATATTTGTTAGTCTGAATTTTAGTTCTGAAGTGAATTTTAGCATAATATCAAGTGCAAAAATACCCCTGTTATAAGCTATTTCTATACTTGCAGGTGGATATGTCCTGAAAGCAGCTGTGACGCCATGGAGACCCCATGCAGGAGCAGGCTCCTGGCAAAACAGCAGCTCACGGAGAGGAGCCTGCATAGGAGCAGGTTTTCTGGCACTCCCTGTGGCTCTGTGGGGGACCCACGCTGGAGCAGTCTGTTCCTGAAGGACTGCACCCCGTGGAAAGGACCCACACTGGAATAATTTGTGAAGAACTGCAGCCCATGGGAAGGACCCACATTGGAGAAGGTCATGAAGGACTGTCTCCCATGGGAGGGACCCCATACTGGAGCAGGGGAAGAGCATGAGGAGGAAGGAGTGTCAGAGATGAAGTGTTATGAACTGACCACATCCCTGCTGCGCTGCTTGGGGGCGGGGGAAGGAGTAGAAGAGTCATGAGTGAAATTGCAGTACTTCCTAAGTCTCCCTTTCTTCACTTTTTCAAACTGATTATTCATTCTCTTTACTGGGTATCAGATGTCAAAAAGACCACCGGAATTTTTAACTTCAATGCATATTTGCATCAACATTGCTAATTAATGGATAAATTATTAACACAAACTGCTGGCACATGCTGGCACACACATAAAAAATTAGCAGTTTGTGGTGGTTTGACCTTGGCTAAATGCCAGGTACCCACCAAGTAGCTCTATCACTTCCCCCCCCCCTTCCCCTTTTTTTCTCAACAGGGCAAAGAGGGGAAAGAAAATAAGATAGGAAAAAAAACCCAACCCTTGTGGGTAAAACAAAAGCAGTTGTAATACAAGCAAAGCAAAGCAAAGGTCCGTGCGCGGAAGCAAAAAAAAAGAAAACAGATTTATTCTCTACTTCCCATGAACAGGCGATGTCGGGCCTTCTCAGGAAGCAGGGCTCCAATACGCGTAGTGGTTGCCTCGGAGGACCAAGGGTGACCCCACCCCCTTCCTCCTTTCTCCCAGCTTTATACTGAGCAGACATCATATGGTCTGGAATATCCCTTTGGTCAGTTCGGGTCAGCTGTCCTGGTTGTGTCCCCTCCCAAGATCTTGCCCACCCCGTCCCACTGTGGGGGGGAAATGTCAGAAAGAGCCTTGGTGCTGTGTAAGCACTACTCAGCAGTAGCCACAACACCAGTGTGCTATCAACACCCTGCCAGCTCCCAACATAAAACACAGCACCAGGAGGGCTGCTGCAGGGGAAAACCAATTCCGGTTCAGCCAGACCCAGTACACAGTTTCATGTAACCATTGCCATAAATGTGACTGTTGATAGTCTATGTATCTCTCACAGCTTTATTTCAAGGCTTAAACATTATGTATTCATATATATATATACACAAGCACACATAAGCATACATATATTATGCACACATATATCTTTGTATGTGTAAGAGTTCTACCCACCTTTCTTGAACATACATTTCATCACGTCCAAACAGTACCATATGTAGTCAATCAAAAATGCATGGTCTTACCTTTACAGTCAAGGCTTGATTTCCTAGATCTGTTATATTTCACTTCCACAGCACACTGCTCTAAAGTCTGATCAGCACTACACTCACAGCACCAGACATGACCTCTATATATACACAATGCAGTATAACAAGTGAATACTTGGTTTCTTACTTCAGTTCCACATTTATCAAGTGGTATTACTCATAGAAAAATTATTCAAACAATCTGCATTGAACTGGGAGTGATCTTGGGGGAAAAAAGGAGCTTATTGTACAACACAGCTGATGAAAATACCTACAGCCATTGCATGCACCACTCATTCTGTTACCCATGTAACATACATTGTCATTTTGATGTGCAGACCATTTATCTATAGTGTAGACTTGCTCTATAATGTCCATGTCAATCCAATTCATTTATTCTTGCCAATGATGACATTGGGGGAGGAGAAGGAAAAAAAAAAAAGGAAACAAAGATTGTTATGCTAGATCTTGAAGTGCTAAGGCTTGGACAACAGGCCCAAGCCAGAGCTGACCTATAGATGAATCCTGTATATTTTATAACTGATAACTATTGTGCTAGTAGGTATTGTACTAAGTTATAACAACCCACTTATGCTGGTGTAAAAAGTGCTAAAGCATTGAAATACTGAAGCCTGAACAACAGGCCCCAAGCTGAAGCTGCTAACTTAGCATGTAGTCATTAACAAAGTATGTGAGCTCACTAGTGAAAGATGCAGTTTAGACAGAATATAATCAGTAGTGAGGCTGAAATGCTGAGAGAATGTATCCAACTTCCCTTGTTTAGCCTTGTTCAAGGCTGAGAGAACCCAAGTATTTGGCCTTGTTAGAAACTCCCTTGGTTCCCCCCCCCCTGAGTCCTGGCCAGGCTTTGGGTGGAATCCAACAGGAGAATGAAACCAGAAATTTTCTGCTGAAAACAAAGGTGCCAGCTATTCTGGCTTGCTGATCTCTAGTATATAAGGCTGGACCCGCTCACAGTGACTTTGGAAGCCTCACCTACGGATGGACGCATCGCGTAGAACTTCCCACTTGCCGAGAAAGGCTCTCCAAATCCTTGCTGTAACCGGGGCTCCCCAGCATCTCCGGATATGGATGATGGTAACAGTGGTGCTGTATCTTTCTTAATCACTATTCTCTCTCTCAGGTAGTAATGATTTGATGCATTACCCTGTATTTTCCTATTTGTTGCTTTAGGTGCATTATTGTGCCTTTTCTTACTGCATGTTTTCTGTATTACTCTGTTACATTCTTTAGTTATCACTAGTAAAATATGCCTACTCTTTTCACTCTGGTGTCTGAGTTTAATTAGTATCCTTAATCAGCAAAACAGATCTTAATTTGTGGAACATTTTAAAATCAATTAATTAACCACTGGAAAGATGTTAGTCTTGATAAGAGAATCCCCACTGGCTTTCTGTTTCCTTTAGACAATGAAATCACATAGTTGGGTCTGTGCCTCTCTGTTTTGGATTGTTCTATTTAAACACATAACAGATTGAGGGCTGCCTACTATTCCTAATTAGCTCAAGGTAAACTAATGAGAGAGAGAAGGTGGAGGGAGTGCCAAAAAGAGAAAAGACATCATGAGTTGAGACTGAATTACATCTTAAAGCAGATGGAGAAAGGAAAACAAAATGGGGGTAAGGGGAGGAGGTGCAGATTCAGTTAGGCTGCAAAGTGGGGGAGAAGAGGGACCTGTGAACAGTATTGCCCTTCATTTCCAAGAAAAAGCAAAGATGCCCTGTGAAAACATCAAAGAAATATATGCATTCCAACACTGTACTGAACTCGGATTCGTTCTTCTTGTTAGAAAATACTTCAGCACCCACTGGAGAACAGCTCAGATTCCTAAATCTAACTATTGCTATGATATTAACAGTTTTCTCCAGCATGTACCCACAATTTATTGATATACTTCTTTACGCCAATAAAATACCATGTAAACTATTCATGGAAGAAAGTGGTTTCTGCTTGTTCTTTCTAAGCTCCATAAAAAATGCTGGGAAAATTTCAGATTTTGTTATATTGTACTGAACAAAAATAAATGTAGTTTTCCTGATGTTAAGACTTAGAAATATGCACAAATACACAAAGAAGAGGGTAGAACTGAATGATCCCAGTGCAAAAAAACAATACATTACTTTCTAATCTGTGAATAGACTAATTCCTAGATTTTATGCTTGTGCATAAGAGGTTTTCACTCCTGACTTTTGTTGAAATAACCTATTTTATGTGTAGACTTCTTTATATAGAATATATTACAACACATTTTTTTATAGTGCTTCTTTGGAAGATTTCCTATGTAAAAACAAAAATCTGAATCTCTAGTGATCTAAATACAGACAATGCTGTCCTGATTCTGATCTCAAATCACAGGTACAAGTAGGTTAATAGTAGGTTTGATACCACAACTTATAATGAAATAGCAGTGACTAATATAGAGCAAGTCTGAAATCAGAGTTGGGTTTCAGGTGTGCACATACTGCGAGTAATGTAGTGTTTATGGGGGTAAACTTGTGCCCCAACCCCAGGGGAAGAATCTGGCTAACAATCCCATGTTTCTGCTTCTGGAGTCGCCTCTCTAACATGTTCAGAGACAGAAACTGAACCCCTGTGGAAGAAGAGGAAGGCGGGAATGTCTCTGCTGCAGTTGTAACTGAGTCTGTATGGCTTATCAGAAATGAGAGGTCATCGCTTTAATACATGTCCCCACTCCAAATTCAGGTGAAAGCAGGAGGAAAGAGAGTGAGATGGTTTGATTTGGGGAAGTAAAGACTGGGGAAGCAATAGGAAAGGAAAACATGGAATGGCAGACCTGGGTGATGAAAGTGCTATGTTGAGCAGGAAGGAAGGACAGCAGTCTGAAGGGAATCATGGGGAATCACAAGTCAAAGGAGAAAAACTTGGTGAAGAAAAAGTGGTGCTAGACCATGAGAGGAGAGGGGGAGGAGACTTTCATGTGGGGAAATAATGGGAAAGCAACATGCAGAGGGGTGGCTGCCGGTTGGGTTTAAACCGCAGCAGAGAGGCTGAAAACAGAGCTATGCTGGGCAAGTGTGGTTTAAACCTGACTGGCAGCCAAACACCACGCAGCTGCTCACTCACCTTCCCCCACCTGGAATTGGAGGGGTAAAGATAGGGAGACTTATAGGTTGAGATAAAAACAGTTTAATAATTGAAATAAAATAAAACAATAATAACAATAATAGAAAGTACAAATGGGTAATGTACAATGCGATTGCTCACCACCTGCTCAGTAATACCCAGCCCGTTCCCAGCAAGCGATCCTGAAAAAAAACAAGATCCCAAAACCACAATCCCAGAAGCAAGAGAGAACCCCCTCCTTCCCAGCCGTCCCACCTCTATACACTGAGCATGATGTTATACGATATGGAATATTTCATTGGCCAATTTGGGTCCGTTGCTCTGGCCATGCTCCCTCACAGCTTCTTGTACACCTGCACACAGGCAGGATATGGGGAGCTGGAAAGTCCTTGATTTCTTAGCAACAACGGAAAACATCAGTGTATTATCAACATTCTTCTCATACCAAATCCCATACTGAATCCAAAGCACAGCACTGTTCTAGCTACTAAGAATAAAAATTAAGTGTATCCCATCTGAAACCAGGACAGTATCCACCCCTTATTCCATACTGTTGCATTTATTATGTGGAGGATACCACTTGTATTCCACAGTCTTAGCAGACTTCCCCCGCTATATCTGTGGGAAGAATACCCATGGGAAGGGGATCTTCCACAGATTTGGGTAGGGGCAAGCAAGCAGTAATACTAGATTCATTGAGGGCAATTGCAAATCCCTTTATCAAGGTTAAGACTAGATTATCCTCTAAACCATGGGTGATTTGGACAGGTAAAGTTCGCCGATTCTCATTCTGAGTACTTTCTTGATTCCAGTGGGGTGTCATCCATTTCCATAATACATAAAAACACATTAAACCAAAACATATCTTTCCAATACAGGTTATAAATGTCATGTTTGCTAATCCTAACTACAAGCATTATCTAACTAAACGTGTGAACGTGGAACTTGCAATTGACATCCTTGTTCACAATAAAAAGTTACATTCCCAAAAACATTTGGTTTACAAGCACATATACAAATTAAAAACAAAATCACACCAAACATAAAAATTAATAATCCTTGTGGACACTCGAGATTAGTATAGGGGAGTCCTTCGTTCCAGGTACAGTTGTCCAACATCTGGGGTACTGGTAACCTGTAAAAACAAAAAGAAGAATCGCTCGGCTTCTAACTGGTGCACAATGGATTAGATAGAGGGCATTAGCCATCTGGTATTGATTCAATGGATATTTCCAGAACTATTATTTGCTTCCCAAGCATAACGATTCTTTGGAGTGGTTAGTACCATTGCTACCATTCCAATCTGTGGTAGCTTGACTAACACAGGTTGTCCTGCAGAAACCCATAGGGTATTTTCCAGGTTTCTGAGCAATGCCAGCAGGTGGTGCTGCACCTTTTTGGATTACGTCTAAAAGACAGAAAGGTCCAGATAGGTCTGTGACCACCCCGAAAATACCGGAGTGTATAGCTGACAGCAGGGGGTATTGTTTAACATTAGTAATTTTTGATGGGGGCAAAGTGTTACGGAGGCTCCCAAATGAGCAACCAACCACCAAAAATAAAAAAAATTAATTATTAACACAGTTAACTAGCTCTCCGTAAATTACAGGTTCGAATGTCTGTGAGAGGAGAACAGAACAACTTTCTAGGGTTTAACGGCAACCCAAAACGCATAACAAAGAACTCTATGGGGTTTAACGGCAACCCAAAACACAGAACAAAGCCCCACTCCCTAGGGTTTAGCGGCAACCCAAAACGCTTTATCACTCACCTGATAAGTGAGGGCTCTCAACCTCGAGGACCTGCTCAGGGCAGCGTCCTGACCCAAGGCACCTCGAGGAGTTTCCTTGGGCAGTGTCCTGACCCAAGGGGAGAGTCCTCGACCGCAGCGTGCTGCTCCAGGGGACAAGTTCAAAATGGCTCCCCCAGGGGACTCCATTTATACCCAGGCCGAATCTGACCTGTAGTCAATAGCGGCTCCCATTGGCCAAAGGCCCCAATTACCGCGAAGCCCTGAGAACAAAGGCAGCCAGGAGCTGCTGCACTTCAGCAGCCAAGAAGCTCTGCTTTCATTGGGCGGATGCATCTGCCACACAAAGGTATAGCTATTTCTTACAAAAGTTGGCACTATGCTCCTGAGGCTAGAGCTTGTTGCCATAAGGTATTTCGATCTGGATCAAATAGTTTTTTAGATTCTGGCCTATGTGTGTCAGCCTGAATTTGACAGACTCGCTGGGGAATTTCAGGTGGTTTCCCAGAGGTCAGTCTGGTCCACCCCATGTGGTGCCTGTAATTCACCAATTCCTGAATGAATTCACTCTGGGTAGGTATGTGAATTTGCTTTCTAGGTGGCTGGGCTGCTGCTGCAGCAGCATTCATAGCATGATGCACATGAATACAATTTTGGAAATTTGATACATATATTTTTAGACTATCTGGAAGGCCACGAATGAGAGGAGTCAATCTGGCCAGATTGATAGGAGCTAGCACTGGGGATCGACATAACATATTCCGCTCATACATTGCTTATATACATGCTGTCTTTTGCACAGAGTCTGCTAGGTCTCCATCCCTTCAGTTGCGGGGATGGATGAAGAAGATTACAGGAGAACTCAACAGATGAACTTGTGGCTCCGAGACTGGTGTTACCAGCAGGACTTTCGATTTTTCAATCATGGGTTAGTATACAGGATGCCAGACCTTTGGCATCAGATGGAATGCACCTGTCCCAGAGGGGGAAAAGGATATTGGGGCAGGAGTTAGCTGGGCTCATTGAGAGAGATTTAAACTAGATTTGAAGGGGGAAGGGGACAAAACTGGAACTCCCAGACATAAGCCCCAGGGTAGATTACCACAGTTTGTGGGCTGTTGTGCCAGAGATGACCCTCCATCTCAGTGGAGGCAAGGGATGGAGACATGCAGCACAACAAAGATGCAAGGGATATTGATGGATCGGTAACCGTGGTAACACCTGTGAAAGGTAAGGCTGGACTTAGGACCTCTAAATGCAAAAAGGTGCTGGGGACATCAGCCCATCTGAAGTGGATCTATACCAATGCACACAGCATGGGTAACAAACAGGAGGAGCTTGAAGCCATGATGAAACAGGAAAATTATGATGTAGTGGCTATTACAGAAACATGGTGGGATGTCTCCCATGACTGGAGTGCACCAGTTGATGGCTACAAGCTCTTTAGGAGGGATAGACAAGGAAGGAAAGGCGGTGGGGTGGCGCTGTATGTTAGGGACTATTATGATTGCTTCAAGCACAAGTCTAGTGAAGACAGGGTGGAGTGTCTTTGCGTTAGAATCAGGGGGAAAGCCAAAAGGGCAGATGTTGTAGTTGGAGTCAATTACAGGCCACCCGACCAGGACAGAGAGGTGGATGAAATAATCTATAGGCAATTAGGAGAAATCTCATGGTCGCTTGCCCTTGTTCTTGTGGGAGACTTTAACTTCCCAGACATCTGCTGGAAATACAGCACATCAGAGCGGGACCAGTCCCAGAGATTCCTGGAATGTGTGGGAGATAACTTCCTGACACAGCTGGTGAGTGAACCGACCAGAGAAGGTGCCCTGCTGGATCTCCTCTTTGTGAACAGAGAAGGACTGATGGATGATGTGGCAGTTGGAGGACGACTAGGGCACAGCGATCATGAAATAATAGTTCTCTATTCTTAGAGAGGTCAGGAGAGGGGGCAGCAGAACTGACATCCTGGACTTCCAGAGGGCTGACTTTGACTTGTTTAGTCACCTGCTTGACAGAATCCCTTGGGAGACGGTCCGGAAGGGTATAGGGGTCCGGGAAGGCTGGGCACTCTTCAAGAAGGAAGTCTTAATGGCACAGGAGCAGGCAGTCCCCAGGTGCTGCAAGAGAAGCCGGCGGCAGAGAAGACCACCCTGGCTGAACAGGGAGCTTTGGCTGCAACTCAGGGAGAAAAGGAGAGTTTACGGCCTTTGGAAGAAGGGGCTAGCAACAAGCAATGATTGCAAAGATGCTGTGAGGCTATGCAGGGCGGAAATCAGGAGGTCTAAAACCCACCTAGAAATTATTCTGGCTTCAGCAATCAAGGATAACAAGAAATGTTTCTATACGTACTTCAACAGCAAAAGAAAGACCAGGGAGAGCCTCCATCACCTGCTAGACGCAGGAGGAAACATGGCAACGAGTGATAAGGAAAAGGCTGAGGTGCTTAATGCCTTCTTTGCCTCAGTCTTTAATAACAAGACTAGTTGTACTGAGGGAATCCAGCCTCCTCAGCCAGAAGACAGAGACTGGGAGAACGACCCCCCCACAATCCAGGAGGAGATAGTCAGTGACCTACCACATCACATAGACACACACAAGTCTACGGGACCGGATGGGATACACCCAAGGGTGCTGAAGGAGCTGGCTGGGGTGCTCGCCAAGTCACTTTCCATCATTTACCAGCAGTCCTGGCTGACTGGGGAGGTCCTGACAGATTGGAAACTGGCCAATGTGACGCCCATCTATAAGAAGGGTCGGAAGGATGATCTGGGAAATTACAGGCCTGTCAGCTTGACATCGGTGCCTGGGAAGCTGATGGAGCAGCTCATCCTGAGTACCATCATATAACACATGCGGGACAACCAGACGATCAGGCCCAGTCAGCATAGATTTATGAAAGGCAGGTCCTGCTTGACAAACCTGATCTCCTTCTACGACAGGGCGACCTGCTTACTGGATGAGGGAAAGGCTGTGGATGTTGTCTACCTTGACTTTAGTAAGGCCTTTGACACCGTTTCCCACAGCATTCTCCTGCTGAATCTGGCTGCTTGTGGCTTGGATGGGCACACGCTTCGCTGGGTAAAGAACTGGTTGGATGGCTGGGCCCAAAGAGTTGTGGTTGATGGAATTAAATCCAGTTGGTGGCCGGTCACGAGTGGTGTCCCCCAGGGCTCGGTTTTGGGGCCACTCCTGTTCAACATCTTTATTGATGATCTAAACGAGGGGATCGAGTGCACCCTCAGTAAGTTTGCAGATGACACCAAGTTGGGTGGGAGTGTTGATCTGCTCGAGGGTAGGGAGGCTCTGCAGAGAGACCTGGACAGGCTGGAGCGATGGGCTAAGGCCAACTGTAGGAGTTTCAATAAGGCCAAATGCCGGGTTCTGCACTTTGGCCACAACAACCCCCAGCAACGCTACAGGCTTGGGGAGGAGTGGCTGGAGAGCTGCCAGTCAGAGAGGGACCTGGGGGTGTTGATTGACAGCCGGCTGAACATGAGCCAGCAGTGTGCCCAGGTGGCCAAGAAGGCCAATGGCATCCTGGCTTGCATCAGAAATAGCGTGGCCAGCAGGGACAGGGAAGTGATCTTACCCCTGTACTCGGCACCGGTGAGGCCACACCTCGATGACTGTGTTCAGTTTTGGGCCCCTCACTACAAAAAGGACATTGAATTACTCGAGCGTGTCCAAAGAAGGGCAACGAAGCTGGTGAAGGGTCTGGAGGACAGGTCTTATGAAGAGGGGCTGAGGGAGCTGGGGTTGTTTAGTCTGGAGAAGAGGAGGCTGAGGGGAGACCTCATCGCCCTCTACAACTACCTGAAAGGAAGTTGCAGAGAACTGGGGATGAGTCTCTTGAACCAAGTAACAAGCAATAGGACAAGAGGGAATGGCCTCAAATTGCGCCAGGAAAGGTTTAGACTGGATATTAGGAAGTATTTCTTTACAGAATGGATTGTTAGGCTTTGGAACAGGCTGTCCAGGGAGGTGGTGGAGTCCCCATCCTTGGAGGTGTTTAAGAGTTGCATTGACATAGCGCTTAGGGATATGGTGTAGTTGGGAACTGTCAGTGTTAGGTCAATGGTTGGACTAGATGATCTTCAAGGTCTTTTCCAACCTAGATGATTCTGTGATTCTGTCATTCTGTAATTGAACTGTATGATGTTAATTGCTAAATAGCCCTGTAATTGCATATCATCATTGCTATGGCTGATCCTTATTATACTAAAGGCATCACATTAATATAAAAGGTACTTTGATGAAGTCAGAACTAGTTTCAGCAACTGATGCCCAGCAACTTCCTTGAGATTGACATCTTCGGCCTGCAGACTGAGATCATGGACCGCGCGAGATATAGCAGCTATGAGCTCCAAATGTAGCAGAGAGTACACACCATTCCCCCAATGCGTCCAAGGTCACCCACTCCACTGACAGCGAAATCCATATAATCCCTCCTGCCATGAAAGACTGTCATGACAGATGGAACCCAAAGTTATGGACTGAATGAAGTCACTATACATTTTGGTGGGATGGCCCATAGAGTAAGGGAATGATATATGTGTGTATACATCAAAAACCAGGGAAAGGGATGGTGATTAATTAGAATGCATTGGGAAACATGAAAGCTGAGCATAACCTAAATGGTATGTGTTGGAAGTGTGGGAAAAGCAAACCAGCAAAAAATCTGCAGAACACACATTTCCTTAACACATGGTGCCCAGAACAAACACAGGATGGGATGGAGATCCAGTGATTTGTGTTGCCGTGGCACCAAGGAGGAATGCGAAGCAAGGTGGAGGCCGCGCGGTCCCATTCTTCCACTTTTCTCAAGGAACATTTGATGTGACTATGCAGATTGATCTCCTGCTCTTCCCCTTCTCTCAAGGACTGTTTTGCAGTACTCTGCAGACCTTATCTCTCATTCTTCCTCTTTTCCCACAAAAACAGTGCACACCTTGCACCAAGGAACGTGCTGTGTCGTTACTCAAGAAACAATGGCTTGACCACAGTCCCACCCACTCACACATACACACTTAGATAAATACTACCCAGAGTTTGTATCTAACTCGGAGGGACGATAATCCGATACCAAATCGGAGGGACAGATCGATGGGTTTGTGCTCCTCGCCCCCCCCGAGAAGGGACACCTTTTGGTAAGATTTGGGCCCTCGGCTACACGGAGTGATTACCTGGGAATTAAGTGTGTGTGATTGCAATCTTTCTTTTTGTGTGCAGTGCTATATAGCCAACCTGCAGTTTGTGCATTTATCGTAGGCAATCTCAAAGAATCTGTAGATGTTGCATCAGAATAAACCGTACTATTTGTGAACCTGACTGCTTCTCTTGAATGCAACCAGACCCACAGCATATGGGCTGTTCGTGCATCTGGTGTCAGGCCTATAGTTACGGCCATAATTGGGATACCTATTAAGAGATAAATCCAGCTGCCCCTAGCCCCTCTAATCTCTGAGGACCAGCTAGAACGCAAGGAGATTCATTTCTTACCAAATTAATTCATTACCTTAAATGCAACATTAAATTGGCATCGCAGACAGGATTGCCATGGATAAACTGCTGCAGGAACATAATTGTGCACCATCCCAGGCAGGGATGGAATGGGCCCAGAAATTTTGGAAAGATGAGGATAAAGTAGTAGAACAAATAATACAGTGTAAGAGTTGACAAAAAGTAAAATTAGGAAAAGGTAAAGGAGTTATTTGTGCAGTCCTGGGGGCTTGTTTATCATGTGCGCAAGAGGAAATCAAAAGTCCAACCCCACAAACAGATTACAAATATAGAATATCAAGCTATGGAATCAGAAAATAAGGTACTTAAAGCATCATTGTCTTTTGAAAGGGAGACATGGGGAAAAATGGAAAAATGAATAGATGAACTTTTAAGTAAAACAGAACAGTTAGAAAAACTATTGGCTGCAGCTGAGAAACGAGAGGAACAGCTGCAGGAAAGGTTCCACAAATTAATTGATCAAACATGTTCTAATTCAGTCCAACATATTCGTAAAGTAGTACGTTGTGACGGTACTGAAACATGGGACGGAAACAACTGGTATGATGACAGTGACTTAGGAGAAGACACTGACTTTATTTCAGAGCCCATAAGGGTTCGGCCAGTAATTAAGACTGAGTTAATTAATGATGGAGATGGGGAAGCCCAAACTACGATGCGTACCATACACTGGTCCCCTCTGAATTAGCTAAATTACAAGAAAAATATTCTAGATGCCCAGATGAAATGGAAACAGAGTATGTATGGCGAGTTTCCCTCACAGGCGGAGATTGAGTATTGTTAAGTGAGGAAGAGGCAGAAGGCTACTGGGGACCTGGAGTTTTCCTAACTACCACTCCAGGTGACCACAATTACTCAATAACTGCTCGAGCTGCTTATTGAGCTGGTGGCATAGACCTGCAGGAGAGAGGAGATCCTCTCATGATTACAACTTCAGGATTTCCAGATCACAGAATCACAGAATCATCTAGGTTGGAAAAGACCTTGAAGATCATCCAGTCCAACCATTGACCTAACACTGACAGTTCCCAACTACACCATATCCCTAAGCGCTATGTCAATGCAACTCTTAAACACCTCCAAGGATGGGGACTCCACCACCTCCCTGGACAGCCTGTTCCAAAGCCTAACAACCCATTCTGTAAAGAAATACTTCCTAATATCCAGTCTAAACCTTTCCTGGCGCAATTTGAGGCCATTCCCTCTTGTCCTATTGCTTGTTACTTGGTTCAAGAGACTCATCCCCAGTTCTCTGCAACCTCCTTTCAGGTAGTTGTAGAGGGCGATGAGGTCTCCCCTCAGCCTCCTCTTCTCCAGACTAAACAACCCCAGCTCCCTCAGCCCCTCTTCATAAGACCTGTCCTCCAGACCCTTCACCAGCTTCGTTGCCCTTCTTTGGACACACTCGAGTAATTCAATGTCCTTTTTGTAGTGAGGGGCCCAAAACTGAACACAGTCATCGAGGTGCGGCCTCACCAGTGCCGAGTACAGGGGTAAGATCACTTCCCTGTCCCTGCTGGCCACGCTATTTCTGATGCAAGCCAGGATGCCATTGGCCTTCTTGGCCACCTGGGCACACTGCTGGCTCATGTTCAGCCGGCTGTCAATCAACACCCCCAGGTCCCTCTCTGACTGGCAGCTCTCCAGCCACTCCTCCCCAAGCCTGTAGCGTTGCTGGGGGTTGTTGTGGCCAAAGTGCAGAACCCGGCATTTGGCCTTATTGAAACTCCTACAGTTGGCCTTAGCCCATCGCTCCAGCCTGTCCAGGTCTCTCTGCAGACCCTCCCTACCCTCAAGCCGATTAACACTCCCACCCAACTTGGTGTCATCTGCAAACTTACTGAGGGTGCACTTGATCCCCTCGTTAAATCATCAGTAAAGATGCTGAACAGGATCAGCTGTTTTCACCTAAAAACAAATCCCCTTGAGGCACACATCAGACTTCTCCGTCCTTCTGCAGTACCCACCGAGTAGACCCAGGTCCTTGGGCAAAAGTAAACCCACGAATGGGTTTACCTTCACACGAGGCAGAAATAATCCAGACTGTCTTCCCCAGAATATTTTTAATGTGCACTACAGGGTCTTTATCCCCATCTACAGTACATAGAAGGTTTGACTAAGCAGGGCCAACCTGGTTGGCAGATCCTCTAGTGTTGACTAATCAGGTGGCTTTTGCTAAATGCATGTCCCAGTGTTTGAAAGTTCCACTACCCATTGCACTCAATGTAGTTTGCACTAACCCATTGTACCACTCAACTTTCCCAGAAGCTGGTGCATGATAAGGAATGTGATATAACCACTCAATGACACATTCTTTGGCCCAAGTGTCTATGAGATTATTTCAGAAATGAGTCCCATTATCTGACTCAATTCTTTCGGGAGTACCATGCCTCCACAAGACTTTCTTTTCAAGGCCTAGAATAGTGTTTCGGGCAATGGCATGGGGCACGGCATATGTTTCCAACCACACGGTTGTTGCTTCCACCATTGTGAGCACATAGCGTTTGCCATTCTGGGTTTGTGGGAGCACGATACAATCAATCTGCCAAGCCTCCCCCTATCTATATTTTAACTACTGTCCTCTATACCAAAGAGTCTGTGTGGTATTTGGCTGCCACCCAGGTTTAAACCACAACAGCAAGGCTGGTCAAGCATCAGCAAAGAAGAGAAGAAAGGAGAGTGGCAGGGAACCTCAGGTGAGGAGAGGTCACAGGAGAGAGCAAAACTGGACTTGGTGGTGTTGTCTGGTTTTAGCCACTGTACTGGGTCTGGCTGAGCCAGAATTGGTTTTCCCCTGTAGCAGCCCTCATGGTGCTGTGTTTTATGTTGGGAGCTGGCAGGGTGTTGATAGCACACTGGTGTTGTGGCTACTGCTGAGTAGTGCTTACACAGCACCAAGGCTCTTTCCGACATTTCCCCCCCACAGTGGGATGGGGTGGGCAAGATCTTGGGAGGGGACACAACCAGGACAGCTGACCCGAACTGACCAAAGGGATATTCCAGACCATATGACGTCTGCTCGAGTATAAAGCTGGGAGAAAGGACGAAGGGGGTGGGGTCACCCTTGGTCCTCCGAGGCAACCACTACGCGTATTGGAGCCCTGCTTCCGGAGAAGGCCCGACATCGCCTGTGTCCTGGTTTAGCCAGGATAGGGTTAAGTTTCCCCAGCAGTGGGGGGGGGAGCTCTAGCCGGGTGTCCTGGTTTAACCAGGATAGGGTTAAGTTTCCCCAGCAGTGGGGGGGAGCTCTAGCCGGGTTATTCAGATACCATGCGGACGTCACATCCTGGCTCGTCACATTTTCCTGGCGCGGGAGCTCGGTGCACTCGTGGTTTTGTACATCGTGCTTCCCACTGCTGTATTTGGTAGCTATTTTGCTCTGTTCATTGCTATCACTATTACTGTTATTGTTATTGTTGTTGTTTGTTGTGTTGCTATTGCACTGTTGTATTAAACCTTTCCTTATTTCAGTCTTGGGGCTTTGTATTTCACTCCCTTTGTGGGGGAGGGGTAGCGGCCGCGTGGTCTCAGACCCCGGCAGGGGCTAAGCCACCACACCGGGTTATTCAGATACCATGCTGACATCACATCCTGGCGCTGAAGCGAGACAGTCGGTTAACACGTGTGTTATGCCATCACTCTTCTCACTGCTGTATTGGTAGATATTTTGCTCTGCTCATTGTTATTACTGTTATTGTTGTTGTTTCTTGTGTTGCTGTTGCACTGTTGTATTAAACCTCTCCTTATCTCAGCCCCGGGGTTTGTATTTCACTCCCTTAGTGGGGGAGGGGCAGCGGCCACGTGGTCTCAGATCCCGGCAGGGACTAAACCACCACAACTTTGGCACCCAACGTGGGGCACGAGAGGGCTGAGATAAGGACAAAAGGAGAAGGTGTGTTAGAGCAATCTGTTAGGTGTAATTTTTCTGGTTTTATTTGCATTTGTTTAATAAGAAACGTTTGCAATGCTGACCAACTTGTTTGCGTGATGGGGCTGGATTAATCCTTATATCCACTGTGTGTTCCCAGTGCTGGTGTTTGTTGGCGGTGGAAAATGTGTCAAGGGTCTTGTTTTGCTATACTGGCTGCAGACTGCTTCTAATGTGCTTGTATCGCTGCTTGTGGGGGTGAACTGGTACCTGTTTGCTGCCTGGGCTTTTGTTAGGGGTCTCACCCCCTCTATGGGTGAGCCAGGGGAAGAGATCCTCACGGTTTTTGAGAGTTTCAGCTATCCCTGGAGCACCCAAGCCAGTGTGCTTGTGGCACTGTGCTTTCTGAATGTCTGCCAGATCTTGTTTTGGGCCATGCGGTATTTCTCCAACAATAGCACCACCCGGAAACCTGCCCTGAGGGCAGATAGTTATGAGTGGCAAGGTGTGTGGGAAAAGATGGGCAAGTGCCTGAGTCAGTGGTCACCCCCAATGCTTTGGGATTTCACTCCTGAACAAATGGAGAGTCCTGACAAACTGGTGGAATATTTGAAAAAGGTGTGTTGCCAATCTGACAAACCCCGGGAGACACAAGTCGTTGCGATGTGCTGGGGGTTTGCCCATGCCTACCGTGTCATTTTTAATGCTGTTCACTGCCCTCAAGGGGGAGAAGGGGCTGCAGGATCTGAAAGTGAACCTGCTGGTACAGCAACTGGGCCAGGGGCACAAGCATTGCCAGTACCAGTAGCCTCCACTAGCACAGCAACTGGGCCAGAGAGACAAGCAGTGCCAATATCAGTCGCCCCAATACGGAAAACCAAATATACCAAAAAATCCCCTCGCAGTGCACAGGGTGATAATGAACCAGGCCCATCACGAGAGCAGGAGGAAGAGCCGGAGGTAACCATCCGATCTCTATCCCCGAGTGAATTGCGAGATATGCGGAAGGATTTCGGCCGCCTTCCAGGTGAGCAAATTTTCACCTGGCTGCTCCGATGCTGGGATAGTGGAGCTGCTGGTTTTGAATTGGAGGGGAGAGAGGCCAAGCAACTGGGACCTTTAGCCAAGCAGGCTGGTATTGACAAGGCAATAGGGAAACAGGCTCAAACCCTCAGCCTTTGGAGGCGACTCCTGCTCGCTGTGAGGAAGAGGTACCCCTACAAGGATGATGCTCTATGTCGGTTAGGCAAGTGGACCGACATGGAGAAAGGCATTCAAAACCTCAGGGAAATGGCTGTGTTTGACATGGTCTATGGTGATCTGAATGATGAGCAGTCACCAATGGATCCAGATCAGGCCCCTTGCACACAGTTGATGTGGCGGAAGTTCCTGCAAAGTGGACCAGAGGCACATTCCAAAGCATTAGCAGTAGCGTCCTGGTGGCGAGACACCCAGACTCAAACAGTGGATGAAGTGGCTGACCAGCTCTAGCAATATGAGGGAAATCTCCCTTCCTCCAAATATCCCTGGGTTTCAGCTGTAAGGGAACTGTCTCAGAGGCTCCAGAAAGTGGAACAGGACATGTCCTACGTTCCACCTGCATGGGCCGATGTCTCAGCCATTAGAAGCAGGCCTTTCCCCACCCAAGAGAAGGGCAATGGAAGGTACACACCACGGGGCACCCTGTGGTTCTTCCTCCACGAACACGAGGAGGTGGGATGGACAGCCCACTCCCGCCCTAGCTGCACAAGTACAGCAGCTGAAAGGGAAGACCACCATGAAAGGGGAGTCTTCCAAGAGAAACGCAGCTCCAGTGTCCAGTCGGAAATCCCCCAGACAGAATAGAATGGCCAACAGTATGCTTGACCCTCTTGAGGGGACAAGTGAGTCATTCTCGCAGGAGTCACTCTTAGATCAAGGGAGTGATGCTGAGCAGGATTAGAGGGGCCCTGCCTCCAGCCAGGTGGAGGAAAGGGATAATCGGATTTACTGGACGGTGTGGATCTGATGGCCTGGCACATCAGACCCACAAGAATATAAGGCCTTGGTAGATAATGGCGCACAGTGCACCCCGATGCCATCAAGCCACAGTGGGGTTGAACCCATCTGCATCTCCGGAGTGACAGGGGGGTCCCAACAGCTGACCCTATTAGAAGCTGAAGTAAGCTTAACTGGGAAGGACTGGCATAAGCACCCCATTGTGACTGGCCCAGATGCCCCGTGCATCCTAGGTATAGACTACCTCAGGAGAGGGTACTTTAAAGACCCAAAAGGGTACCAGTGGGCCTTTGGTATAGCTGCCCTGGAGGAGGTTGAACAATTGTCTACCTTACCCGGCCTCTCAGAGGATCCCTCGGTGGTGGGGTTGCTTAAGGTTGAAGAGCAGCGAGTGCCAATTGCCACCAAGACGGTGCACCGGCGGCAGTACCGCACTAACCGAGATTCCCTGGTCCCCATCCATCAGCTGATCCGTCGACTAGAAAGCCAGAAGGTGATCAGCAAGACTCATTCACCTTTCAACAGCCCTATATGGCCAGTGAGGAAGTCTAATGGCGAATGGAGACTAACGGTGGACTACCGTGGGCTGAATGAAGTTACGCCAGCGATGAGTGCTGCAGTGCCGGACATGCTAGAGCTCCAGTATGAGCTGGAGTCGAAGGCAGCCAAGTGGTACGCCACTATTGACATCGCTAACGCGTTCTTCTCCATCCCAATAGCACCAGAGTGCAGGCCACAGTTTGCGTTCACTTGGAGGGGTATCCAGTACACCTGGAATCGATTGCCCCAGGGGTGGAAACACAGCTCCACCATTTGCCATAGACTGGTCCATACTGCACTGGAGAAAGGTGGGGCTCCAGAACACCTGCAGTTCATTGATGATATCATTGTATGGGGGGACACAGCTGAGGAAGTCTTTGAGAAAGGAAAGAAGATAACTGAAATCCTCCTGAAGGCTGGTTTTGCCATCAAGCAACAGAAAGTTAAGGGGCCTGGAAGGGAGATTCAGTTCCTAGGAATAAAATGGCAAGATGGGCATCGCCACATCCCAATGGAGGTGATAAACAAGATAGCAGCCATGGTCCCACCAACCACTAAAAAGGAGACTCAGTCTTTCCTTGGCACTGTGGGGTTCTGGAGGATGCACATCCCAAGCTACAGCCTGATTGTGAGCCCTCTCTACCATGTAACCCGCAAGAGGAACGATTTTAAATGGGGCCCAGAGCAACAACAAGCCTTTGAACAAATTAAGCGGGAGATTGCCCAGGCAGTAGCCCTCGGGCCAGTCCGGACAGGGCAGGAGGTTAAGAACATGCTCTACACCGCAGCCAGGGAGAAAGGCCCTTCCTGGAGCCTCTGGCAGAAAGCACCTGGGGAAACCCGAGGCCGACCTCTAGGCTTTTGGAGCCGGGGATACAAAGGCTCTGAAGCTAACTATACACCAACTGAGAAGGAGATACTGGCAGCGTACGAAGGAGTTCGGGCTGCCTCAGAAGTGGTCGGCACTGAGACACAGCTCCTCCTGGCACCCCGACTGCCGGTGCTGGGATGGATGTTCAAAGGAAAGGCTCCCTCCACACATCATGCAACAGATGCCACGTGGAGTAAATGTGTTGCGTTGATAACGCAACGGGCTCGAATACGGAACCCCAACCGCCCAGGAATATTGGAGGTGATCACAAACTGGCCAGAGAGCAAAAATTCTGGGATGTCACCAGAACAAGAGGTGAAACGTGCTGAGGAGGCCCCACCATATAACAAGCTGCCAGATGAGGAGAAGCGATATGCCCTGTTCACTGATGGGTCTTGTCGCATTGTGGGAAGACATTGACGATGGAAGGCTGCTGTGTGGAATCCCACACGACAAATCACGGAAGCTGTTGAGGGACAAGGTGAATCGAGCCAGTTTGCAGAGGTGAAAGCCACCCAACTGGCTTTGGATATTGCTTAGCGAGAAAAGTGGCCGAGGCTCTATCTCTACACTGACTCATGGGTGGTGGCAAGTGCCCTGTGGATGTGGTTGCAGCAATGGAAACAGAACAACTGGCAACGCAAGGGCAGACCCGTCTGGGCCGCTGAAGTATGGCAGGACATTGCAGCCCGGGTGGAGAACCTCGTTGTGACGGTGCGCCATGTGGACGCCCATATACCCAAGAGTCGGGCCACTGATGAACATCAACACAACCAGCAGGCGGACCAGGCTGCTAAGATCGAAGTGGCTCAGGTGGACTTGGACTGGCAGCGTAAAGGTGAACTGTTCATAGCCCGGTGGGCCCATGAGACCTCGGGCCACCAAAGCAGAGATGCAACATACAGGTGGGCTCGAGATCGAGGGGTGGACCTCACCATTGACACCATCGCAGAGATCATCCACGGATGTGAGACGTGTGCTGCAATCAAACAAGCCAAACGGGTGAAGCCCCAGCGGAATGGAGATCGATGGATGAAATATAAATATGGGGAGGCCTGGCAGATCGACTACATCACACTACCACAGACCCGCCGAGGCAAGCGCCACGTGCTCACAATGGTGGAAGCAACCACTGGGTGCTCGAAACTTATCCAGTGTCCCACACCACCGCCCGGAACACCATCCTGGGCCTTGAAGACCGAGTCCTGTGGCAACACGGCACCCCAGAGAGGATTGAGTTGGACAATGGGACTCACTTCCAAAATAACCTCATAGATGCCTGGGCAGAAGAACACGGCATCGAGTGGGTCTACCACATCCCCTACCACGCACCAGCCTCTGGGAAGATCGAGCGCTACAATGGACTGTTAAAAATTACATTGAGAGCAATGGGGGGTGGAACCTTCAAACACTGGGACACACATCTGACAAAGGCCACTTGGTTAGTGAACACAAGAGGATCTGCCAATCGACCTGGCCCGGCTCAGTCAAAACTCCCACGTGCTGTAGACAGGGATAGAGTCCCTGTGGTGCGCATGAGGGATCTGCTGGGAAAAATGGTCTGGGTTAGTCCTGCGCCGGGCAAAGGCAAACCCATCCACGGGATTGTTTTTGCTCAAGGACCTGGGTGCACCTGGTGGGTGATGCAGAAGGATGGAGAGGTCCGATGCGTACCACAAGGGGACTTGATTGTGGGTGAAAACACACCGTGAATTATATTGTGCTTTTGTTAATTGTTTTTTTGTTATTGTTAATTGCTAAATGGCAGCTGGGCATGATGCAGATGGTATAGAATAAAGGGATGGATTATGTCCTGGTTCAGCTAGGATAGGGTTAAATTTCCCCAGCAGTGGGGTGGAAGCTCTAGCTGGGTTATTCAGATACCATGCTGACGTCACATCCTGGCGCCGAAGCGAGACAGTCGGTTAACACGTGTGTTATGCCATCACTCTTCTCACTGCTGTATTGGTAGATATTTTGCTCTGTTCATTGTTATTACTGTTATTGTTATTGTTGCTGTTTGTTGTGTTGCTGTTGCACTGTTGTATTAAACCTGTCCTTATCTCAGCCCCGGGGTTTGTATTTCACTCCCTTTGTGGGGGAGGGGCAGCGGCCGCGTGGTCTCAGACCCCAGCAGTACTAAACCATCACAGCCTGTTAATGGGAAGTAGAGAATAAATCTGTTTTCTTTTTTTTTGCTTCTGCACGCAGACCTTTGCTTTGCTTTGCTTATATTAAAACTGCTTTTGTTTTACCCACAAGGGTTGTGGGTTTTTTTCCTATCTTATTTTCTTTCCCCTCTTTGCCCTGTTGAGAAAAAAGGGGAAGAGGGGGAAGTGATAGAGCGACTTGGTGGGTACCTGGCATTTAGCCAAGGTCAAACCACCACAGCCACCTTGAGCCCAAAAACAGAAACTCTTGTCAGACTCAGGACTGTGTCTGTGTGTGTGTGCATCTGTGGCAGGTGCACCCCCCCGATGAAAATGGGGCTTCCTGGCTGCTGAAATATAGTGGCCATTGATTTCTTTTTTTCGTGCTTTTGTTCTCAGGGTTTTACAGTAATTGGGGCCCTCAGCCAGTAAGGGCTGATATTGACCACAGATCAGATTCGTCTTGGATATAAATGCAGTCCCCTGGGGGAGCCATTTTGAGCTAGTTTCCCCTGGAGCAGCACGCTGAGGTCGAGGACTCTCCCCTTGGGTTGGGATGCCGCCCAAAGAAATTCCTCAAGGAGCCCTCACTTTTTAGGTGAGTGATCAAGCGTTTTGGATTGTCATTAAATCCTAGGAGTTTGTGCAGTAATAGGTTTTCCTCTCATGGACATTTGGATCTGCTGTTTGTGAATGATTTCTGGAGTGCCAACTGACTGTATTAAAATAAATTTTATTTTAATTATTGTCTGTTTATCTTGAGAGCCTCTGCAACAGCATCTGTGTCTCTACAGTGGCCCAGATTTGGGTTAATAAAAGCACTGGCTGGTTTAACAAAAGCCCAGGGTATGTGACAGGTAAGTGGGAAGGAAATAGCAGACTCTTTTTGGCTCCGTGTGGTTATTTGCATTTAACAAGGCCAGCTCAGCGCCAGCATCTGTTCAGATGAAATGAAGCAATGGGCTGAAGCAGGGCAAAGGAAGCACTGCATCTTGACAGGCTGAGTCTTCAAACAATCCTGAAGACAGGCTCTGTCTTCAAACAATCAATTTCCAATCACTTCTTTAAATTATCTTTCTTCACTACTACAAAATAATCCTGCGCCTGAATCAAGCAGGCACCTAAAATGGCACACATTTTTCCTTCACTTCCGCCATTCCACCAACTTCTCCGGCTTTGTTCCAACTTTCTCACAACTGCCACCAGATCAATCCACTTCTCCTTCGCCCATTGTACATCTGGGGGAGAAGGGACACAACCGTACTTCTGTAATAACTCCTCTATTGACATCCTGCCAACTATGTCAATTTGTTAAAGAGGCTCTTAAATAAACAACCAACCACCAAAAATTAAAAATTTCTTGTCAACGCAATTAACTAGACCTCTGCAAACTACAGGTTTGAATGTCCATGAGAGGAGAACAGAACAACTTCCTAGAATTTAACGATAATCCAAAACACAGAACAAAGCCCCACTCCCTAGGGTTTAATGACAACCCAAAATGCTCTATCACTCACCTAACAAGTGAGGGCTCTCAACCTCAAGAACCTTCTCAGGGCAGCGTCCTGACCCAAGGCACCTCAAGGAGTTTCCTTGGGTGGCGTCCTGACCCAAGGGGAGAGTCCTCAACCGCAGCGTGCTGCTCCAGGGGATGAGCTCAAAATGGCTCCCCCAGGGGACTCCATTTATACCCAGGCCGAATCTGACCTGGAGTCAATAGCGGCTCCCATTGGTCAAAGGTCTCAACTACCGCGAGACCTTGAGAACAAAGACAGCCAGGAGCTGCTGCACTTCAGCAGCCATGAAGCTCTACTTTCACTGGGCGGATGCACCTGCCACAATCTCCCAGACAGATGGGACCCTCGCCAGTGACACCTGCCTAACTCCAGACTCTATGAGGTGGATCATCTCTGAAGTGAGACTTTTTCACTGTTGATTAGCCCTACTCCTGGGAGTGGTTTGGTGAGTGTCGTACTGGTAACGCCTCACATAATATATTTATAGGCATGTACACAGGTAAAGGTTCACAAGTATATACTTGTTTTAGTAGTTGGAATTCTGTAATAACTTGTAGTATACATATATTTGCTTTACTCTTTGTGGTGGGTTGACCGTGACTAGATGCCAGGTGCCCAACAAAGCTGCTCTATCACTACCCTTCCTCAGCTGGACAGAAGAGAGAAAATATAACAAAAATCTCATGGGTCAAGATAAGGACAGGGAGAGATCATTCACCAATTACCACCACGGGCAAAACAGACTCAGGGAAAAATTAATTTAATTTATTACAAATCATATCAGAGTAGGGTAATGAAAAATAAAACCAAATCTTAAAAGCACCTTTCCCCCACCCTTCCCTTCTTCCTGGGCTTAACTTTACTCCTAATTTAGCTACCTCCTCCCCCTGAGCAGGTGCAGGGGAGCAGGGGATGGGGGTTGCAGTCAGTTCATCACACATTGTGTCTGCTGCTCCTTCCTCCTCAGGGGAAGGACTCCTCACACACTTCCCCTGCTCCAGCGTGGGGTCCCTCCCACGGGAGACAGTCCTCCATGAACTTCTCCAACTTGAGTCCTTCCCACGGGCTGCAGTTCTTCATGAACTGCTCTGTCATGGGTCCCTTCCACAGGGTGCAGCAGGAACACACTGCTCCAGCATAGGTCCCCCACGGGGTCACAAGTCCTGCCAGCAAATCTGCTCCAGCATGGACTCCTCTCTTCATGGGTCCACAGGTCCTGCCAGGAGCCTGCTCCAGATCGGGCTTCCCATGGGGTCACAGCCTCCTGATACAGAGAAATGATTACTTGTTTTAAGACTTATTTACTTATTTACTTATAGAAAACTGCTTAGCAACTTATTTCCTTACTTATAACAAGTTATAGTATTACTTACAGTATTTTTAATATTGCTAAGAATCCTGCTTGCCCAGACTGTTCTGTGGAATTTTACCAAGGACTACTGTGTCCATCAAAACAAAGCAGTTTACTGTGAAAATCTACCAAGAACTGCAGTGTTCAGCAAAATAATCATGTTTTTGTCCTTGAGGAACAGGTGTACTCTAACTAGTTTGGCCTCGGTAATGAGTAAAGATAGCCATATACGGATGGTAGAAGTTTCATTGGTTCCCTTAAATAAGATAGGATAAGTAAACCAGCTGAAAAATATTTTTTGTTGTTCAAGAAATTGGCCAAGAGAATCTGCGCATGCTCCAAAGGAAAAACAAGGTGAGAAAGACTATGAGCCTTCCTCCCGAAGACGCCCCCCAGGAGGCAATGCGCAGGTGCAAAGAGAACATAAACTGCTGACACCAGCCTTTTGAACTAACCCAGCCTCACTCATGCATATGTATGTTTGTGTTATGTAATCCAATGAATATGTATATCCACACTCTATAAGTTTTTGGTAAAAAGTGCTGTTGGTGTGCAAGCTTTGTGGAGAAATCCCCTTGCACCCCGGTGCCGGAGTAAACATACCTGCTTTATAACTCTATTCGAGTTGTAGAGTCTTTTTTCTGTGAAACACTCCTTTGGACACATCCACCTGCTCTGGCATGGGGTCCTCCACGGGTTGCAGGTGGATATCTGCTCCACTGTTAACCTCCATGGGCTTCAGGGGTACAGCCTGCCTCACCATGGTCTTCACCACAGGCTGCAGGAGAATCTCTGCTGTTGTGCCTGGAGCACCTCCTCCCCTCCTTCTTCACTGATCTTGGTGTCTACAGAATTGTTTGTCTCACATATTCTCACTCCTCTCTCTGGCTGCAATTGCTGTCATGCAGCAACTTTTTTAACCTTCCTAAAAATGTTATCACAGAGGTGCTACCACCATTGCTGCTTGGCTCGTCCTTGGCCAGCAGCAGGTCTGTCTTGGAGCCAGATGGCATTGGCTCTACCGGACATAGGGGAAGCTTCTAGCAGCTTCTCACAGAAGCCACCTCTGTAGCCCTGTGTGGTGGTGCAATTCTTACCCCTCCCCGCCCCTCCTTGTTGGGCTGCTTGGTGCTATGTGTGATTCCACCCACATCCCCTGAGCTATACACCAATCTGTGGAGATAAGGACTGATATCGTTAAGGAGCCTGGCTCCTGCCCCTCCCGATTGCTCGGAAACGGTTATAACAGCCCATCATCTCCTAAGGGCCTGGTACACCTGTGCCTGGGATGTGGTCAAATGGGAACAATAACAGAGTTGCACATTCATCAAATTCTTGTGTAACTGCTGGAAGGCACCAGAAGGTATTTGAAAAAAGTCAATTATCTTGGACACTATAAACTGCGACCACAAGGGAGACCCTTTGAGCTCTCCTGGATTGCAGTGGGCCTGTGACCAGCATCTCCCCTGAGCTGGACGCCTCTCAGGTATCAAAACCCTTAAGGTGTCGTCTGCTCCAGACGGAAGGCCAGGGCGAAGTCCACCCGCTCATGTCTCAATTATCGCTCGTTGAGGAATGCCAAGGCATTCTGAGTATTTGCTCTAAACTCGAGAGGGAAATTTTCTTTGAGCTAGCTTCTCTTTCACCCGTTCTTTCTTTGTTTATTGGGGGGGGGGGGGGGGGGGGGGGGGGGGGGTGGTACGTACCCTTGTTTCTGTGTGTGTTTGTTTTGTGTTCATTCTACTGAATCCAAACACGTTTGTTTCTGTGTATGTGTATGTCCCGTTTTGTGTATGCGCATGTATATATGTATAAATTAAGGTACCGTTAAGTAAGTTAGTGTGAATCTTGTCATTTTAGAATCTGTGAATAAGTCGCTTTCCTTTCTTTCAGCATTTCTGAATTTTTTGTAACAATAAATTGCTGTTAGTTATTAATAAACCTAGATTTCTTACTAAATCATTACCGTGTCAATACTTTCATCCACGAAACCCTGCCACTACCAAAACCTTGCCATGCAAACCAATAAACTCTTGTAATATATATACATATACATACACTTGCTTTCCTAGTGGTAACTTTGCAGTGACTTGTAGTATATTGTGGTGGTTTAGGCCCTGCCGGGACCCGAGACCACGTTGCCACTGCCCCTCCCCCACCCTCCAACCGGAACGGGGCAGAGTGAGTGAAATAGAAACCCCGGGGCTGAGATAAGGAGAGTTTTAATACAACAATGTAACAACAACAAACCGAACAACAAGAAGAACGATAACAATAGCAATAACAGTAATAACAATAAACAGAAACAAGGGATATACCGATACAGCAGTGAGGAGAGCGACCGCACACCACGCGTTACCAATCTTCCCGCGCTTGGGCACCCAGGACCTGACGTCAGCATGGTATTGAATAATCCGGCTAGAGCTTCCACCCCACTGCTGGGGAAATTTAACCCTATCCTAGCTGAACCAGGACATAATCCACCCCTTTATTCTATACCATCTGCATCATGGCCCAGCTGCCATTTAGCAATTAACAATAACAAAAAAACAATTAACAAAAGCACAATATAATTCACGGTGTGTTTTCACCACAATCAAGTCCCCTTGTGGTACGCATCGGACCTCTCCATCCTTCTGCATCACCCACCAGTGCACCCAGGTCCTTGAGCAAAAACAATCCCGTGGATGGTTTGCCTTTGCCCGGCGCAGGACTAACCCAGACCATTTTTCCCAGCAGATCCTCATGCGCACCACAGGGACTCTATCCCTGTCTACAGCACGTGGAGTTTTGACTGAGCCGGGCCAGGTCGATTGGCAGATCCTCTTGTGTTCACTAACCAAGTGGCCTTTGTCAGATGTGTGTCCCAGTGTTTGAAGGTTCCACCCCCCATTGCTCTCAATGTAATTTTTAACAGTCCATTGTAGCGCTCGATCTTCCCAGAGGCTGGTGCGTGGTAGGGGATA